>NC_048896.1:76331594-76358367 GCF_011077185.1 Oxyura jamaicensis | reverse complement strand
AGCGAACGGCTGTGTGGTGTTTAGCTGCCAGCCAGGTTAAACCACAACACTGGTATACCTTCCTTGATGACAATGAGCAATGCAATTGTTTGACTGAAGATCTGGCCGACCTGAATACCACTTGTTTTAACCTTATTTGTAGCATTAGAGGTATTGGTTAACATACCAACAGAATGCATCTTAAGAAACTGTGTGTTTCCCAAAACATTCAACAATTGGGACAGGTAATAGGGCAGGAGTAAGTAGAGGTAAATAAAATGATTTTTTTCTTCTTCCCCCTAGAGCTAAACAAAAACTCAGTACAATGATTTGTATTAAAACACTTTGCCAAGTGATTTATCTGCTGATTTATTTTGTTTAAATACATCCCTCATTTGCTTGGTTGGAAACTTGTAACACCAGTGTCAAAAATAATCCTTTGTAAACAATCAAAAGAAAGGTATCTTTAATATATTCTATTGTTAACAGTGTTAATTCAGAAAAGTATGGACCTTACAGTATACCTATGTCTTTCACATGGGCTCTTTGTGATTGTACTGATATTTTTTCTTTCATCTGTGTTAGGCTGCCCACAGTGGCACTCCATACAATGCAGTGATAATCAGTGTTTTCATATAGTCTTAGGTACCTCAATAAAATAGTCCTAAAGCAGCACTCACTTTGTCAAAAATATGTCTATTGGAGATGTGAACAGTAATAAATAAATGAAAATGGGAAGATTTCTGACTGCCTCTCTTCAGAATGTTTTGTGTTTTTTTTTTCTCCTGCTATTAAGAAATCATAAATGTCCTGATAAGAAGCAAGAATATAATATAAAACACACAAAAAAAATATCTTATAAATATAAAGTTATAAGCATGCTTGCAGTATAATTATATAACGGAATAATTTCCTCAATACTAAATTATAACAGTATAGAATACTTCTAAAAGCATAGAATATTTCAATTTTAAAATGTTGTGAAAGCTTTAGTTAAATGTTATTTGCATCTTCCATATATTTTAAACAGTTCCAGTTATTTTCTAAGTATCAATAAAGTACAATGGAGAGATAATAAAAACTAAGTAAAATCACTTCTTAATCATATATTTTAACTGATATGACTCTCACTCTATGATAATGTTTGTATCTTAAAATAATTATGCTGAAATTGCCATCTTCAGTTAATAGTAATTCTGCTGAAAATAAAGGCTCTACGATACTACAGGCCAGAATAGCACGATGTGTTTAGCTACACACCACACTGTGCTAGAAGGAAAGGCAAAATGCAACACTACTGTAGTTAAAAAATGAGATTTCCTCTGAGTTCACATCCCCTTCAAGGTAAAATGTGGTTTGATGTCTCATGGTCAACTCATGTACTGGGGATTAAGTTAATTAAGAGTTGCCCTAGTCTATTAAGGCTCCCTGTAGACTAATTATTAAAGTGCCTTGGACCATTACAAACCTACAGCAATAGAAAGTTACAAAAAGGGTTGCTTATATTATGAGCACTCCAGTACTCAGTAGATTATCTTTTGTACTAAAGAACTTATACAATAAGAAGATTGCCTTTTCCTCTGCTTTTCTGCCATCTAAAGAATAGAAAAATGTACCAACAAGAAATCTGCACATTTATTAATATATATATATTTATTTAATATATGCACATCCATCTGCTTTTATCATTTGTAGTCAAATTCCTTTTAGGTGGAAAAGGTTACCTTTGTAATTTTCTATTTTTATTTTCTTTTTCTAAATTCAGTCAGCATATGGAATTTAGGGACTTTTGAAAGATCTAATTATGAAATTAAAAAGATCTAATTATGAAATTAAAAATACATAGAATCATTAAACAGAATTTTGTTGTAGAAATGCTGAAACTATGTAGAAATTACATGATTTTTTTTCTTACACTTTGCTATTTTATCTTTTAAGAAAACAGAAATCATGGGATATGACTGTTATCTCACCTGTTTCACACCAGCTCTACTCATTTCACTAAAGGTTATCATAATTTAGAACCATGTTGCAAAATTATGAATAAGACCATTGCAAAAGAATATTTTTAAAATTTAATTTTGTTTAACATATTTACAAGTTTGCTCCTTGTTCTTAACTGAACTAAGAATGATGAAAAGGGGAAGAACAGTAGTAAAATCACCCTCCCAGAGCCTAGTCTCCTAGACATAGGTATATTTGTCTCTGACAACTAATTTTGCTGAATAGGGCTAACTGTACATGCCTGCTAGTCACATGAGTTCATCAGCAATTTCAGTAGAAGCATACATGGAAACTGTGTGCTTTTGAAAACCCAGTTCTGCATTTCCCCTAGAATTTCTAGGTATAGGTACAGCTGTTTTGGCCATTCAACATGAAAAGAGATTGAGTAATTACATGGTCCTTCTTAAAGGAAACACTGAACTTCAAGTTTATTACCAGAGCAAAGAAGCAACCTTGTACATAAGGTAGTACGCTGAAAGTAACAGACTTTGAAAAAGCTGTTCAGCATAATTGACTTGTTCTTGTGCTTTGCTATTGTACTATGTAATTTAACAGTTATGTTTACTGGAAAAATATAGGCCATTTAAGACTGTTCCATAAGGATGAGAATGTCCTTTCTCTCACAGTTACGCATAGTGAACAAAATGAAAATAATTTTATTTTACAAACCTACTATTTAACTGGAGACACATAGAAAGAAACTTCTGTACTTCAAATACAAATTATACTTCTGATCTTACTATATCATCTTACCATGTAATTATTAATAGTCTTTGATAATCATAAATTATGTATTGCAGATTATGTTTTTACAATTTTAAATAGATACAATATCTGATTGATTTGACAAAAATAGCCCTCTTACCTTTAATTGTTGATTTGCATATGTTTGCACTGGAAAAATATTTTATACTACTTCGTTAATCAGTGTTAGAGACAAGATCTGCAACAGCATATCTGAATGTCATAAGACTAAATTTAGTAAAATACATTTATCCCTATATGTATAGGTATATCCTATGAAAATTATTTCCCTCAGATATGGAATTGTTGAAAGACTAACATGAGATAAATCCTGTCATAGGTCTGTGGAGTCCTGCACATGCAAATCAAAAACTGAAAAATCTACTTTGAAGTATAAATTTAGAATTAGATTTGAAGTAGAAATAGGGACTTATAAACAATAGAGATATTTTAAGTTCAAAAGATGAATTCAGAAACCCTCTGTTGAGCTATTCTATTACATTGAGGTCATTATATCAAAAAATCATAGAATGTTCGGGGTAGGAAGGCAGCTCTTGGGATCATATAGTCCAAGCTCTGTGCTCAAGCAGGGTCAGCTAGAGTAGGTTTTCCAGGACCACATCAAGTTGGGTTTTGAATATCTCTGCCATAACATCTTGGTGCAGTCTGTTAAAATGTTTGACCACCTGCTTGTGTTCAGATGGAACTTCATGTGTTTTGTGTCCATAGCTTCTTGTCCCGTCAGTGGGCACTACTGAGTAGAGTCATACTCCCTCTTGTTCAATCTCTCCCATATACACTAAGGTCACTTCTGAACCTTCTGTTCTCCAGGCTGAATAATCCCAGCTGGCTCAGTTTGTTGTGCGACATGTTCCAGATGCTTGATCATTTTCATGGCCTTGTGCTACACACACTGTAGTAAGTGCAAGTCTCTCTTGTACTGGGGAGCCCACAACTGGACCCAATACTCCAGATGTGGTCTCGCCAGTTCTAGGCAGAAGGGAAAGATCATCTCCCTCAGAATGCTGGCAATACTTGGTCTAATGCGGCCCAGGATGCTGTTGGCCACCTTTGCTGCTATGGGAGCAAAGGTTCTTTGCTGCTGGTTCATGATCAATCTTGTTATCCATCAGTACACTCAGGTGCTTCTTGGCAAAGGTGCTTTCTACATGGTCAACATGTACCATATAGAAAGGTGCTTTCTACATAGTCAACATCTACATGTACCGGCACTTTGGGTTATTCTTCCCCCAGTGAAGATTCCCTCTGAATGCCAACATTCCCTCTGAATGACAGCACAATCATGCAGTGTATCAGCCACTTTTTTCAGTTTGTAATGTCTGCAAAGCTGTTGAGGGTGCACTCTGTCCCATCATCCAGGTCACTAATGAAGAGGTGGAACGGTATTGGCCACAGTGTTTACCACTGGTGTACGTCACTAGTGACTGATATCCACCTGGATTTTGTGCCACTGATGACAGAACTCTGGGTCCAGTCATTGAAACTGTTTTCAGCTCACCTCACTGCCCACTTATCTAACCCATATTTTGTCCATTTTTCTATGATGATGTTATGAGAGTGTCAGAGATTGTACTAAAGTCAAGATAAACAATATCCACTGCTCTCCACTTATCCACAGCAAAGAGAACACCCACATAGTGCATCCACAATTCAGCAACAGATGACAGTCCAGTCATTAAATTTCAAATTCCCTGAGCTTGTGGGATGGTTTGTGTCACTGATTTGAAGAAGACAACATGTCCTGTTTCCTGCCAGCCTGCCTGGAAACCACTGTTATATAAGTCTTTGCATGATCAGAAATTGAGTTTAGCCCATTATTACTGGATTACAGAATTTTATATTGATTCAAACCATATAACTCTTCTACTGAAATCACACAGATAGTTGTAATACTGATTTGTTTTTTACTGTATTGCTTTGAGGGGATAAATTGTTTATCCCTAAAGATGTTGGTCTGCTGTCTGTTACTGTATCCCAAATCTATAAATTTCTCAGAGCAATATTAAGCCCTTACACCCTGTAAATGCACATAGACCTCCCTCCAACAGTTCAGATTTAGCATTTGTAGGTACCAAAAAACTCATCAGAAGTGCATCAGTTTTTAAAATACTGACCAAGTCCACATAAGGCCCATTCTTCAACATAGAATATTTCAGATACAGTGTATTTGCCTCTACTTATCCTTCAGGGTTTAACCTAATAGCTATCATGCTTGAGTTCTGATTCTGTAAAAAACTTGTATATCCTAAACCAGACACATAGTGTTTTTTTTGGAGATTTCTGTAATTGTGGCATTAATGTTAACAAAAACAATAAAATTCTATGGTAATGAGTTGTTCCACTCATTTATTTATTTTTTTCTTTTTATGACACAGTAGTTATTGTTTTAATTTCTTGTGCTAAAATAAGCACACCTTTGCCATTTAGGAGGATAAAAAAGTGGACCTGAGATGTAACAATTTGTACATTATTTACAGATTTATAACCACAGCTACCATTGTTAACATGTTTCTGAAAGTTGACAGAAATATATAAGCACCTACCTAACAGTGTTGTTCAGAGACCATTTGGCACATACTGTGCAAACCTAAAGGTTGACATTTCCTGCGTACTGTGGCTTAATCCTGGTAGGCAGCTAATCCCCTCACAGCTGTTTGCTCACTCCCCCACAATGGGCCTAGGGAGAGAATCAGAGGGGTAGAAGTTTGAGAACTCATGGGCTGAGATAAAGACAGTATGGTAGGTAAAGCAAAAGCTTCATGTGCAAGCAAGGCAAAATTAGAAATTCATTCACTGCTTCACACTAGCAGACAGATATGTAGCCATTTACAGGAATGCAGGGCTCATCACAAGTAACCGTTACTTGGGAAGACATATCACATTGAATGTTCCTCTTTTTTTTTCCTTCTTTACCCCAGCTTTTATTGCTGAACATGGTATCATACATTATGGGATATCCCTTTGGTCCGTTTGGATCTGCTATCTTGGCTATGTCCCCTCCCAGCTTCTTATGCACAACCGTCTCCTTACTGGCAGAGCAGTGAGAAGCAGTAAAGAGCTTGACTCTGTGTAAGCTCTGCTCAGCAATAATTAGAATATCAGAATGTTATCAACACATTTTTTTTTTTGTCATAAATCCAAAACACAGCACCATATGAGCTACTACGAAGAAAACTAACTCTATCCCAGCCAAAACCAGTAAACCACATGAAAAAAAAGAAATAATAAAAAAAAAATCCCATCTGTCCAATTGCAAGATTGAGAACTACAGAACATGAAGAATATTAGACCACTGACTATTGCTGTCATGAAGGTGATAAATTACTGTTTTGTTTGCCTTTCTGGTCCATATCTATGACACAATTGCTCAAACTAGTATAATTTCTGTGAGGAGATATTTCAGAACAAGGAACAGAAAGTGACCAAGGACAGAAGCAAATCAGAATACTAATGGGAGCCACAAACAATCTAGATGTTTTTAATTCCATTAAACTGCCAGAAAGCACTGACCAAAATTATCTTTTCCCAAATCAAGAGCATCAATAAGGATTATAAAGATTAAATCTATTATTTTTTAGGCAGCACAAAAGAATCAACTATCTGTATTCAAGAGTTCCCAAGTCCAGTTGCTTTACCTAATAAACAGAGTTGAGTTTTATATATTCAAAAACATTTAAAAGGAAAACAATAATGAAAAATCAGACAATAACGTTGTCTTGAAGGTATTGTTTAAAGTCATCTTAACAACATTTTTTATCTTATAGATACACTTCCATGTCACATGTTCACCCACCTTAAAATCTCACACATAGCTGCTTTGTCAAATAACATGAGTTGCATGAGAGAGAGAGAGAGAGAGAGAGAGGGAGAAGAGATGCAGAGAAAAACCACAAACAAAAGATGGAGTATTTGTCTTCTATTAGTGACAGTGGAGTATTTTGGTATTTAAATGAGCATGGAGTCCATTTTTAAAACTTGCCCTGAAAAAATGTACTGTAATTCTCATTCCAGTGAGCCAATTGGTTACTATAGGAACAGCTGAAGACTTTCAGTTTTTTAAAGGTTGAATCTGTAACAATTCCTATATATGGCTCAAGGAATAAGTCTGGCCTGATTCTGAAAAGGGATACCTATGATAGCTAGACCATTCTGAGACCCTGTAAAATTACCTATATATGCTATAATTATTTAAGAAAAAGTTGTAAGAGAAAAACCTAGTAATTACAGCAAGGAAGCTATCTAGTTAAATGAAAGACTGTGGTGATTCAGCAAAGCAAAAGAATCCAAAAGGTATGACATACGAAAGGCTGGGAAGAACCAACAACTTTCTAAGGGTTTAATGGGAATTTCCTCTTTATCTGTATTCTTAGTAAGGTCTCTATATTTATTAGATCCTATAAGTTTTATTTCATTTGCAATATATTCATAGGTTGATCATTATACCTGATCTGTTGTACTCATTGGCAACTGTTGTGCCTCTCTACATTTAACACTTTTGAAACCTTGTAGAACTAAACACAAATGTGAAGAATGGAAAAATACAGATGTGCCTTTCTATATCAAAAATGTAACTCAAGGTCTTAAATCTGCCATTAGGCTTAGGAGCAATGCACTCATCACCCTGATAAAGCATCCAGAGTCTTTGCTGCCCTGACTGGCATCAGCTGGGAGGAGGATTAGCCTTTGCAGCCCCCTGGAACAAATCCTCAGTGTTACTCAACTGGCATCATCCACTATCTCTGCTGACACAGATGAGTTGACCCAAGGATTCTTCCCTAGCCTGAGTACCCTTTCTGGTTATTTTGATTTATGATTTTACACCCTTCCATGCTGGTATTTTCCTTCCCGTATCCTTCAGCACAAAACAATTCAATTTTAGCAAACCCAGGTCTGTAATTTTGCCTTTCTTATCTCTCTACAGACTTTCTTACACCTTATTCTCAGTAGTGTGAGTCAAGATCAGGCAGGTGATCATTGGAGCCTTGAACAGCTAAACCAGGGAAGAAGGGAAAGATTAAAAAAGGTAGTTACAACATTCTTTCTTAAAGTATTTATTAAGCATATCAAAGAAAATACAAGTGAGGAAACAACAGGAAGTAATAGTTGCCTTGGAGCCAAGGTATGAAAAAAAAACATTATTCCCTCTTATCCTCACAAGTCTTAGGTCTCTTAGGTCATCACCATAATAAAATCTTTAACAAAAGGGTATTATTCTCAAAACAAGATGGAGCAGAATGTTAAGATAAAGAAGCTGAAAATCACTCATGATAAAAATAAAAGAGATGAAACACAGTTATTATTTTTGCATTCATTTTAATATTTTATGGAACTTTAAAAAATCTAAAATTATATAAAATAAATAAAAAAACAGCTTGCAAAACAAAGTGCTAATGATTTATATCTGCAGATCCTGTGACAGACTAACATCATAGTTTTATGTGACTGCTTATCTATTATTCTTTATATTCTTATTAAAAAAAGGTTTCTGTTTATTTGTGTATGTACTATGTACTATGTAAGAAATATTGAAATCTTATTTTTTAACTGCTTTATTAAAATATTCAATAAAACATGTCAAGAGGTGAGCTGTCATTATTTAGGCAAAACTTAGTATCCTGATTTTGACTCAAAACACTGAGTGTTCTGTTGTCCACACTCCCCTATGTTTCCGTGTTTCTTTCTTATGGCATAGCTTACACAGTCTACAGAAATGACATTTCACATCCATGCTCAAATCTTCATAAAAAACAACTTCTTACCTTACAAAAAATGTTAATATTATAAATTTTACTTGGACATCTTGCACAAATTTTTTCAGCTTCTAAATTTTTTAAGCACATCAGGGAGACTTTCAGGCAGTCAAACCATTCTGAAGAGACAGTAAGACTTCACAGAGAAATTTCTGAATGCTAATGTTGACTCAGATTGACAAGAACTTCTGAGGTTGTGTTGACTGCTTTGTTGTTAGATAAGTCTTTACACATTTCTGTGTGGTGCTCTTTATAAAAATCTGACTAAACTCCATCTATGGAGAAATTTGAAAATTTTGAATTTTAGTTCAGCCACATAAGAACTGTAAGTAAGTATCTTAACATCCTTTCTAAATTTTAGGACCCAGAACTGGACACAATATTCCAGCTGAGGCTACATCAATGCTAAATATAGTGGGATAAAGTATGCCAGAATATGCACTTGTGGCTTCCAGGGTGCACTGCTAGATCATATTGAGCCTACTGTCAACCAGCACTCCCAGACCCTCTCTGCAGGGTTGTTCTCCAACCACTCATCTTCCAGTTTATACTTGTGTCCAGTTATTACTCTATTCCAAGTAAAGGATCTAGCTTTTGTTCTTGTTAAATTTCATGCTGTTGCTGATAGCCCAATATTCCAATCTATCTAGATTCTTCTGCAAATCCTCTCATCCCTAGAAAGAGCCAACAGCACCTCCCAATTTAGTAGTTATCAAACTCACTAAGGATGCACTCAGCATCTAAATCACTGATAAACATGTTGAACAAAACTGGCCCCTGGGTTGAGCCTTGGGGAACACCACTAGTTACTGGCCACCAGCCAAGTGTAGTCCAATTAACTACAACCCTTTGTGCCCTACTGTCCAGCCAGTTCTTCACCCAGTTTACCATGTACCTGTTCATCTCAGATTTGGACAATTTTTCCAGAAGGATACTGTGAATGATGCAGTATCAAAAGCCTTACTAAAATGCAGAAAATAATAATAATAATAATAAACTACATCCACTGCTTTCCAACTAAGTGGATGATCTTACTATAGAAAGATATCAAATTAATGAGACAAAACTTTCCTTTCATGAACTCATGTTAACTGAACATGAAAATTATGCTATTCTTTAAGAGTCTTTAAATGGAATCCAGGATAAACTCATCCATAATTTTTCCAGCTACTGAAGTTAAAATAACAGGTCAGTAATTTCCAGGGTCTTCTCTTGTGCCTTTCTTTTATTTTTCACTCTGATGGACAGATAAACTCCACCACAACCATTCTCTCACTCCCCCACCTCAAAGGAAGAGGGACCGAAATTACAATGCATAAGGTCTCAAGGGCTGAAATAAATATAGGGAGAACACTCCCCAGTTACCTTCATGGGCAAAACAGACTCAGCATGAGATTGATACAATTTATTGCCTATTACTAACAGTCTAGAGCAGTGAGAAACCAAACTTCCCCCCCCACCCCATCCATCCTCTTCTACCATCTCATGAGCAGCACAGGAGAATTGGGAATGGAGGTTGTTATCCTTCCATAACACTTCACCATCTGCCACTCCTCCCTGGTCACTCTCTTTCCCCTGCTCCATTGTGGGGTCCCTCCCACGGGATACTGACGTTCCTGAAATGATCGTAATGGGCTTTCCACAAAGTGCAGTTCTTCAAGAACTGTTCTAATATAGGTCCTAACTATGGGATGCAGTCCTTCAGGAATGGCTCCTCTCCACAAGGCTAGAGATCTGTCCCAGAGCCTGCTTCTGCAGGGATTCTCCATGGGTCACAGCCTCCTTCAGGTCACATCCACCTGCTCCACCAGGGGTTCCTCCACAGTCTACAATGTGGATATCTGCTCTGCTCTGGTACACCATGGGCTGCAAGGGGACAGTCTGCTCCACCACGGTCTTTTCTACAGGCCTCAGGGAAACTTCTGCTCCAGCACCTAGAGCACCTCCCACCCCCCTCCTTCTTCACTGACCTTGGTGTCTGAAGTATTGTTTCTGTCTACATTCTCTCATTTCTCTCTCCCAGCTGCTGTTGTGCAGCATTTTCCTTTCTTAAATCTGCTCTCACAGAGGCATAATCAGCATTGGTCATTGGATCAGTTCTGGCCAGGGACAGGTCCATTTTGGAGCTGGCTGAAACTGGCTCTTATCTAACATGGGGAACCTTCTGGACTCTTCTCACAGAGGATATCCCTGCAGCTTCCCTGCTACCAAAATCTTGCCACGTAAACCTAGTCCACTGGTAAACTGGGACAATGTTGTCTAGCTTTGAGTCATTGAGGACCTATCTAGATTCCCAAGACCTTTGATAGACAATCAAGAGAAGTCCTGTTATAACATCCACTAATTCCCTCCGTACTTGGATGAATGCCATCTGGCCCAGTAGACTTATAAACATTCAGCAACCAAGTTCTCTTGGATCCAAGGCAACTATTATTTCACCTTCATTTCCTCACTTGTATTTTCTTTTGTCTGCTTACTTTGAGAAAGACTGTTGTAAATACTTTTGAGTGATACAACTGATTCCTTACAATTTCAGTGTCAACAAATGAAATGTTGCTGCTTCCCCAGTCGTGGTCCTCCAACTTGCAGTACTGGGCAACCCAAGGCCTATCATTAATATTAAAGACTGAGGCAACAAAAGCATTAAATGCCTCTGTCTTTTATCATCCCTATTTTTGACATGATCAACTTCATCCTGTAACAGTTCAATATTTTCCTTAGACATCCTCTTGCTATTAACATACTTAAAAAAAATAATTTTTGTAAATCTGAAACGTTATTGGCCAGTTTCATCTTTTGCTCAGCTTTGTCCTTTTGTCATTTTCCTTCCTTCCTTACTGTAGTTCTGTAATCTACCTGCGTGGCCTGACCTTGCTTGGAGATATCACACACCTTCTTTTTCTGCTTGATTCGCAAGAGGATTTCCCTGTTCATCCAGGTTGTTCTTCTGCCCTTATTTGACTTACAACTCAATAGGATTGCTTCTTTATTCTTAAAAGGTAGCTCTTAAAAAGTAACCACCTGAGGAACTACTTTGATGCTGACTGCCAACTGATTGTAACTAAATAAATAGTAAAGCAGGTGTGCCCTTGTGTAATGAAAAGCATGATCCTCTTACTGAAATATGAGTCCATCACATCAGTCTCTCCATTTGTCTTCTTTGTCCCAAGCCTAACTTGAGTTCCCTAGGACAGAGAAGTGAATGCCATTTTTAAGAGGTGGATTTTTGTTTGTTTGTTTTATTTGTATACTGTTGAACCTAGCTCTGATTCATGACTAAATCCATTTTTGTAGTAGAACTGAATACTAAAATACCACCATATTTTAATTTTGTTCTCTATCTGATATAGCCAATTATCCATCTTACTGTAATAAAATTCTAAACTTCTTGGAAGAAATATCTCCTAAGCATGGTCTTTTGCCCAGATCTGATCCTAATTCCCATCCAGCCACTCAGCAATTCTTTAGTGTTAGAAATAATTAAGAATAAAAAAATAAACAAACTTTTCCTAGGAAAATTCCTTCCTTCTTCTTTCTGTAACAATAATGTAGGGATGGCTATATTCATCCATTTAGTAGTTTGTGTAACAAAGTGTCTGAAGCTCACATATACAAAGAAATTTTGACAGGAATTTTAAAGATTTCCATCCTTCCCTAAAAGTTATCAAGTCAATGGATTGAAGACTTCACCTGCTGGGAAGAAGATAGGCAATAAGACTTGTCATACAGCTTGTTAATGATTTAATTCATTGTTGTTGGTGTAGTATGGGGAGAGAAGCACCTAGGAAAGAGGTGAAAATTCTAAAAGGGGGAAAAAAGGTGAATACTTACTAGCATTTGTATACCTGCTCTCAATTAAATATATTTATTACATATATAAAAATATATGAAGTGTTTATGTAGAAATATCTATACCACTTATATCTGTACATAGAACTATTAGTTACAGTCAAATTCTAACAAAGTCCTTTAAAAAAAAGGCCAGTGAAAATTTTCACATAACTTTGTGTGTTGAGTGTCTAGTCTGAATTACACTTCTGTGATTTCTCTCTGGCCAGTGGTAGCATAATGGCACTTCTGGAAGATGACCTGTTAACCTACTGTAAATATCTGTCTTCAGAGAGACTAAATATCTGTCTTCAGAGAGACTAAGTGATAAATATTTATCTGTCTTCACTTACTGCAGAGTCTTAACAAATAGTTTACACTAGTTGCCCAGTGTTTTGATGGCCAACTTTAAGTAAGATGAATCCTATTACCAGTATCAGCCTAGGAAATCTGCAGTCACCACATGTATCTGAAGGTATATATATCCTCATCTTCCAGAAATAGCTCTCTCTCTCCATTAATGTTGAGACTACTGAAGTAGTTTAGACGTAATTTTAGGCATCAAGAAGATGAATATCAATTTCATTACAGGTAAAAGCCCTAATGTTCAATAGTTCATGCTGACTCAAAAAAGTCCACATACCCCTACTATTTCCTGAAAAAGTGTTTATCAGATTTTCTCTGCCTTTTCTTTTATTTATTTATTTATTTTTTTCCAATGTTGCTTTTTCTTCTGCATTGCATTTTGGGTGGAATTACTTACTAGTTGGAAAGCTTTAAGAAGCGATTTCAAATTCTATAAAAAAGTAAATTGGTCATTTAACATACATTTTCCTATGCTATTTACACAAATGTTTCTACAGAAAGTATATACAAAATCAAATGCATAGTAGAAAATAAAATACTTTCTGACCTTTGGAAACTGAAGTTTGAAAATGCTGTCAAAAGGGTTCACCTCTGCATATTTTATAAAAGTAAATAAAATTTTAGTACCTGATAAAGAAAAAGTAATGTAAAATATCTTAGCTGTCCTCTCAGATCTTAAAAAAAAAAAAAAAAAAAAAAAAAAATTGTTAATAGAAGAACTGAAATATTGGTTAGAAAACTTTTCAATCCCCACTGACAGAATCCAGATATGCTATGTTGCTTAAGTGCCCAACTAGTATGCAGCCAGATTGCTTCAATCTGGTAGCTCCAATATCAAAACTATATCTTATGCTCAATTTTGTGTATACTTTTAGAAATAAAACCAATATTTGATTTAAATGTTTCATCATAAATTAAAATAGCAATTAAAATAAAATATAGTGTAGTGCTCTTTTCCTTTTTTTCAGAGATCGCCACAAAATTAAGCAACTCTGTAGCATAGGATAACTGTCCAAACATTTGTCTGATTTTTGCAATCACTTGATCATTAAAGGTCACTAATTCACAGAAAAGATTTCTGATACACCTGGGTAGTCTAGACAGATCTTAATATCTTTACTATTTTACTTCCCTCTTCCCTTCTCCCCCCTTTTTTGCTGAACATGGTATCATATGGTATGGGATATTCCTTTGGTCCGTTTGGGTCGGCTGTCCTGGCTTTGTCCCTCTCAACCTCTTGTGCATCTCCAGCTTACTTGCTGGAAGGGCAGAGTAACAGAAATATTAATTTGACAAAAATAAGAACTTTGATAGGGAAAGAACTTTTCTTAAAATGAAAAGACCTTAAATTTTGTTTATATCAACATTTATATCAACTGGAATTAATTCCTAATACTGTAGGGAGAGTGGGTGAAAGTAGAAGCACACATAGAAATGTTCATTCCAGTTTGTTTGTTTGTTTATGTTTTGTTTTATTTTGCTTTGCTTCACTTCATTTCTACTTCCTGTGGAGCACCTTCTCTCCACTGTCCCAACACAATTAAGTAAATAAATGAACATCACAGTCTCTTGATCACTACAGTTAAAAACATAATGCCAAAATAATTTTATAATAAAGTGGATGTTTAGTTTTCAACTTGTTAAAAGCCAAGGAATGTTTTTATTGTTGTTTAGTTTGCTTTATATATATATATATATATATATATATATATATAAAAAAAAAAAAGACCTTAAAATTATTTGAACTGAAATCTTCAACTCATGAATTTTGCAAAACTGGAAATTTTGTACAATAATTTTTTTCACTTTTTTTTTTTTTCTGAAGTAACTTATTTTGACACAAATTGACTGATTGATATCTAGTTTAAAGATTATTTTATAGAGCACATATGTACTTAACTGCAAGTGCTATGACTTCCCTAGAGAAAACATAAATCTCAAAATTGAACAGTACAGAGCAAAACAGATTCTGAAGAAATATAAACCAAAACCTATTCTTGCCTTAATATCCCCCCTGAGGGCTATTCTTTATATAGGGTTTATCATGCTCTCACTGTAGCTGTATTATATTCCTGTTTAGTTAGTGCACAGTATTTTATTTTCCTGATACTAAAACTAGCATTGGATGACAAACTTGGACATGTGTCAAAAAGAGCTGTAGGAGAAATAAAACATCACTGAAAATTTCAGATAAAAATCATACCCTCTCCCACTATACATGTCTGTTCCCAGAGGAAAAAGTCCAAACTCAGAATGCATAAACAGACTTGTTTGAGCACTATTTTACAGTCACATTTAAAGGTTCATTCAACATCAAATATTCCTCTAGTTGGCTTATGGAAATATCATCTACTTTTGTTTGTTTTTTTTTTTTGTTTGTTTTGTTTGTTTGTTTTTCCAGGAAATCTTACTTCAATGAAAGGAAATATATATATATATATATATATATATTCTTTATATATATATATATATATATATATTTTGGGGGGGTTGGCCTCCACACATTCCCACTAAGAGGATCCATCCCTGCCAATGCATATTTATACTGATTATCAGTATGTCTAAAGGCACAACTTACCTAAGGACATACAGAAAGTTAATTAATCATTGAAACTGTAGACAAATCTCAAGTTTCCTCTGTGACAAATGTGGTTTTTAATTAGCATTTTATTGCATTGTTTGGAAAGGAATATAGAGAGAGTGAATACTAAATAATGCAAATTTAATATACCATAGAGCATATATAGTATTGCTACAATTCAGTGAAGACTATTAAAAGCTTATGAATTTTTAAATATTACTTCTGTGTTTGTTAAACTTCCAGTTAAAAACTATGATGGAATTGCACCACAACTTCAACTACTCTTAGTAGGAATTCAAATTCCCTTGATATGGTTTCAAATTTATGTAAGACAATAACCAGTCTGATGAATTCATATCATATTTTCATTCTGTCTAGAGTCTCAAAGGTACTACTGAATGTCTACTACTTCTTTCACAGTTGATAACTCCAAAGGAGGGATGTCATTATCCCTAAACAATAATATCTCTAACAAAGTTTTTGTTTCAGTCTTCCCAAAAAGATACAATTGTTCTTGTAATAAATGCTACTAATAAATTTTGAAATTCCTGTAATCAGTTATAAACTGTGGTAAGTCTAGATCTCTTTAACAGGATTTTAAATCATGTTCAGGCAAAAAATTATGACAGCTTCTGTGAAGCAATTCCACAATTTCTATGAGAGCATAGACAGAAAATATTAATGCCATTCTAATTTGGGTATCACTGAAATATGAAAAAATATACTAGTGGATGATTGGCAATAATTAATTACAAATCAGCCTTATATAAAAAGATAAATTGCTGGAAACAAGTTTATATGTTACAACTATAGTGTTATAGCAAAACAGATGGCTATGATAAAGATTTAAGCTGTTGCCTTTTAGACGAGCTATAGTTGAGAAATGCCAAGATGTGAAACGTGATAATCTACCCCTTAAGTAAGAAATCTGCTTACCAGTACTTCCAAATTGTTCATATTGAGTAAGGATCTCAACGTGGCAATATTTCTCAGGTAATAAGAAATATTCCATTAGCAGATTAAAAACATGTCCATAGGCAAAGCAAAGTTGAGTGTAGCAAATATTTGAAGCCAAAAAACAAATCTCTAATTTAATTTAGGATTAGTTTTGTGTTAATATTAAATTTTCAATCAGTATCACAAGAATAGTGGCTGGAATTTAGCTAAATGCCTTTGCACAAATAATAGACAGACAAGGCAAGTTTAGCAATAAATAACACCTATAAAGACATAAAAAGCAGATAATACCACTAGGAAAAAAAAAAAAAAAAAATCTGTGGCAGCATTTTAACAGGAAAAGAATCACAGAATCACAGAATCAAAGAATCATAGAATGGCTTGGCTTTGCAGGAACTTTAAAACCATTTAGTTTCAACCTCCCTGACATAGGCAGAAATGCCACCCACTAGATCATGTTGCCCAGGGTTTCATCCAACCCGGTTTTGAACACCTTCAGGGATGGGGCAAACACTACCTCCGTGTAAAAGCTGTTCCAGTGCCTCACCACCCTCTCAGTAATGAATTTCCTCCTAACCTCTAATTTAACCTCCCCTCTTTTAGTTTAAAACCATTCCCCCTTGTCCTGTCTTTATCTGACTGAGTAAAAAGCTGCTCTCAATCTTTTTTATAAGAAGTATAAAAGTATTGAAGTTGCAATTACATCAACCTTTGGGTGATGTCTTCTCTTCTCCAGGCTGAACATATTCAGTTCTCTCAGCCTTTCTTCCTAGGAGAGGTGCTCCAGCCCTCTGATCATCTTTGTGGTCCTCCTCTGGACCTGTTCTAACAGATCCAGATCCTTCTTTTGCTGGGCGCCCCAAACCTGGTTGCAGTACTCCAGGTGGGGCCTCATGAGGACAGAGTAGAGGTGGACAATCACCTCCCTTGACCTGCTGGTCACTCCTCTTTTGATGCAGCCCAGGATGCAGTTGGCCTTCTGGGCTGCAAGCATGCACTGCTGGCTTATGTTGAGCTTTTTGTCCACCAGAACTCTGAAGTCCTTCTCTACAGGGCTGCTCTCAATGAGTTCTTCTCCCTGTCTGTACTCCTGTCTGGGATTGCCCTGACCCAGGTGCAGCACCTTGTACTTGGACTTTCCCTCACTAAGTTCATGTGGTCCCACTTCTCCAGCTAGTACAAGTCCTTTTGGATGGCATCCCTTCCTTCTATTGCATCAGCTGCCCCACTCAGCTTGGTGTTATCTGTAAACCTGTTGAGTGTGCACTCAATCCCACTGTCTACATCATTGATAAAGATATTAAACAATACTGGTCCCAGAACAGACCCCCGAGGGACACCATTCTTCACCATCTCCACTCTGTGCGACCTTCAAGGCAATTACTTATCCACTGAATGGTCCACCCATCAAGTCCATACCTCTCCAATTTGGAGATCAGGATATCATCTGGGACCGCGTCAAAGGCCTTACAGTATTCTAGGCAGATGACATCAGTCGGTCTTCCCTTGTCGACTGATGCAGTCAATGCTTCAGGGTAGGTTACCAGATTGGTCAGGTACGATTTGCTCTTGGTGAAGCCATGCAGGCTGTTTTGGATCACCTTTTTGTCTTTCATGTGACTTGAAATTGTTTCCAGGAGGATCTTTTCCAGGCACAGAGGTGAGGCTTACCGGTCTGTATTTCCCCAGGTTCCCTTTCCATGCTTTTTGAAAATGGGAGTGATATTTCCTTTTTTTTCCAGTCACTAGGGATTTTACCTGACTGCCAGGACTTTTCAAATATGATGGAGAGAGGCTTGGCAATTACATCAGCCAATTCCTTCAGGACCTTCAGATGCATATTATCAGGTCCCATAGACTTGTACCTGTACAGTTTCATCAGATGGTCTCAAGCCTGCTCTTCACTTACAGTGGGAGGGACTTTACTCCCTCAGCCCTCATCTATGGGTTCAGGGAAACAAGAGACATGGTAAGCAGTGAAGACTGAGGCAAAGAGTTGCTGAGTATCTCAGCCTTCTCCATGTCTGTTGCTTGTTCACCCTTTTCATCCATCAGAGGAGATACATTCTCCTTGGCCTTTCTTTTCTGAGCAATGTACCTATACAATCCCTTCTGGTTATTCTTTGTATTCCTTGCCAAGATCAGTTCCATCTGTGCCTTGGCTTTCCCAATCCTATCCCTGCATAGCTGATGACCTGTTTCTATCATTTCTCATTCCTATTCTGTCAATGAACTTTAACACCTATATTAAAGTCTGTGCAAAAATTCTTCTCTATTTGAATGTACTTGATGATTTGAACCATTAAAAAAATGCAAAAATAACTACAATTTCAAAAATTATTATTATTATTATTATTTTTTTGAAAAACCTTAAAATACAGACAAATGTGCAACTTGTTCTGATCATCAGGTATTGGATACATTTTAGACCCATCAACCTTTTACATTGCTCTGAATATCTTTGGATATTGCTTCAAAGTTTCTACCTGTTTTATGGATTAAAAACATTATGAAATATGTTATTTCAGGAATGAATCCACTTTCATTAGAGTTATATAAGGATGCTCAGCTGTGACAGTACTTTGATGCTGAAGATATACTCTACGATGTACATAAGGAAATATATATATATATAAAAAAAAAGTCTGAAACTGACGGTAACATAATCTTTCAGAAAGGAGGTATCTTATTTCCTTCACAGGTAACACTACAGGGTTGTGGGTTTTTGTTGTTGTTTGTTTTTGTTTGCTTGATTGATTCCCACTAATCCTGTAACTAGTCTATGGCCAAATACAATGGGAGTGCCATGATTTCCAGGTTAAATTCCTTTCTATTAGAATTCATTTAAATCCTTTGAGAATTATATTTGACATATCTGTGTTTATGATGTCAGTATTGAATTGTATACAGGCACTAAAGACTGGTCACTCTTTTGTTTATTGTGCTGATAGGAATTTGAGAAATTACAGAGGCAAACCCTTCGAGTTATATAATTATCAGAGTATTTGAATCACCATGAATAAAATAGTATATAGGCACTTAACTATATTAGAATCAGAATTATATCATAATTAAATCTTAAAGATTATGTACAAAAATACCTGAATAACTTTGTCTTTCTGTTGCATTTTATTGGCATTTCTTCACTAAATTGAATGAAAAATAATCAACAACTTGAATAAAAAATTAGTTTAAATTGAGTGTAATTCCCAAAATATTGCATTAATACCACAGTTTTCTAATCACACTCAGCAAAACTCAGACTTGTAACCAACTGTGAGCTCAGTTATTTGAAGAATAGAATTTGATGGTGTCTCTTTTCTTTAGTCATAGAATTGAATTAATATTCTGAAACTAAATGAAAAAAAAAAAAAAATGTTTCAAGTAAAAATATCCTACATGGAGCTAATACTTATCTGTTATACAATTGCACCAAGAATTAAATTAATAGCTGGAATTTGTTTGGTTTCATTTGTTTGAAAATTCATTTGCCATATGTGGCATCTGGCAATCTGCCTGATTCCTTTGAACATCTAGTCATTTGTTACATATTTTTTGTTTCCTAATGATACCTATTCAGTCAGAATCTGTATTTCTGAAATAGTTTACATTCTTCAAGACTAATGAGATACTGTGCATGTAATACATATTTCTTTACTCACCCTTAGTCAAAGCTGTCAGATTTTATTCAGAGACAATATTCTGAAAGGTTTTTCTTTCCCCTCCCATCATTACCATCACATATTCTGCCCTTAAACAAAGAGATTCTATCATTTTTTTTTCCTTTTTCCCCCTAAACAATACCTCTACTTTCTATTATTATTTCTATTGCATCTGTTCTTAATTATTTTCTTCATACAGTCCAGCACACTAAAGGTATTTCTGCTGCTTGTTAAGTGAGAAATCCATTTGTGTAATAGCTGATAAAATCAAACTAAGGAAATAGAAAACAGAATTAAATTTCTATTCTGTTTGGCTGATATCAGAACTAATTAGTCAGTGCATTTTGGCTGTTATGTCCATTTTGATTATTCAGTTATACCGGGAAATAGAATTACAAACTATCTTTGTAAAATATACCTCAATGAATGCAAATGTTATTCTCATTAAAAGAGGATCGTAAAAGCTTTGGTTTTATCCATTGCTATCCTTTTTTTTTTTTTTTTTTCTAATTTATTTCTTAAAGGAAGTAAAAAGCACTTGTCCTTTAGCTAAACAAAACAAAACAAAACAAAACAAAAATAAATAAATAAATAAATAAATAAATAAATAAATAAATAAAATTATACTTAGCTCTGCTGGACTCATTTTTAATGTTTAATGTCCAATTATTAAGGAAAATTTCAAAGAGATAGTATGTGCATTTATATTTTTCACATCTATTTCCACAATGACAGAAAGGTTGTATATCACTGAAAGCTGATGAGCTGTTTGTAAGAACCTACCGTTTTTGACATTTATCACAGAATTTTATTTAGTTTGGGCTCTCTGGAGATCATCTGCTCAAAATCTTTCTAATTTTAAAGTTGCTCAGTTTTTTCAGGTCCATATCCAATTGAGTCTTTAAAATATCTAAGGATGGAGATTCCCCAGCCTTTCTGTACAATCCACTAATTCATTGTGAAGTACTTTTCCTTGTCACCATTGCCTCCTGTCCTTTTGCTTGCACTTCCACCTTCTGTTTGGGCTTTTTAATATGATCTCCCAGCTTTTTGGAACACTGTAATTAGTTGTCCTCATTAGTTTTTGCTCCTGCAGGATAAACAAATTAAACTCCTTCAGCTTCTTCCCATATTACATTTGATCCAGGTGCCTGACAAGCTTAGTGGCAATCCACTGGGCCAAAATGTTGTGTATGTATCTTGTACTTGGAGGACCAAGGCTTGACAGAGTTATTCAGGTTTGGACTCATGAATGCTGAGTTAATACAGTTAATACAGTCCAGCAGGCAATTATCTCAAGAGCACATTGGTAACTTGTTCGGTTTCTTGTCCACCAGGACACGTAGGTCCTTTACTGAAGAGTTGTTTTCTAGTCAGCCTACCTTAATGCATAGAGATGTTCTGTCCCAAATGCAAGACTTTCCCATATGTCTGTCAAACTTCAGAAGATCCTGTTGCTTCATTCTTCCATCTTGCTGATATCTTTCTAGACGGCAGCCTTGCCCTCCTGCATATTGACAGCTCACTTCAATTAGGTGCTATATGCAAATATGTTAAGTGTGCATCTGTTGCATGAACCAAGTGCTCAGTCAGAAAAAAGCATACATATTACACACTTTTCCATGTCTGGGGGATTTAAAGAATAAGATCTTCTCTTATAGTGAGATAAACTTTTTGTACTAACATTGCAACCGTACCACCTGCACTCACTGTTGAAGTCCTAGACAGGCATATACTTAATAAAAGCTTTTGTTAGGAAGGATCCTAAGTTCTAAGAAAGGATCCTGTTAGTAAGAACAATATTTTTATCTAAGCAGAGTTATCCTTGCAGTGCTGTCAGAGATAATGCCTAATAAAAGAACAGCCCTCAAACTGAGCATCATCCAAGTGACCATCAGCCAACTTGCCCATCTATTTGTTTTATCTGCTTAATCCTCCCAGAAAAAACAAAACAACCAGCAAACATTGCACTATCTAATTTTTGGATCAATTTCTACCTTGCCCGTTCATTTTGTAAGTACTTTCCTTTTATTGTGGTGACCCTATCCATTCTTACACAGCAGTAAATCTTATTGACAGGTATGTCATCATACCTCAGTATTTTTTCCTGTTTTGTAGGAATTATTTTCTGTACAATTAACAAATATACAAAATTATTTCATGAACCAGTTGTATCCTTGATTCCAAAGTTAAACAAATTTCAAAAAAAAATAAATAAATTCAGAATTAAAAAATAAAAATGTTTTTTAAAGAATGAATTGGGTCGTGACAATTTATACAAAAATATAGTCTAACTAGTCTTCAGAAACATACTCATACTACAATAATTCACTCTCTGAAATTAATAAGAACATTTTATTACAGTGATGACAATGGCATCTGAGGTTGCAAATTTTAATGAGACAATAAAATTAATTATTGAATATAATAAAAATATGCTATTAATATGATTTATTTCAAATTTATTTAGAATCATAGAATCATAGAATATCCTGAGTTGGAAGGGACCCTTAAGGATCATCAAGTCCAACTCTTGATTTATTTTATTATTATATTTATTATTATTATATTTATTATTAATTTATTAGATAATTAGATTATTAGATTATTAGATTTATTTCAAATGAACTATAGTACAGTTTAAACTGTATTATAATATAAATTCTAGATTGCTGGAAGTTAGAAATAAATGGGCAAATAATTCCCATTTATCCAAACAATGGGCAGAATCTTTAACAGAAATTGGTAAGACCTTTTCTGGTTAATTCAAGATCAAGCTGATATTTCTATCATAAGTGGAATATATATATTATATATATTATATATATGTTATAATTATATGTATATATTGGTATATATTAATGTTTATTAATATATATTAATATATGTATTGTTTAATATATTTATTTTTCTTACTGAATCTAATAAGTTCACTACAACCCATGAGGTCAAAGGTGAAAGTGAATTTTAAACTAAAAAGTTAAGAAACTATTGTAGTTGTCACTGCATGTATAATGGAAATATCTAAGTACTTTGGGGCAAAAACACTGCATCTGAGGAAAAAGGGAGAGAGTCAAAAAGTCAAATCAGGCAGACAAAAAGCTTAATTTAACACCATATGTGAACTGAGAAATACTGACTAGAATGTCATGAAAAAAAACACCTGAGGAAGATTCTCTGAGTAGAAGTCACTTTACTTACCAGTAGTGATTCATCCACAAGAGTTCCACAATTTTTTTCTTCATTACTTCCACACATATATTTATAAAATGTTTGTTTGTCTTAATGTTGTCTAAGTTGGCAATTCTAGATTCTGGATTTGTTAGTGCATGACTTATCTCCCACCACAAAATAATAACCACAACAACAACAATAATAATATAAACCAGTGAAATCCTCATCCAGTTTTGCATATGTAAAGTGAGTATCCTTGCTTCTGAAATTATAAATGGGGAAGGAAAATCATAACCTGTTTCAGGACTAGAAGAGGTATTTTTCACTGAGCCAAAACAAGTGCTTTTCACATTCCTTAAATTCTGTTAAAAATAGGTTGTTCTACCAGTTTATGTATAGATATAATTTTTTTTTTTCTCGAAACAGTAACTTCCAGACATTTTTAATTACAGTCTAAATATATTATTTTCAGAATACTGAACTGTCATATGTTATAGGAAGTTATCTATACTTTTTATTACTCTCTACAACTCCACATGAAAGTGGACATAAATGTTCAGCAAGATATCCTATGAACCATTTCTACCATGGGCATATATAGTATAGCTAGTTCTTATGCCTCTCTTCCTAAAAAAAAATATATATATATATATATTTTGAAGAAGGCAGAGACATATGATTAAGATCTTTATGCTGTGATTATTTCTAATTTGTATATTTACTGTAAGTGTCCAGATTCCTGATATTTTAATGCAGACTTTTAAAATCTCTGTTATAATGGGAGGAAGGTATCAGAAGAAAGCATGCAAATGAATATTATCAACCTCTCCTCTTTCCTGAGTAAGAGTGATGACTCCCCAAAATGGCCAGGAAGCAGCAGACTTCCAAAGAAGTATTGAAAAGACTGTTAGCTTACCAGAAATATCCTGATAGATATTCTATTTAAAATATCTCAGTTCTTTGGTATTCCTCACCATAAACAAACAAACAAACAAACAAACAAACAAAAACTTGTTATGTTCTAATTTTTGCACTGTTCCTTGGTGTTCTTGTAGTTGATGATCTGTCAATATTTTCATGTACTATATTAGTTTTTTGTTTGTTTGTTTGTTTTGGTAGATATTTACAAATCAGTTCAAAAGATTTACTGCAAGCTGAAATTTAGAAAACAAAGTTTTAGATAAAAAATAAATATATATTCTGTTAAGAAAAGGTAACTTAAACAACTTCACATAAGCATTATTCAGCATAATGGAACTCAGGAGTCTTTCCTTTATCTTCAAAAGAAAACAAATAAATAAATATAACTTGTAAAGCTATAAATATTTGAAACTTGTTTCACAATTGTGAAAATAATCTGAAATAATTGTGATTAATAGTTATGTGATCTAATTATCTTACTCTAGTGGCTGGATCACACACATGACTAGGAATCTGATACATAAAACAAAAGGAAAATACTACTTCTTAAATGTTCTAACTCATTTTTTATGCTTATTGATTGATATATAATACTTAGTCTAACCCTTTCAGACAGCAATACAAACACTCAGTAAAAAAGGTCATTACTATTTGTAACTAAGCAGCATTACTATTTGTAACTAAGCATTACTATTTGTAACTAAGAACAAAATCTATGCTACCTGAAACATCTTCTGAGATTATCATGAACAATTTTTATTTTTATTCATTTAGTTTTTTAATAAATTGGAAGAACTTTATGGAAGAGACTAAGACATTGTAGAATATATCCAAGTATCCAAGAGTAAGTGTTGATGTCACTGAATGTGGGAGGTATATCTGTTTTTTCATTTCTCAGGGAGCAGTGTAGCCATTGCTACTACTATAAATAGTACTAACTTGACTAAAATAACTTTTTACCTTTTTTATTTTATTTTATTTTATTTTTCATGCAGTATGATTTATTGAAATGCCTCCAAGACTGGGAAAACAAAAAATAAAATACAGTCTGAGGAACTCGGAAGGGTTTAGACAAGAGCTAGGGCTCAGCACCAAGAGTAAGAATTCTCAGGTGTTGTAATACATCCTCAGACATTTAAAAGCCCACAGATATTCTAAGTATTTGCAGTGATATAAGTGATATTTGCAGTTCCTCAAAGATATTTATGTACTTCACTCTCAACAAAATTAATATCTTTGAGGATCTGTATTGTAAGGAAATCCACCAGATCAAACACTGAAAAGTCTAAACAGTTTTGAAGGTATGAGAAGACAAAGTGGCATTTAGGCACTTGTACAGAGCAAGCCCTTAGTCTTTCCCATTAATAACAAAAAGAAACAATGACAAAAATCCCCTTTTCCTTTCTAGTAATATTTGTTACATTAGTAGGAAGAATTAATATAAAGTCTGTGAATAGAAACAGTCTGGAAGACAGGAATGGGAGGCAAACAACAGCACTGAATTGCAAAATATCCTGTGTTATCTGTTAACTGCAAAATGCCCCTGCAGGAAAAACACTGCACTGGGGCTTCAGAGTGACAAGATAATATGAAAAGAGAAAGACTATAAAATGTGATAGGCAGGGCTGGCTGTAGGCACTTTTGGTTGCCAAGGAAGCTTGCAGTCTTCAGAGTGTTCCCAAGGGAACATTTTAGTTACTCATTTAACATAAGCTGTGGATAGGGTGTGATTGGTAAAAGTGACAAATCTGTGCTATCAGGGAATTTGTTCTCTCACCTATAACAACATACCTCCTGCCTCTGCCAGTCATCAGTCCTCTAAAGTCTAATAAAACACCAAATGAAGCTTACTTAATGTTATATTCTTTCATGTTTATTTACAATGTACAACCTCATATGATTTAAAGTCAGAACAATGTTTTCTTCACAGTACTGTTATTGAATCATTTTGGTTTTTTTTTGGAAGAAAAAGTCTATATTTTAAAGAATACTTTGTAACCTATTAACAATTTCCAGTGCGGTTTACCATTAAATTGAAATAGTGTGTACACATGAGGGTATTCCTTTTGAAATAATTTACCTATTCATCAGTGTGTACTTAATGCATTAAAGGTAAATAAACTACAAATAATTTTGTGTCATTTCCAGAAGGACAAAACAAAACTGTTGTGAAAGCAAATTTAACCATCTACAATGAAAATATATGTGACAGTTAATTGGGTTATATGTAATTAAATAAGAATTAATTTTATTCTGAGTAAGTTAAAAACACAGTTCAGAATTAAAATGTGAAATAACTGATGTCCATTGATACTTTTGTTTTCCAATATGATGAATGGTTAAGTTGCAGGTTAAAAAATATACCAATTTTCTTTCTTATTGCCCCTAAATCAACTAATATCTTTAGACATCAATGCAATTTTGCACAATGTATAGAAATGAACAAGAAACTTAGAGATACATATTACAGAGCCTCAAGGAACATTTCTGGGAAAATTAAATACTATTAACAATTACAATATGGTAATAATTTGCATTTTTTTCATATTCATATCATAGAATCATAGAAACACAAGGTTGGAAAGGACCTACAAGATCACCTAGTCTACTGTCCTCCTATCACCAATACTATTCACTAAGCTACTAAATTATATCCCGTACCACCTTGTCCAGGTGGTTCTTGAACACTGTGAGGGACGGTGACTCCTCCAACCTCCCTGAGGAAGCTGTTCCGGTGCCTGACCACTCTTTGAGGAAAAAAAAAAAAAAAAAAAAAAAAAAAAAAA
>NC_048896.1:76308151-76331494 GCF_011077185.1 Oxyura jamaicensis | reverse complement strand
AATCTAAATCTCCTCAGGTGCAATTTGTGGCCATTTCCTCGAGTTCTGTCATTAGTTATCTGGAAGAAGAGAGGTTGACCCCCTCCTCATGACAACCTCCCTTCAGGAAGTTGTAGGGTGCACATGGGTGTCCCCTGAGCCTCCTCTTCTCCAGACAAAACAATCCCAGTTCCCTCAGCCGCTCCTCATAAGACTTGTTCTCCAGACTGTTTTAGTTGTCCCTTCTTCCAGCAGACATAGACTCTCTTTTTCTCCCGGAGTCTCAACAAAATTTCCTGGTTCATCCACAGCGGCCTTCTTCCCATCCAGCTTGCCTTACAGGACTCAGGGACAGCCTTCTCCTGTGCCTTTAAGATTTCTGTCTTGAGGAGCATCCAGGCTTCCTGGACCCCTTTGCTTTTCAGGTGTGACTCTCAAGGGGGACCCCTGCAACAAGTGTCCTGAATAGGTCAAAGTCTGTCCTCCAGAAGTTCAAGATAGCAGTGTTGCTATCTTGCAGAGGAAACTGCAGAGGGGGCTTCACCCACAGTGCCAAGCAGGGACCCTCTCCCAACCCTCCCCATCCCTCATGTCCCTCTCCTCTGCCTGACAGGAACAGAGCAGGGGGTCTACCACCAATTGTGGCATATGTCCCTGGCGCCTTTCCCTCTGGAACCTCAGGGAGCTACTACACCAGTCGATCTCCCACTCACAGTCTCCGATGGCCTTCTGTCTCTCAACTTCCTCTTTCAGCTCTGCCACCATGCTAATCACATCTTCCACCTGCACACACCTCATACAGATGGAATATCTGCCTCCCTCTCCCAGCAGCAGGATGGCTCAGGGACTCCCTGCAGCCAGAGACCTGCATAGCCACGGTTCTGGACAGGTTCTCTTTTTGGGTCGCCACAGTCTTTTTGGGGAAAGCTCTCTGTCTGGTGGCAAAAACTTCGGTCATAGAGATTGCAAGTATATAGGATGGACTCGAAAGGGAAGAGGGACAGAATTCTTGTGCCCGGCCACACAAGCTCCCACAGCCAACACTGCTTATGCTGCAGGTAGTTCTAATGTGCTGGGCACCCCTCCCTGTGCCCTGTCCTCCCGGAGGCTTTTTCTAGGTGTGGGCACAGCTGCTATTGCCCTGTCAACACCCACTCCCTGTCAGCTTCTCTCTCAAGGGCTGGTGGGTGCAATCTTGTCACACTGCTGTCTCAGGCCTTCCCCTGTAAAGCAAGGGCCTGAGATCCCCTAGTAACTCATGGTTGGGAGCTGCGGCTGCAGCTGTGCTGGCTCCGAAGTGGCCAGACTCGACTACTGAGGAGAATATTTCTACAGGGGAGAATATGTCTACAGTGGACATAATTATAAGCCTCATTAATAAAAATGAAATCACTCACAACAGAGCTTCTCTTCTGTTAGTATCACAGGTGTAATAGAATAACAAAAGTAAGTTTATTATAGAATCAGAAGAGGCCCCTAGGAAGGACCTCAAGAGGCCATGTGGTCAGTTCCTCTTCACTAAAAATTATTTCTATTCAGAATCAATTTTGAGAGTATCCCATTAATTTTCACTTAAATCCCATCTATTTAAGGATAATTATGCACTGCAATGTACCCTATTCCACTTCTACACCAGCATACCACTTAGAACATTTTTTCTTTGTACTGAAATGAAATATTCTGATACAACCCCCCCCCCCCCCCCCCCCCCCTTTTTTTAGGGTTGACATTTTGTTCCTTCTAACTTTCTTCATTTCCTAAATTTTCTGGGAAAAAAAAAAAAAAAAGATTTCCTGGTAAAAGTAGCAAACCTTTGTTATTCATACTAACACGATACTCTGTTTGCCTGGGATTTCCAAATCATATAGGATCTTAATCGTGACAGAATGTGCAGTCAGACAGCCCCAGACATGAGTGCATATCCCATTTTTCTTCAGAAGACATTCAGTATGGTCAACATAAATAAAATTTCCTATTTAGACAACATCACTGAACAAGTGCAAACAGAAATGTTATCTTCCACGTGTTACATGTGTTAACTTGTACTTCTCAAATGTAAGTGAATTTTGGAATGTAATCACTTTCTTTTGCCACAGCAACACATATCCTTGTTTAATTTGTGGCCCCAATGCAGTCTTATATTCTTGTTGGTTGCTCTAATACCTGGACAGATAATTTAATTTCATATTTGTACACATTTTATTTAAGCTTCCTAATTGTGATATTTCATTGTTTTTATTGATTATTTCAGAACAGTTTTCTATTTTCTCAAAATCACACTGAATTGTGATCTCCCAGAAAACTTATAACCCCTCCTATCTTGATGCCATCTGTACAAATTATTATATATCAACATCTAATTCAGTAATGAAAATATTATACAGAATCAGTCATAGAAGAAACCCTGGAAGGACTTCACTTGAAATCTTTCCAATAGATAGTGAATCGATAAAAAATACCAAGTGTAGGTTTTCATCCAACTGTACACCAAATTTATACAGATAAAACATGAACCATATTTCTTGAGGATGCTCATGAGGATATTATTGTAGATGAATTTGTTTCTCCCTCATTCATTATCTTGTTACTGTAGCAGATAAAGAAACTGGATTGATATGAGACAGTATGTTCTTGTCAAATGAACAGTAGGTGCTTTTTACCTCTTCAGTGACTTCTAGCTATTTAATAACATAGACCTTGTGATGAAAACAGTTGGGTTATTACTCTATTAAAAAAAAAAAATTCTTTCATTTTTTTGTTGCTTTTGTTGTTTTCCCTCCCCTCTCATTTTCAGTGTTATTTTCTTTCATACAGAAGTTCTCAACTATGATCACAGGTTCAAATTATTTTGACATTTTTAATGTAGTGCTCCTTTCTTTGGTTATTCAGTTGATCAAACACTGCAGACTTGAACAGTTATTCTTCAACATTTTCTTTCCATATTTTGGCCTACAATACCATTTCTGTGCTAGGATTAACATTGTTATGAGTTTGAACATGATTAATTCTGTGAAGACTGAAGAAATTTCTACTTATACGTTCTTTGTTTAAATCATAATTTGTTCTCTTTACCATAAGCAATTAACCTATATATTTCACTTTGTTGCATAATAATTTATAAAAAAAATCTTTTTATCTTTTACTTTCATCAAAATAAAGTTCATTTTGTCCCCTAGTCTTTCTAATTTAATCCCTTTTCTGAAGAGATTCATTACATAACTATCCACTATGGAACAATAACTTATGAAGAGTCACATATTATAAATGTAATGAAAGCCACACTCTTTAACTGAACTTACTATTTGAGTAAGAAGATGTGTCTGAGAAAATAAAGAATAGATTCAAGGACAATGGGAAAAATAATAAAAATAAATAAATCACAGTAACTGGCAGATGAACCCACAGCCAAGAAAATCTCTGTTATCTATAATGGTAACCAGGATTCTGAAATCTTATTACTCCTCCACTATGATCAAATATTTGTGAAACTTATCAGCAAATATAAGTAAGTCCCCTTTTGTGCTTCTCTATGCAACTGATGAACACACACCACTACTTTACTCTTTTAAGGAACAAATGTTTCTGTGGTGGATGGAAAGATTACCTTACTGGTAATTCGTTACATAACTTGTGGTAGTGGTAGCTCTGCTAAATTTCATAGACAGGTGTGGTCTCATTCTGCCTATGCCTATGCTTCATGTGTGAAACCATCTCAACACAGCATGTATCACTAAATTTTATGTTAAGAAGTAGTGATAAAGTTGGGTATATTGGCTCAGTGCTTTGTTAACTGCTCATTGAGCTTCAAGTGTAAAACAAATAGAGCTTGGATATGTGTGTAAAGACTTAGACACGCATTTATAACAGTGTAGATGTCTTTTTTTTTTTTTTCTCTTGTGACTTTTCAGACATGTTTTTCAATTACTAAACAATTGAAATGTCAGTATTTATGTTTTCATCAGAGTACATGTTTTGATTGATCAAGAACAGAGAGAATAACCTGTATTCAGGAATCCTGTATGTTGGTTTGGGTATGCACATAATAAAATATTTATCAATTTAATGTATGCTTTACATACACAAATTCTTGAAATGCAGTAAAAGTATGATTCGTCTTAGTATTTATTTATTTATTTATTTATTTAAATCTGGCCTGAAAATGAATATTTTCCTTTGGATAGATTACAATTTTTCCTCCAAATAAGTAACTGCCAGACCACTTCATCTCAGAGCTTAACAAAACTGAACTCATTATATTATAATTTGCCTGCCTGCTTAAATCTATTTTATCAAGGGAGAAATATGGGAGAAATATTCTTTGTGCATGCTGCAATTTATAATGAAATATACATATTCTATTTTCTGTCCCCCATCCCCCTTCAATCTATAAAACTTCAGTACATTGCCCTTCCCAAAGAGTCAATGTATCTTAGCACCTGAATAATCCATCTATTTGTGATATTTTTGGCTTCCATCTATTTGTGATATTCCATTCCATCTATTTGTGATATTTGTGATATTTGTGATAATCCATCTATTTGTGATATTTTTGGCTTCAGGAAGCCAAACATGTTATTCTATCTAATATTTTATATGTTACATGACTTTATGGCCCTGGAAATATATACACACAGACACATTTTAAAGACAAAAATTTATAGCTGTGTATTTTTCAATAAGAAAACTAAAAATTTTTATTCCTTTCAAAGTTAGTCAGTTATAGAATCATAGAATCATAGAATATCCTGAGTTGGAAGGGACCCTTAAGGATCATCAAGTCCAACTCTTGACACCGCACAGGTCTACCCAAAAGTTCATACCATGTGACCAAGTGCACAGTCCAATCTCTTCTTAAATTCAGACAGGCTCGGTGCAGTGACAACTTCCCTGGGGAGCCTGTTCCAGTGTGCAACCACCCTCTCTGTGAAGGTGACACCCTTCTGATGTCAAGCCTAAATTTCCCCTGCCTCAGCTTAACCCCGTTCCCGCGGGTCCTGTCACTGGTGTTAATGGAGAAAAAGTCTTCTGCCTCTCGACACCCCCTTACGAGGAAGTTGTAGACTGTGATGAGGTCTCCTCTCAGCCTCCTCTTCTCTAGGCTGAACAGGCCCAGTGACCTCAGCCGTTCTTCGTATGTCTTCCCCTCCAGGCCTATCACCATCTTCGTAGCCCTCCTCTGGACACTCTCCAACAGTTTCATGTCCTTTTTATACTGTGGTGCCCAGAACTGCACACAGTACTCGAGGTGAGGCCGCACCAGCGCAGAGTAGAGCGGGAATGTTGTATGAATGTAGATTTTAAATACAAGGCAGACAGAAATAATGTTTTGATTTTACAGAAGAACAACATTAGTCACACAGTGGAAAATAAATTTCATATCTTTTTCCTTAATCAGCTATGCTGGAACATAAATACCTGTGTTCTTTGAGAAAACTGCTTCAATTATCAGCTGTTCTTGCTACTGCTTTTCCTCATATTGCTGTTTACAGCCATTGATATTGTCTGCTACTACATAAGCACATGATGGTGTGCAATACAAAATGTACTTTCCTTTCCCATTGCTAAACAAACATGCAGGAGTTAGGCAATTCTAAATGTTCAGAGTTTTTATGGCTTTGCACAGGATTCAATTTCAGTGGTAGGTGAATTCATTGTGAATAGGAATGAAGAGGAAGAAAAGCAATACAGATCCTGAACACTTATATCAGAATTTTGCTCAGAATATCTTGAGAAAAAAAAAAAAAAATACATGAAAGATTAAGTTCCTTTATCCTAATTCATAACGTATTTCAAATTCATAATAAAAATAAAAAGTATATATATATATATATTTAAATATGCAGACATACAGTGTGGGATTTTTTGTTTGGTTGGTTGGTTTTTGTATGGCTGCTTGATTGTTTTTTTGGCTATGGCTTTAATCTTCCCTCCAAGTTAACTTATGCTGTTTTTCTAATCGCATATCACAAAGCTATAACTTCTACAAATGTTCAGTCAGTAACAATGCATGGACAATTACACTTTTTGATGATATTCTCTTGTTTCTTTGCGAATTGGAGGGCTATTAAAATGCTATTTAAAAAAAAAAAAATAGGAAAAGAAAGGCTTGATTAATTATGAGGTTAGTCTCAACAAACATAAACATTGCATTTATACTGTACTTTTCAAAATAAAGTTCTTTTACATGAAACCACACAGTCTAGCAAATGTTGCATCTAGATTGAAAAAATAAACAAACAAACAAAAGAAAACAAAAAAAAATAAGCTATAAAATAGAATTGTATGTCCGCTATCATAATGTTGTATGCAACTATTCACTGAAGCTTTTAAATAATTTACCTTGAGTGAGTTTTCAGCCTATACTTGTTCTAATTCAGTTGTCCTAATGAATACATTTGTTAAATTATTTTCTGGCAGGAGAACAAGTCTCAAAAAAGAACCAGAGGACTCTTCAAACTTCAGAATAGAAATATCTTAAACCAGATAGTGTAAGAATTTTGATGATCCAGTCACACAATTAAATCAAAAGACCTATAATTTTGTGTCTGAATTCCCAGACTGGAATGTTATTTATTGCAGATGACGTGTCACTAATGGCTTAAAATATGCTAAACCAAAGGATTTGTTACATTGCTTTCATTATACTTATATACATATATGAAAAAAATGCATAGCAAAGATTTTATAGATTTTAAAGATGTTATAGATTTTCTAAATTCAAAAAATAGCTATCTCTAATGAGTTTTGTGGGGACTGGAAGGACAGAATAAACCAGAAGTTATTGTAAAATATATATTGCCTTGTTTGTGACTTAACAAAGCTGAAGAAGTGCAACTGGTAGATGACTAGATGATTTAGATGATTTATTACGTGTTGTCTGAGGCACAAAACCCTACATTTGTGATCCTGCCCTGGCTGCAGCTAGGACAGAGTTAATTTTCCCCTAATAGCTGGTATGGTGTTGTGTTTGGGATTTAGGATGAGAATAATGCTGATAACAATGCTGATAACAATGCTGATAATGTTTTAATTGTTGCAGAGCAGTGCTTACACTAAGTTAAGGACTTTTCATTTTCTCACACTGTCCAGTCTATGAGCAGGTTGGGGGTGCAGCAATTTTTTTTTTTTTTTTTTCTGATTCTCTCCCCCATCCCACAGTGGGTGGTGGGGAGAGTGAGCAAATGGCTGTGTGGTACTTAGCTGACAGCTGGGTTAAACCACAACAGGTTCTTGCATTTTATCATTTTATATTCAAATACTTGCCTGAGGAAGCCAAAATCAGATACAGTCAGTAGATTTTGCATTTATGTATCCCCATTGCATATGATCTATCTTTGCTTCTTTAAATCAGATCTCTTTCAGCAAGGAATATCTATCTATCTATCTGACTGTCTGTCTGTTGTCTGTCTGTCTGTCTGTCTATCTATCTATCTATCTATCTATCTGTCTATCTATCTATCAGGACTATGGATGGAAGTTGAATGCTAGGACAAATGTACTGCCATCAAATGTCATGATGGGATTCTGACAGGAAAAATTTTTATATATGAGTCCTATGCCTGTGCATGTCCCCCATTTCAGTTTAAACTAAATAATATGAAAAATTATGATTTTGATGTTATTTACGTTAAACTGTTTTTAATGAATATGCTGCTTCTTAAGGCAGCAAATCATTTCCTTCAATGAAGTAGGACTAACAGTACTACTATATTAGAGTAGATAAACTTTAAAGATTATGATAGACTAACTAAGCTTTAACTTCCTCTTATCTTTTTAGCTAACTTAAAACCAGTTCACATAGAATATATTTCAGAATTTTCCAGAAATAGAAATTGTTGAACCAGAAATGAATTCATACACACACAAAAGTTACTCTGATATGTATTTTCTCTTAGCAACTGCTTGAGACTAATTTTGTATCATGAATGGAAAAATCTTAATAGGAATGTATTTATAGGTTTATTTATTAACCATCCACATCAATATGTTATTGAGTGAATGATAACAAAAACAGACATCAGGCAGAATAGGGTTTAAAATATTCTCAGGAAGCTTTCTTTAATCATTATGAAATCCTGAAATAAGAAGAAGACTAACACACACACACACACACACACAAAAAAAAAAAAAAAAAAAAAAAAAACTGAAATATGAATACACAACACAGCAACACAGCAGTACTAATACAGTACAGAAAATCTCTATGAGGAGAGAAAGGGAAAAAAAATATATTTTTAAGTTAAACTCTTCCTACTCTCTTCACTTTGTAAAAGGAAATGGGAATATTTCAACCGCTTCTACCAATGAACCATGAATTTTCTAAACTCCTTGACTTGATGCATCTTTCTTGGGATGACCTGTTGTTACACTCCATTACAAAAGAACATTGTGTTTCTTTGCATAATTCAGCATGCTGACATAACAGTGAACAATATATCATTCTGATGACCCCTCAGGATTGAGAACTTTGAGAAGCTGTGGTTCACTAAATACCAGGATTTAAATAGAACTAAATTGCCATGTCGAACCACATGGATAGAAATTAATCTGTGATAATGTGTTAAACAAATCCTGAATTTGAAATGTCAATTTCCTTTTTTCATCTTTTTGTACTGTGAACTTCTGTGCTTTTGTGTAGTGATGATTAAGGGACTGGAGCATCTGCTTCTCAGTCTCCTCAAGCTTTCTAGCTGTCCGCATGTGGATGTACCCAGGGAAATGACATTAAAACTTCACTGTCTTCTACAGTGTAGGACCAACCACCTCAATGTATGTCCTAGTTCTCTTGTTCTGCTAACATTCTTAGTCCTAATTCTCAGTCCCCTTCAGACAGCCGCAATTATCATCTCTGGATGTTTTCTCATTTTATCTACTTACATATTGAGGGTCTAATCTCTTGAAGGTGTGCCAGAGAGTATTGAGAGTTTGACTTGGAAAATTCATTATTATATTTTTCATGTTTTGGTTAATTACATTAGATTTGTAATATTGAATAATATTTTTGAAGGGAAATAAAGCAACAACACTAGAGACCACATAGGAAACAGCAGAAACAATTCTGAAACATTTATAAATATTTTTTAATGACTAGATCTAAGATTTCAATTTTGAAGTTTGCAGGAAATACTGAAAGAACTTCTAAAAACAAAGACACTTCACTGGTACTACATGAAACAAAATTCTAATTAGAAGTGTGTGTTCCAATATGGCCAATGTGAAGTCATATGTTTAGCGTTCACTTAATTTTGGTGTTTTCCAATAAAGATGAAAATCCTATTAAAAATCCATCAGAATAAAAAATTGTTGAAGATCTAGGCATTAAGTTCCTTAATGGTTTACTATTGTTTCTTCCAAAATTATAGCTTCTCATTTTCTCACTTATAGCCTGGAATTTGCTAGTAATATTTTGGTCTTGAAAACAATGAACACTTGCTAATGCTGATTGCCAGACATTAGAATATAATTTTCCTAATGCTTTAGAATGTAACAATCTGATGCTGAGTGAACGTGTTTTATTATTATTATTATTAATTGTATTATTAATATTATTTATTTGATTGTGTTTGTTTGTCTTAAGGCTGCTGAATTATTTTACTTGGCTAAAGAATTGTGTTGCTAACAGCTAACAAATCTTCATGACATAAGATTTAGGCATAATTGGTAAAACTTCAGGTTAACTTGTATCAGGACTTATTCATTAGAAAATAAACCTATATAATATATAATATATGAAATACATAATATACAGCATATAATATACGATACATAATAACTATAATATATAATAAACCTATATAATATATAAATATTTTAATACAATAATATATTTTTTTCAAACTTTCTTTTTGGCTACATTCCAAGGTGATGAAAATTAAGCATATTACAATAAATTCTAGAATTTTCCCCTTTGTAATTGAATAAAATGTTATGCAGATATTAGAAATAAGTAGAAATATGATAGTTGCAACTTTTAGGAAAACTGTTCTATGACATACAAATTACGTAAGTGTTGCCAGCCTGTAAAAAGCATAATAATCATGTACTGAATCAGTTTATTTAGAATCATCAATCCAAAGTTTAATTTATCTTTGCCTTCTGTCACAAACTAAGGTAGAGTTTGAGGGAACATATATACATATATATATATACATAAAATATCAGTATTAATGATATTAATACTGATAGTAATAATACTAATAGTATTAAAAATAAAAAGGCAGAGGAATTGAGAATCATATATATATATATTTACAATATGAGGATTAAATATTTATTCACCTGTTTGTATTAACTTTTTAGTAGAAAATTCCAAAATATTTTACAATGCTATGTAAAAATTTTCTGCTAATAAACACAAAGAGAAATGCAAGGATAAAAATAAGGATATTGTTGTTAAGTAACAAAAAAAATAAACAGTCTTAAAATTATCAAAGGTAATTAATATTTCTGTAGCTGGAACAGTCTAAGGATATACCACATAAAAGCCGCAAGGTTTAAATAATTGGTAATACATTTTCACAGGAACTTTTCAGAAGAGAATACTTCTAAGAACATGAAAGTAAACCAGGAACCAAGTAATAGTAACACAATAAAACCCACTAAGTATATGCAACTTAAAGTAAAGCTGTGCAATGTAAGTGCTTTTAAATGATGTTTATGTTCCAGATCTTAGATCATTTTAAAAAGATAATTGTCATCTTACAGACAGAGAAAAGTGAAGTGTTCCCAGAGGAACATAATAAATAATCCTCAAAAATCAAGTTTCCTTATCTTAAACCAAATTTTATTGCAGTTATCTAAAATAAGATGTGATGCAGAGCTTTCTCAAGGACACTGCCAGCAGACTTCTTGCCTCAGCATACTTTTCCATCTACATTATTGCAAGAATGTACAAATGACAGAGAAGAATGAGGCTTGTTTTAGAACAATATGATATCACAGCTATCAGTGAACTATTAATTTGAAATTAAAGATTGAACCAAGGCATGACAACAAACCTCATTAGGCCATGAGATTGCTGTTTGGTTTTTGTTTGTTTGTTTTTGTTGTTCATGAGGAATGAATGCAGTATGATTCAAAGATGAATACATGGACCAGGATGACAACAAAAGATGATCTATTCATTTGCATGCAAGTCCATGTTTAGTGAAGAACACTTGAAGAATTAAATTTGCATATTTTTCCCATTCTGAAGTGTGCTTTTCTTTCAAAATTGCTGCATTGCACAGTGCAATAAAGTACTAGAACACAAACTAGATGTCTCTGGTAAAAATTAGTTGCATGGAATGCCTTACTTCTAAACAGACATTTTTCAGCACAGAGTAGCACAGAAGTGCTTAATGCATGTCTGCATAAGAAGGAAAAGTCAAATCTTACAGTCAGATTGAAGGTTTATTTGCTCATTTAATCTCTCTCTGATAGGGTTTAGGGAAAATGCTTAGAATTAGGCAGGTTCTTTCCAATCTTACAAGCTGCTTATGAGGCAGAGGTATACAAACAGAAGATATCAATGAGCTTGTGAACAAATGACAGAGCAGATTCGGAACTAAGTAAAATCAAAGCTATACTAAGTTCATATATGGTAAATTTATGCATTGAACAAGAATGGTTAAAATAGATATCTTGGGCACAGTGGCTTTTCTGCAAGACATTATAAATAAATAGTTATATGGAAGTACTTCAGAAAGGAATTAGTATCTATATTTTATTATCAATCAAAACAATGTAATAGATTTTTTAATAAATAAAACGTGTTTAGGGATGTTACAAATTAGTACTAGAGTGACATAGTCAATCTCTCCCTGCAAAATCTTTTAAAAAGAGAAATGCAAACAAATGTGTCAGCTGGCAGTTCCTAAGAAATGTAAAAATAAAATCATGCATCAGCCTAAAAAGAATCTCTCTAATCAGAAATGCTTACAAAAAGGAATATTAGAGATTAAATTAAATAATTTATGAATTAGAATCAGTAATACTAATTAACATATGCACTTTAATAAATTTATTTCAGGACTAAAATATATGAAACCAAAGATTTTATCATCTTTCTTTCTTTCTTTCTTTCCTTCTTTCTTTCCTTCTTTCTTTCTATCTTTCTTTCTTTCTTTTTAATGAATTAGTTACCAGAATTAATTACATGTATTTAGGAAGATTTCTGGAAAAAGAAAAAAAAAATAAAAATCCTATATTCCCAAAAGGTTCCCATAACATGATATTATGTGGTAGAATAATTTATTACATTACAGCTTCAGTCTCATTAGGTTCTACATTTCTGGTGAAGAAAAACAGAATTTGATGACAAGTGAACAGAAAATAAATAAATAATTTTACACTGCTATTTTTCTCACTATGCTTTCAATAAAAAGTGACGTGCTGGGTGGATGAGGGAAAGGCTGTGGATGTGGTCTACCTTGACTTCAGCAGAGCTTTTGACACCGTTTCCCACAGCATTCTCCTCAAGAAACTGGCTGCTCTTGGCTTGGACTGGCGCACGCTTCGTTGGGTTAGATAGCCGGGCCCAAAGATTCGTGGTAAATGGAGTCAAATCCAGTTGGAGGCCGGTCACTAGTGGCGTTCCCCAGGGCTCGGTGCTGGGGCCGGTCCTCTTCAATATCTTCATTGATGATCTGGATGAGGTCATTGAGTGCACCCTCAGTAAGTTTGCAGATGACACCAAGTTAGGTGCGTGTGTCGATCTGCTCGAGGGTAGGAAGGCTCTGCAGGAGGATCTGGAGAGGCTGGACCAATGGGCTGAGGTCAACTGCATGAAGTTCAACAAGGCCAAGTGCCGGGTCCTGCACCTGGGGCGCAACGACCCCAAGCAGAGCTACAGGCTGGGAGATGAGTGGTTGGAGAGCTGCCAGGCAGAGAAGGACCTGGGAGTGATGGTTGGTAGTCGGCTGAATATGAGCCAGCAATGTGCTCAGGTGGCCAAGAAGGCCAACAGCATCCTGGCCTATATAAGAAACAGTGTGGCCAGCAGGGCCAGGGAGGTGATCGTCCCCCTGTACTCGGCTCTGGTGAGGCCGCACCTCGAGAACTGTGTTCAGTTTTGGGCCCCTCGCTACAAGAAGGACATGGAGGTGCTTGAGCGAGTCCAGAGAAGGGCTACGAAGCTGGTGAGGGGCCTGGAGAACAAGTCTTACAAGGAGCGGCTGAAGGAGCTGGGCTTGTTCAGCCTGGAGAAAAGGAGGCTCAGGGGTGACCTTATCGCTCTCTACAGGTACCTCAAGGGAGGCTGTAGCGAGGTGGGGGTTGGTCTGTTCTCCCACGTGCCTGGTGACAGGATGAGGGGGAATGGGCTAAAGTTGCACCAGGGGAGTTTTAGGTTGGATCTTAGGAAGAACTTCTTTACCGAAAGGGTTGTTAGACATTGGAACGGGCTGCCCAGGGAAGTGGTGGAGTCACCATCCCTGGAGGTCTTTAAAAGACATTTAGATGTAGAGCTTAGGGATATGGTTTAGTGGGGACTGTTAGTGTTAGGTCAGAGGTTGGACTTGATGATCTTGAGGTCTCTTCCAACCTAGAAATTCTGTGTGATTCTGTAAAAAATAAAAGTTCTTATGTTAGACTAAATACAGAACTATATAAGTGTTTACATAAAATTTATATTGCACAGAATATTCAGAAGTTACAAATGAACTAGCAGTTTCCTAAACTATCTGAAAATTCTGTGTGGATAAATAGGGATATTGGTTGACTTCTGTCTTAGAAATAGAGCTACCCAATTCTAAGGCTTACTAATCCGTAAAGGAGAACACAACTGTGGACTGAACCACTCTCATGCTTATTCAAATTTCTACCACTCCCTTTTTCTCAAAACAGAAGTAATATTGTTTTGATTTTACTAAGATTATATTTAACTCCAGTCCTCACAGTGTAAATGGCTTCAATTCATTTTCTCATCTTTTTATATGCAACTGAAATGTCTTCTGTTATTTGGTTTTGCATACCATACAAGGACTAAATCACTTTGCCATTTGCTGGTGCTTTTTTTTTTCTCTGTATTCACTGACCTGTCAGATATATCATTTGTCATGTATCAGTCTCTTTATGCATTTGATATTTAGTTCTGTTTACATTTTTTTTCCTCTATAGTTGGAATAGATCTTATTATTTTGACTTCCATCTGAAATCATTGAGTGTGTTTTTCCATCTAATATCACTATTTGGTTGCCTAAGTTTCTTAAGTTCCTTTTGATAAATTTGTTCTCCTTATCACAAAATCGTTCAGTCTAAAGACTCTTTTCTAAATCTCTTTTATTTCCAAATACACATCCAAAATTTACATCAACATTAGGTTTGTGGTGGCTTTGTTGTTGTTGTTGTTGTTTTGCTTTGTTGTATTTTGATAAAATGATGAATAAATGAGTTATTAAATACAGAAATATCTGAGTCACCCATTTCTAATAGATTTTACTATCTACCTTCAAAATAGCAGTTAAATCCATCTTAGAAAAACTGAAAAAGACTATCAGAGATACTCCTGAACCACTTGTTCTCACTTTCTGACTCAGAGCATTACTGATTTAAATGCATTCTATCTTTTAGCAATTCTAATTACGTTATAGATTATAATACACTGGTGTGCATTATAGGAAGATTTTCGTCTTTTATTTTTGAATAGAAAACATTCTTTAATACTATTTTTTAAGACTATGTTTTTCTAACCGTGAGATTCATGTTTCTGTCATCCCTTCAATAAACATTTGGTTCAACTTCTTCTTTTAAGTTTTACCATAAACTTGTAATTAAATGCTAACTTTTTTGCATTACTTTACTCCCAATAGCCTGTCTCTTGGCTTGATTGGGCATAGTTTTACAGCTGTCACTATCTTTCTCAAAATGCTATTAATATTAACATTTTCTCTATTTTTTTCCTTATTTGTTTTCTTTTCTGTTAGTACCATCAAATCCATCCTGTTGAAGCTACTTCACCTTTTATTTAAAATAGTTAAATATTCATTAGTTTGGGTAACTCCTAGGGTCATTTCTTTTTAATTCAGTGGTTATTACTACAAAAACCATGAAGAGTCCTGGCAGAAAGACAAACTCCTGAGTACTTCAGAACTGCAGGTAAGTAGACACTAAAGGTCTCAGTAATATGTAAAAGTTGAAATTAGAAACTGAAGTTCAAAAAAATTGTTCCGTATTTTATGCAAAACAGTGGAATTAAGGAATATAAGCCCTGTGCAAAATATCATGAAACACCTAAATCTTTAAAACTTGTAGCTAATAATAAAATACCAAGATAGATTAGAAATGAAGGAAGTAGCTTAGACAGAAATATTGAGAATTTGTGTTATCAGAAAGAGATAGTTATACACATATTAATACTCGAAGAGCAAATTATTCCAGTATTTAATCTGTGGTGGATCCATCTTTGAACAATGTCCAGTTTAGGAATTTTATACATTCAGATTTTTCTCATATAGAGAAACCAATCAGTTATCTCCAATTTAGCTACCATTTTTTTTTCAGCTACAAATTACTTCTCTGTATGATCTGAACATTACATTATGATATTTCTAAAGAAAACTCTGAAATGAAAGGAGACCCATTTGTCAAAACCTTTGAAAATGAGTGTTTTCTATTAAAATCTATTTTTTTAAACTAAAAACTCTGAAGGGGAAAATAAAGGAAAGCCAGCACTGAAATGGTGTTAAATACTGAAATCTATCATTTACCATCCATTCTCCTGAGAACTTGTATTTGTAGATAAATATTTGCCTGACTGATGATCTTTTTTTGTTTGTTTGTTTGTTTGTTTGTTTGTTTTTCACATGTGGCTTATCTGTATTTGTGATTCACTTTTAAATGTGTTCTTTATATAGAGCAGAATGGATTCAGATGAAATATTGGTGACACTGTATAAAACAATTTAAAGTGATAAATACATTACAATTGTCTTACTGTTTAAAAGGAACCCACTGAGGACAATCACTGAGGTTTTTAGCTTCAGTCGGAGGACTGAAGTACAATCTCTTTGCTTAGATCACAGAACCACAGAACATTATGCAAGAGTAATATTTTAGACTCATGAAACATAGGCTATCATACGTATGCTTTAAATTAGTCCTTTCTGACAACTTGTACACTGGGTGTGGATTTCTGTCAAAGCCAAGTCTGGTCCTAAGCTTCTAGAGTACACATCTTGAGAGCATAGGTCACACCTAAATGCTCTCAAACATAAAATCCCAAACTACAGGAAAATACATAAACTGAGACCTGATAAACACTGAACACCAATGAAGGGACTCAGCAACTGCAGCGTCTGCTATAGCCAACTTGGCAAAAAAGAAAAAGTGGATAATGCCCACTATAGTCAAATAGGAATAGCCTCAGATTCTCAAGCCCTGATATTCATGGTAGACTTTAATCATCCTGACAGCTGTTGGAGGGACAACACAGCAGATCATAAGCAATTTTAGAGGTTCCTAGAATGCATTATGTAACTTCCTTCTCCAAGTGATAGAGGAGCCAGTGAGGACAGGTGATGAAGATCAAAGGCAGCCTTGGATGCAGTGACCATGAAACAATGGAATTCAAGATAGTTAGGGGAGCTAAGAGGATGCACAACTCACAACCCTAGATTTTGGGAGAGCAGACTTTGGCCTTTTCAAGGATCTATGTGGTACTGTCCCATGAGATAAGGCCCTGGAGGGAAGAACACATCTTCACCAAGGGTAAATCATGCCTGACCAATTTGGTGACCTTCTATGATGCATCAGTCAAGAAGGGAAGACCAACCAAAGTAATCTACCTTTAATACTGTAAGGCTTTTGACACACAGTCCCACACAATGTCCTCATCTGTAAATTGTAAAGATAAGGATTTGAAGAGTGGGCCATCCAGTGAATAGGGAGTTGGCTTGAAGATTGCACCCAGAGAGTAGTGGTCAATGGTTCTATGTCAAGGTGTTGCTTAGAGAAGTGGTGGATGCTCCACCACTGGAAGTGTTCAAGGCCAGGCTAGATGGGGCCTTGGCCAATCTGGTCTAGTGGGTGGCATAACTGTCATTGGCAGGGAGGTTGGAGTTAGATGATATTTAAGGTCCCTTCCAACCCAAGACATTCCATGATTCTATGATTCTAAGATATCACATAAAACCACACCATTTGGAGGGATGGAAAAAAACATTGTATTGATTATCAATTTATTACTTTCCATAGTATATCACGTTGTGACTGTTGTAGTCTATGGTGACATTCTGTATCAAGTGTGTCAGATAAGAAATCAAAAATGAACATTTTATGATGAAATATTTTTAAAGTCTACTGATAAAAATATTAATAAATTTGACTACTTGTCCATATTTCCAGCAAATAATGAGACAGGTGAATGTCAAGGATAACGCATCCCAACAGTGCACTCCCTTAAGGATAGTGAAAATTTTCTGTCATATGTACTGTTCATGTTTTGAGCAACTAACTGAAAATATTAATATTTAACATCAAACTCATCATTTATTTATGAAGTATCTTAAGTAGGAGCTGCACTTTATAGGTAAACAGAAAAAGAAGGTCCTGGTCTTCAGTTGCTTACAACTTTAATATTAGAAATTGAATGCTTATTTTCATAATGGCATAATTTGAGTGAGTGCAAACATGTAAATAAAATATAAAAGTAATTTTTTCCTTGTACTCTAAAATATTAATTAATTCTTAATTAATGAGAAAACAAAAACAAAACAAAAAAAACAGGCCCTTATTTCTCTGTATTTCTCTGTATTTCTCTGAAGCAGGCCATGCTGCTTCAGAAAACACATTCTTCATTCAGATGTACAGATCTTCCTTTTTTATCATAAAAACTTCCTTCAATGGTACGCTTAAATGCATCATTTTTTAGGAATGTTGACAAGTATTAGAGATTGTTTGCACTGAACTATAATATTGCTGTCTATGACCAAAGAAAAGCAGTCATTTTTTTAAAAGTGCTTTCATAAATAATATTTTAGAAAGTTTCCTTATTTATTTATTTATTTATTTTCTCTAGTTTGGCCACTACACATAGCATTTGTTTTTCTGCCCCTTTACAAATGATGTCCTATAAACATCACACAGGAGAATAAAGTTGTCTCTGAAAAAAAATATATATATATAAATCCCATATTTGATGGATACATTAGAACTACATATGTAATTATTTTTATATTTTTCAGATTATGAATACAAATACTCCAGAATGTCCAAAAAAAAAAAAACATATGGCCCTCCTAGCTTCTGGGTATATAAATTTATTGCAATATGCCAACATCCACAATACTCTGTTCTGGATAATTATGAAACAGATCATTAGCTGTTCTAAACTGCCATATCTCTTGGGATCCAGAATGATACGTGAAATCATAGTAACATAGCTATGGATGTAGAAAAAAACTATCAAACAAACAACAATAAAAATACTTTTAAATAATACTACTGTATCAGGAAAATAAAACACAACAACAGGAAAATATTGCACTCTACAACATTAAAATAGTATATTTTGCTTGGTTCTCTTTAGTGATCAAATAGGTTAACATAAACATTCTGGTACGAAAAATTTTATTCAGATTGCATATCTCAACATTTATACAAAGGCTACATATATCTTTTCTTTCTCTATCATGTTATTAGTGAGGTTCAATGGCTACAATAATGTCATCATAGAACTTCTGCCCTTCATTGTCTGAGTATACCAGAATATAACTGGAATTTGTTGGATATATTGTGAGAAAACATCAAGGAAAGACAACTAATGCTCTCACTGACCTGTTACAGAATAACATAAAAGCTTCCTTTAAGAAGACTGATGGAATATGCTGACGATGCATTTGCACTGCATGGTCAATTATATACAAAATTTGGAAGAAATGCTCTGGTGAGAGATGAGTTGGTTGTCCAGATCAGTATCAATATGAAAAAAGGGCAAGTACCACAGCATGGATCTCTTTCCAGAATACATGCATCAGGAAAAAAATGGATATAGATATAGAATTTTGGAAACATTCTTGAATTTTAACCAAGCAGGCAAGCAAGCATGAATGAATGATGAACAAGAATTACTTTCCATGTATTAATTTGTTTTTTTCCAAAGCAGTATGTAGTTTCCAGATTTAAGACTTACATGTGTCGCCGAGAGCTTTCTGTCACTCTAGAAAAGAAAGAAGGGAGTAAACATATTTACTGGTTGTGACCTGAACAACAAGAATAGGAAAAAAAAAAAAAAAAAAAAAAAAAAAAAAAAGTTACTGATGAAGTTATTAAGTTCTGTCACACATATTTGGGCTGCATTTAATCATTGAAGAGAGAATTATATTAGGGCATAATCTCCTGTGTCTTTTCTCTCCTAGTAAAAACAAATTTTGCATGGCTAAAAACTCTCATTAAGTTAGAGAAATAAACATTATTGGCATTTAAGAATAAACCTGGTCAGAAACTTTCCCGGGATTTCTTTTTATTACTATTTGAATTGTAAAGATGTCATTCAAGACATTTTAGGACTGAATAATCCCACAACAAATTTCCAGATTAAACCTAGACAAACTTGGACAAAGCATTTCTTAGGAAGCAGAAAAACTTTTACTGTGTCCTTTGCTTCCCTGACATTCATGAAGAAAAGTCAGACTCAGTCCTCTTCAGAGAAGGCATGGTTTTCCTAAGCCTGGAAAAGCTTATATATATATATATAAAACAGCTGAACAGACTGCACTGACTATGCTCTTATGGATCAATACATGGTTCACCAAGTGGTACTTTCCTGAGCATGCAACCTGCTAATGTATGGGATAGATACATCAGTCCTGCCAAAAACATGGATATTTCATTTTCACTCACCACTGGGAGACTACCAGTGCAAATACTTTCTTGCCCTATCACCCAGTTAATAAGTAGAAAAGATGCCTAAATATTGTGAATACTTCTGTGCTACAACTACTTTTGTGTTCTTAACTAGAAAAAATTCTGCTGGAATCGGAAACAGAAATATGTCAATGGCAACTACTTGTGAAGGACACTAAGAATACTAGTTACACACTCAATTAGGTATATACAAGTATATAAATTAGGTATATGAAATAAATAAATTAATAATAAAGTAGTTAAAGTATATAATTAATAATAAAGTAGTTAAAGTAAATAAAGTATATAAATTAAGTACATAAAATAAAGGTACCAAGATAATTAGGTATGTAAAATAGAGGTACTATTATATTCTCTTATCAAAATCTAAGGCAGATTTGTCAAAATGCTGTCTTTTCCTATGAGGTAGTACAATTAAAGTAATTATTTGGGACTGTGAAAAAAAAAAAAAAAAAAAAAAAAAAAAAAAAAGATTGAACCTGCACTAGGTGAGAAGGGACTTCAGAACAAAAATCTTACTTCTGAATATTTTTTCTTACTTAAAATCATGTGTCTGTTAAAATAGATAATAACTGATGTTCTGAAGAGATGACAACAAAGAACATATTATTATCATCCTTCAATTTAGATTCATAATGTTAGCATTGCTTCATTAGTTCTTTGGAAACTGTAAAGTTATTTGTTCACTTGTAAAGGACATACAACAGATGGAACTAGTCACCGCTAGAGGAAGCTGACAAATTAAGTAAAACCAATTCAACACCTCTCAGAAAACACTTTTTTGTCATATGTAAAAGGAATACAGAAAACAATCCTTTGGCAATTAAGACATCCAAGAATAAACAAGAAAAAAATGAAATGTAATGTACTACATGCTAATGAAATGTAATGTACTACATGCTAATTTTGAAAAATAAAATAAAAATAAAATAAAATATTTTTTTTTTCCAAGGCTTTCTTATTTAAAATTGTAAATAAATTACTGTTAGGATTGTAACACAAGCAAAATATTGTTTATAATTTGCCACAAAAACATTACGTTTATTATGCTATTTATGCAACATAAATGTTGGATGTGGTTTATTTACTCAGCCTAGATTATCAATGCTTTGATGACAATTCAAATTAACAAGAAATAAGTATTTACTTAAATGGGAAAAATATATTTTACCATCAGTGCTTGTGAACATACAATAAATATATATATTTCTTGAACTGTATCCTGTCTTTAGCTAAAAGATGGAATTTTGACAATGACTTGCATGAACCTAAAAAAGCATCAATTTTTCCATTATATACATTAAAACATACATGAATTTAAAATAAGGGAAGTTCAAAAACATGATAATGTATAAGAAACCTACATTCTAAAATAAAAATGTCTCGGCAGAGCAATATTTTTTACTGTTTTTTCCTAAGCTGTTTTGTTTTGCAACCTAGGATTACTATTTGTAATGGATTAGTTTTCACATGAAAAAAGTACTCTGTCAAGGTAAATGTATTGTTGTTGTGTAAAAATTTGCATGTGTAGCATATTGTGCTGGCATATCATAAATGGTATTCATGACAATTGTCAATAGAAACCTATTGGTGTGGGTGTGTTGGGTCTGTCTGGGATGGAGTCACCTTTCCCTGCAGCAGCCCACACAGTGCTGTGCTCTGCACTCATAGCTGGAACAACACTGGTATCACTCCAGTGTTGTGTCTATTGCTGCATAGTGCTGGCACAACATCAGAACACCCTCCAAGCCCCCAAGAGCCAGCAGGCTGGGGGTGGGCAATTGATGGGGAGGGGACATCACCAGGGCAGCTGACCTAAACCAACCAAAGGGATATTCCATAACACCTGATGTCACACTCAGCAATAAAAGGGGGCCTCTCATGGGGGAGGATCTCTCCTGAACAGCTGGTACGCGTTTTGAGGCCCTGCTTCCCAGGACGTGGCCGAACATCGCTCGTTGATGGGAAGTAGAGAATAACATTTTTTCCTTTCTCTCTGTGCTTCCGCACGACCTTGTTGTTTCTTTCTCCCCATTCCCCTTTCCTTTAATTAAATCATTCTCATCTCAAACCTCGAGCTCTTTGTGTTGTCTTTTCTCCCCCTTCCTCTTTGAGGAGGGGAGGAGTGAGAGAGCGATTGTGGTGGAACTCGGCTGCCCACTCGAGTGAAACCATCACAGTGGGCAAATCACATTGGTTTTCTTATAAGTCATACTCATTTACATTTCATTTGTAATGCTCTTATCAGTTAACGACAGGAAATATTTTATTACAGTTTTGAAACTCGATTGGATTAAATAAATAATACATATTGTGATGGTAAATAATTGTGTAGGAAAAGATTTATTTTTTTTTAATATGTCTCCTTAGTTTAATCTTCTTGTCAAGTCCGGATTGCTTGGGAGTTAATTTTTCTTACTTTAAAAATGGGAGTGATAAAATAATTATCAAATTTTCTGTCATCAGCCATGTTTTATTACTACATTATGCAACATGACCAAAACACTGATTTGTGTATGAAAGATAGAACTGACAACATATGTATATTCAGTAGATTTTGAGTAATGTGTAAATGACAATGATTTTTTTTGCCCCCCCCCCTTTTTTTTTTTTTTTTGCTACACACAAGCCTATTCTTTCACATACAATTGCTACACAGTAATATAATTTAAGAATATTGAATCAGCAGAAACATGTAAATTGAAGTTAATTAGAATAAGAGAGTCAGGTCTTATGGCAAAACAGAAATGCAGAACTAAGCTAGCTAGTTCTTATAGGTCTTTCACAACAGTTGCACATGAAAAATGGAGTCCTAAATTACAAAAACTAGCAAAATTGGGAAAAAAAATGTCTTGGATGCTGTCCTATGAATTACTATATGTGCAGGGAGTCTTTACGTCTGTCATTCACTATAATCTGCAAAATCCCATTACCTCCTCTAACAGCCTCCTGCTGTTGCTTTCCTTCCCATACATCAGATATGGATTATCTATTTAATAGCAAGATGATATGCAAGGTATACCTACTCACTATCCCTTTTTACCACCCAACAGGGAAAAATATCAAGCTTTTAACAGAGGAAAAAGTAGAGCAATTTTGTGAGATCATTATTAAATATATATATATATATATTTGTTACTCTATAATCATTCTAGAAGTGACTATTACACTGGAAATGATAATCCAGGAGATAATACCCCAAATGATTTTCAGGATAATTCTGTAAAACATAGTAAAATTGCAAAAGTCACTATTTAAAAGTTATTCAGTAGAAATTTTCTTTATTAGTTATTTTTTTATTAGTTTATTAGTGTTTTTGTTTTGTTTTGTTTTGTTTTCCAAATAACATTTCTGTACAGAGTTCTTGGAAGCACAGAAAGTAATACTAAATCATTACAGTAGAACAGAGTAGAGTAGAGTAAAGTAGAAGAGAGAAGAGAAGAGAGGAGAAGAGAAGAGAGGAGAAGAGAAGAGAGGAGAAGAGAAGAGAAGAGAAGAGAAGAGAAGAGAAGAGAAGAGAAGA
>NC_048896.1:76284749-76308141 GCF_011077185.1 Oxyura jamaicensis | reverse complement strand
GAGAAGAGAAGAGAAGAGAAGAGAAGAGAAGAGAAGAGAAGAGAAGAAGAGGATAGGATAGGACAGGATAGGACAGGACAGGGTAGCGTAGGGTAGGGTAGGGTAGGATATGATAGCATAGAATAGAATAGAATAGAATAGAATAGAATAGAATAGAATAGAATAGAATAGAATAGAATAGAATAGAATAGAATAGAATAGAATAGAATAGAATAAAGAATAGTTGAAAGGGACCTAAAAAGATCATCAAGATAAACTGCCTGACCACTTCAGGGTTAACCAAAAGTTAAAGCCTATTATTAATGGCATTATCCAAATGCTTCTTGAATACTGACAAACACGGGGCATCAACCACCTCCCTAGGAAGCCTGTTCCAGTGTTTGACCACCCCCACAGTAAAGAAATTCTTCCTAATGTCCAGTCTGAAACAGCACTGGTTCAGCTTTGTGCCATTTGCATGCATCCTACTACTGGTTACTAGGAAGAGACCAGCACCTCCCTCTCCATTTCCCCTTCTCAGGAAGTTGTAGAGAGCAATAAAGTCACCTCTGACCCTCCTCTTCTCCAAACTAGACAAACCAAGTGTCCTCATGCTCTCCTCCTCCAGGACATGCTTTTTTGTTGTTTGTTTTTTGTTGTTGTTGTTGTTGTTTTTAGCTTTGTTGCCATCTCTGTATGTATTCAAGTATCTTAATATCCTTTCTATATTGTGGTGCCCAGAAGTGTACACAATATTCAAGGTGAGGCCACACTATTGCTAAATATAGTGGGAGAATCACCTTGTGTGATTGGCTGGTTATGCCATTTTTAATGCAACAAAAAGATCTACAATCTCCCTATACACTGTTGTCTCAAGTAGTTTTCCCTTATATAAGGAAATATATATTTCCTTATAAACCCTCCTTCCCAAATAGGTTATATGCTAAGTCATGTTATCCCTTGTTTTACATTTATTTTCAGACACTCCAAACCATTTTATCATAAAGACCATCAGGCTCTATCATTCCTGATGATGAAGATGCTATTATGAAATTTTCTGTTTGAGGAGGTTTACTGTTCCCCAGACTTATTTAGCTCTGTAATAGTCTAATGTATTGATATGGGATCATTCATCAGTCTCTCAATTCCCAGGAATTAAATCATCCATAGATTTCAAGAAGGTATTTTTTTTTCTCTTGATCTCTTCTTAATCTGATAGTATCAACACATCAGATCAAAACTACTAACTTTAAGTGCTACTTCTATTTCATTTGTGGTTTCAGTTATGTTAATAACAGTGTTGAACTACTAGAAAAAAAAAAAAAAGTTATGTATACAGTGTTGATATAAGCTAATATTCTCTAAATGAATTCAACAGACTTATGATGATTTAAAATTGTTAAGATATTTCTTTCTTGTTTTAGCAAGCCAAAAACAGCAGTTAAAATAGTCTCATCATAGGAATTCTACATCTTCTAATGTCATTTTTGTAATATTGGCACATGAATAAGTCACTCTTCATAAATCATAATTCATATTCTTACTGTAAGATACAGAAAGCTAATGCTTCAGACACTAATCTGTAGCTATGAAAGCAACAGAGTAAAATGAAATCAGATTCTGATATCAGATTACTTAATAAAAATCCAGGGTATATTCTGTTACACTGAAGTAATTATTTCAGTTGCTCATGTTGCATCCGAGATTACTCTGTGATAGACAACAACCTTGTTACATGCAAAAGCTGAAGCAAAAAGCAGAAACAAGCACATACAGCTCTTTAAAATTCTCATTTACTTAATTCATCTATATTAAAAGTCACTTTACTGTGAGTGCTGAGTTATAGTTTCAAAATGTAATAAAACTGCAAAAGAGTAAACATTACGGTTTTCACTGGAGGAGAAAGAAGAGAAAGGTTCGATATCACTGCCCAGGGGATGGACTGCTCATGTAATTCCTTTTTTTCTGTTCTTCCTTTGCTCATGATGGGGTTGCAATTGTCTTTTATGCTTTAAGGATTCACCACATATATAATGATTTTTTCCTGCTTACCACTGTGGCATAAAATCAGTTCTACAGAACTCACAAGATTGCTTTCTTTCAGTGACCATATGTGATTTGTATGTGATGTTCTCGAGGCATTTGTCATCATCTTATCACTATATTTTCACAGCCTTTGCTATTTATCTATGCTTGTACTCTCAAGGAATCTTTCATACAAACTGGTGTTAATTAATATGAAACCTATGTACCTGTTTGTACAGGAGGAATTTTTGAAGCCTTTCTGATATGGAAGTTCAAAAGAGACAAATTATGCAACTAAATTTTCTGCAAAGTTAATTAACTTTATAAAATTTGTTCCTAAATTTATGTGGATACTTTTGTAAGACTAAAGATACATTAAATAGCTATAACGTAGACCACCAGTGAAAATCATAATTCTGTTTAAAATATAAATAAATCCTATATAGTAGAAAGCAAACTGCAAGAAAGTATTCAATGCTCATTCAAGCCATCAATTTGTGCCCAAGTCACTCTTTGAAATATTTTTCAAGTTATTTCTATATTACTGAATTTTGTGATACTGGAACTTCTATAGCCTGCAAAATCAATAACATTACATTTATATTACATTTATATATAAATTCAAACATAAATATAAAACAATTTAGAGAAGTAATTGGTATAAAGTAACAAATATTTCAAATAAACTTCTCAAATTATTATTTTTAGTGGGAATACTAAAGGCTAAGTGTTCTTAAAAAGTGTATGGATAATCATTAATGGCTTTTCTGTAATAAACAAAAGACAGGGAATTCTCTAAGCTCTAAACCTAAAGCCAGAGCATATTTGAAGGTGTTAAAGAAAATCCCACAATTTCCATGGATTTTAATCATAGTCATGTCACCAATTTATGCTACCAGAAATGCTGAATGGAATCTTTTGAATGAAAAATGGGTGTTTTCTTTGAAGTAAGATGAATCCTATTGTAGACTCCATAGTTTCATTTAGTATTTCAGTAAGATTTCCATTAAAAGAAAATAAAAATAAAAATAATAATAATAATAATAAAAAAAAGATCTTCTGAAGAACATACAAGAATCTCACAAGGCTTTGTTTTATGGCTTATTGCATCTTTTTCTCCCAGTTAGAGCTACAGCCCCTGCATGTTTAATTGTGGAAAGTAATGGGGAAAAAAATCTTTTTTTTGTATATAAAATTTTTCAAAATGAAATACTGAAAATGTCAACACTGTTGTAATGGTTTGGTTTGGTTTTGTTTGTTTGTGTGTGGTCAGAAGTCCTAGAATTCACTGAAATTAACATATATATATATATATTTCTGGCTGTCTGGCTTTCTTTATTAGGCATAATATTTCTAACTTTTATTGACCTTTAACTCATATCAAATGCAAGTACTAATACTCTCAGCAACTGCCTATTATCACATCATTTGTTCTACTGAGCCTTAGGGGATAGAGACAATTGTAGCATGTTTTATAAACAAACAAAACTAATTGGCATAGGAAGTATGGAAAATAGCAATCTAATGGCATGTTTTCCATGCCAAAACATTGGAATCAACCAGTCTGTAGCAGATTTCCCTTTAGGCTGCAAAGATCCATCTCTTCTGCATACCACTTCCTGTGACCTAATTACTAGGAATATTACAAACCTACTTGCTGGAGGGCAACTCCAAAAACTTTTTTGTTTGTTTGTTTGTTTGTTGTTTCAATTATTAATATTGTTGTTTGTTTTTGACTTAAACAATAACAAATAATGCCCCTTAGTAGAGTTGTAATAAGGAATCATTTTTTTGGTACCGCTACCAAGGATTTAGCTTTTCAAATCCATGGGGAGCTTTTCAAATCCATGGGGTGGCAAAGTCATGTTGAAAGATCTGTTTTAGAATGAGCAATGGACTCCAATTATCTTGCCTGAAGAAGCAAAAAGGAAGCGTTTTATTATTTTCCATTATTAGGTCTCAAATCTCAGTGAATATTCTATATAACTGTGTTTAAAATTCTTGCATGAAATTAAATGTAGAAGCACAAAGAACATAAAAACCATCATTTAGAAACCATCAGGTGGAAGAAACCATTCCATAAATGCATAGTGTTTTTATCTTAAAATGGAGAAGTTCTTATGGTCTTATATGTAAAATTCCTCACGTTTGAAGCATATTGTGGAAATAAACAGAGAAACATTTGACAGACTAGCACCACTATAAAAAAAGAACTTGTCAGATTTAGAACGTAAATGCCATTGTGTCCCATTTCTTGGAATTATGCATGCACTCCATTCTTTGGATAAATGAATTGCTAGATATATGACATGAATTGTCAGAAAAGACTTCCATTATTCATGGGCATGGAATTCTTGAGCATTTTGCTTCATGACATCTTCAAGTCAAAATGCTTTGGTGTTATTTGGTTAAATACTTTTTCAGTGAGTAGAGAATTAATATAATTCAAGTTATCAGTCAATAAAGATTTTCAATGTTATCTACAGTCACATAGTGTACATACTGTAATATAGTGCAGTGCCATTAAAAAAGTTACCTACAAGGTACATGTTTAAGCTGATAATATCACATTGTGCAGCAGGTGAACACTGACAGAAAGTGCTTAAAAGTTACTCATCCAGTCTGAAAATTAGTTTATAATTTTGGTATTTATTTGGTCGTTTTCCTGTTATTTTGTTATCTGGAATGTTCAATTAAAAGTGAAAGATAGCCAAATAGATCTTGAACTTGTTTCTCCTTCAAAAAGAAGGAAAAAAGAAGAAGAAGAAAAAACCTCTGGGATTTGCCATCTTTTGCTGGAAAAATTATATATGAATGATGCCACAGATGTATATACACAATCAAGCTGCACAAGAAATTGATTGACCATTACAAGCTATCCATTTACAAAATATATTCTAACCACCACTTCCTTGATGGGATACACAATGAGCCACAACAGAGAAACTGTGAATCTCAAGAGCAACCACTCTGTAATGAAATCCCTATAAATTTTATGATATTCATATTTTTCTTTATTTCCTCATATTGTTATTTCCTCACTATATATATCTCTCTCTATATATACCTATATATAAATATATAGATATATTTCACTATATATATATAAAAAAAAAACAATATAAATATTGGTTTTATCATATTCAACAGTTATACTAAAATATCTTTTCTGTTCTTAAGTTCTTGATATACTCTATCTTCTAAATTCTAATGTGAAAACTAATTTCTAATGTGAAACCTGGATCATGCAACATTTTCTTCATTGAATTTTAGTAACCATTTTGGGTTAAATGATAACTTTCACAAGTGCAGTTCTACAGGACCACTACGATAACATTTCCATCCTACCATCTAGTGCTCTCTGCCTCATTCTGTTCATCCTGCTGACTACCCTTCTTGTTTTTGAATTCTAACCTCCAATCTTGTTCTTAATGTTCTATTTTTCCCCTCATTGCCTAAGTCTTTTGCCCAAATTGTCTCAGTGTCTTCCTATTTTGCAGTCAAAGTCTTTCTCTTTCCTCTTTTTCCTCCTCTTTTTATGAATTTATGCCCCTCAAACAGAACTATCTTCAAATTTCAGTATCTTAGGTCCATGTTAACCCTATTCATCTTACTCGTTCAATTACCTTATCTCATGCATATCGATGTGCCAGTCTCCTGTTCATCCAAACTCTCTATTTTTTTATTATTTATTTATTTATTTATTTTATTGGTGAGTTCTCTGCTGCTCTATGTTCTCTCTTGTAGTAACATCTATGGCTCATCTCATCTGTTTTGATAACATGTTCTTTCCCAGATAAACAAGTAGTTTTGCTGGTGGGTAGCAGCTACCTGTGAAACTCTTAGGCTCATATTTATTCCTTGAGAACACATTGCAGTCTGTAGGTTCCCCAAAGGTGAAAAGTTCCTCAAAGAAGCTGAAGACAATTTCAAATGGTCCACAAAAACAGGATGATATCAGAAAGGAATATTGCACTCAGGTAAAATTGTGCTTAAGAGGTTCTATGTAAAAAAATTATATTTGGAAAGGAGCTCTAATAGCTGGACCAAGGTTCCTGGAGAGAAAAAAAAAAGAATTAGATTTTACATTTTATTTCAAAAGAATTAGATTTAACATTTTATTTCATGTTCACCCTGCCCTCCCAATGCATATAGAGTGTTTTTTTGTTTATTTGTTTTTTAATTCACAAGTAAAATAATAAATCACTAATGATATCAGAAAGAATATGTTTCAAATATGCTTAAACATCACATTTCTTTGTTATTTTCACTTGTGTTTTGTACTCATGTACTCATGTACTCATTTAAGCTCTGACTACATATATCAGCAAAAAGCAGTTGACTAAAATTACATACAGATGGTGGAAGGCCATAGATCATACATAATCTGCAACACTGCAGCTCAGAATAAATAAATAAATAAATAAATAAATATACATTTTGGTCTATATTAAGAATAATGACTGTACAGAGGATGCTTTTATGCAAGACTGCAGTCAGACATTTGAAAAACAAAACTAATTTGAAAGAGCTGGAAATTATAATAGGATCAGTTCTTCATACTTAGAGAAGTTATAATGAATTAAGTTTATGTGGACTTGGAGATATGAAACTACACTAATATGTGTTTTGTTAAGCTTACTAGGAACAGTCTTGCAGTAGATTTTATAATACGCTTGAACAGTATCAATATGAATAAACCACTCATTTCATTTTATAGAATGTATAAATTACATTGTACATTATTTATGTAAGGTACGAAATGTATATATTTTTAATTTATCAGAAGAAAGAAACTTAAATTTTATATGTTTAAATATCTTCATCTTGTTTTCAAAAGCCAAGTAGTAAATTTTGTTTGATAAGAAACCTGAAAGTGTTTATGATGTGTTTAAGTATTCCTGTGTTCCTATGTTGCCTGTGATAAGTATTATAGAAAATCAGGATGGCTATGTTAGTTCAAACATTCATCTACTTTTATCTTGCCTCTGATAATATCCCAAAGTAGACACTTGAAGGAAGATGTAGATAGGAATTAAAAGCTTTCCGTAACTTCTGTTTCGCTTTTCCTGAGTTGGTAATGGATATTAATATGAAGAAAAAAATAAACAGTGCTAAAGATACTCGATTAAAAAACAAAACAAACAAACAAACAAACAAAAACAGAATTGGCATTATGATACTTTCTTTTATTAGTTATTATGAAAAAAATACTTTTTTTTTTTTCCAGATTATCACAATGTATGAAAAAGCAAAGGTATATTCTGATGTATATTCTGATGTATTTAGAGAAATTTCTGCAACTTGAGTTTAACCATATTTGATTGATCATCAGATCTCTTATTACTGACACCTGTGATATCACTCATTTTGGGTCATTCTCTTAATGCGACTTTGATCTCTGAACTATCTATACAACTTTTAACTTCAACTAAAATATGATTTTGTATAGCATGCAGAACCCTTGAGTTCTCACAGCAGCTGTAACAGCAGTTCCAACTTTAGATTTTTTTTCCAAATATAATATCTAAGGATGCTGTTTAAAATCCATTTGGCAAGGTGCTATAAAGCTTTGACAAAAGGCAATATCTTTTCCAAATGCTTAAAATGGGTGTCACTAGCGCACTCTGAAATACTTGCTGCAGTCTTATTTTGTTACAAATCACTACAGATGTGCAGACCTCTCACAGTTAGGTGTTTTACAGTGTCTTGGTGCAATATACACTGATGCTAACCCAAGAAAAGTTATTTTACACAAATTTTTCTTCATGTGTGTTCTCTGTGTAAAGTATCCCTTAGTTATCTCAAATAAGAAAAACAAACACACACATCACACACAAAAATAAAATAAATAAAATAAAATAAAGTAAAATAATAAAATAAAATAATAAAATAAAAAGTTTCTACTTAAAAGTATAACTTTTCTCCCTCAGTCGAACAGCACCAACATTGCAGAATGGCATCTGTTCTCAGAAAGCACTTTGTTACAATGTGTTTCCCCAGTGACATGTATCCTATAGCAATATCAGTAAAAGCACTAGGAAAATTACATCTGCTGTAACAAAGATAAACTATAGAAACTAAAAATTCCTTGTAGTGATGGGTTTATTTTTATTATGCATTATATATATATGAGTGTGTGCACGTGCATATATACATATGTATATATAATACTTCAGTATCTATATAAATACAATGATTATCTATATATTTATATATAATATATATTATATATAATAATAATATAAAATAATAATATAATATAATATATATTATATTATGTATATAATATATATTATATATATTTTTATATATTATATATATATATTTATATCTATAGTAAGTCATTACAAAATGTTTAAAAAACATGTCCTCATACTTAGCAATGGAATTAGAGAGGCAGTACTTTACTATACAGGATGGAAAAAAAAAAAAAAAATGTTAAGAGCTTCACATTTGAATGTCAGGAAGGGGGCTATAACCCTTGACAAAACTTTAGTCCCAATATGGAATTTCTTATAACAGAACATTTGTATTTAGTGTGAAGCAATGGCTAGAACTACACAGACTGCAGCAGAGCTGCAGGAAAACAAAACAAAGCAAATAAAACAACCCATTTCAGGAAATACATATATATATACATAGAGAGAGAGAGAGAGAGTATTCATATCTCCATTTCATCTGTTGAGGAGATCCAAGGACTTCCAGGTAAACTTTGGTTATTCAAGTATCACTGCTTGCAATGAGAATGATATTCCTTTGTGATTTATTGTCATTGCAGAAGCTTTTAGAATCTTGTGCAGAGATGTAATTTTTATTATCCAAACATACAAGAAAGAGGAAACCTGAATTAAAACTAAACAAAACAAACAAACAAACAAAAACAGAGTTATTACACCCTTAACATAAATGAGGAGCTCAATCAACAAGAGAATAGGGTAGAAGTCGAAGATCTTGAAGAATATTCATAACAGAACTAGGAAGATAATTCAGTATTTATTTAATGTTGTTTAGCAATAATTCAGAAGACCTTTATAGGATAAATTTTAAGCTACACCTTTTAGATATTCTCATTTTATAAGCTTATGGTACTGAAGTGAGAAGAATCTCTATGATATGACAAATTATATAATACAGTTTAATAGCAGAATCTATTGTTGTCTGTTTTTAAGTCTTTATCCTCTTTACATAAAAACTGGAAGACAGCAACCTTGATATTATCCTCAAACTCAGACAGAAATATGGCTTCCAGGAAAATGCACCTATCTGTATTTCATTAAGACAGATTATTTATTTAGTTATTTATTTTCAGCTCAAAATACTTTCAAGAGAATTTATGAATCTGTAAATAGACCAAGAGCTAAAATTTCATTATTTTATGAAATATAGAATAAATAGACTTATCATAGAGTATACTAGTCTGGAATGCTATTCCTTGGATTGTTTTAGTGTCAAATTTTAAAAAGCACTTTAACTTGTGTCTCATTCCAAGTTCCTGAAGTGGTCACAGATTGAAAATTTTGCATTGTTTTTGATAATGTATGTTTAGAAATTGAGCAGTAAGTATATAGTTCATGGGAAAGAATAAAAAACATTCATTTTTAATCATGTAATTATACTGTTATTTGTTTCCATGTATGTGGAGAATGATTACATAATTACTCTCTGCTTCAGAATGAAGTAAATTCAGGATGAAAATCACAGCAGCATGTTTTGAATTCATGCTTTTAGGAATAGTACATTTTGTTTTATTTGGTCATGTGCTAAAGCTGTGTTTTTGTGTAGGCTTAGTCATTATGTTGAATTTACAGGAAGTCTATTTATCTCCAACTCTAGTTGGAGATTAATAAGTGAACATTCTGTTACACTCCAAAGTTTGGCCAGTGCTACCTAAGTAATATATATATATATATGCAAATATATATATATATATAATTAAGCACTGCCTTTACGTTATGCAATCTAGATATCACTATTTATTCTGGTCTTAGATAGCTGCCTTTCTGGCATGTTCAGAATTTATAGTGTGGTAATATGTCTACATGGTATATTTCTGTATTTTTCTTTCAAAGTAAAAATTATGCCCTTTGACTAGTCTCAATGAAATCTCAAAGCAAAAAAAAAAAAAAAAAAAAAAAAAAAAAAAAAAAAATAAAATGTGCTTCTTGGATTTAAAAGAGAGATTACACACACACAAATAAAAAAATAGGGAAAGGCAAGGCAAGGCAAGGCAAGGCAAGGCAAGGCAAGGCAAGGGAAAACGGCTGTATTCCCCATACCTCCTCCAAGTGAACAAGACCTACCATTTCAAATAAAATGGTTCAATTCCATTAACAAGGAAACATCACAAATATACACAGTGGGTAATGTGTTAATAGCAACATTATCAACTGATAACATGGTGCAGTTAATGTATCTCAGCAAGAGTTGACTTTACCACAAGTCATTGTTTCCTTTTAAACCAGCACAAGATCTTGAGAAAAATCTCTCAATATCTCACTGTGGGGTTTTAATAAACATCAATTACCACAGTGCAGAAACAGGGAGAAAAAAGAGGTACTTTAAAAATCTTCTTGTCCATACTGTTTTATAGCACCTGGTTTAATTAATTAGCTCCTTTAAGTAGTATATATCTTCCTGGGTTCACTGACTTTTGATGAACACGTTTAAAAAAAATAATAATAACTTCAGCAAATAGCAAAATTCCTTAAGCGATATGGGTTTTACTTCACAAATATCTTATAGAAACATCAAATAGGACATTTTTCTTTGCATTTGAGTACCAAGAGGTCAGTAAGAACTGATGAGCAGACAAAATCCTTCATCAATATCTGCATCTCTGAATCCACAGTATCTTTATTCTGGGTTTGTATTTCCAAATCAGTCCTGGATTCTTACAATTTTGTGTGTTTTCTTGAATCCCAGCTAAATTCATATTTGGAGTTATATTTGCTACTTGGGAGTATTTGATCATGATGGTCTTTTCCAACCTAAATTATTCTATGATTTTAGGACAAAAATAAAAAAAAAAAAAATCTTCCTGGCCAAATAATTCAAAATAATAATAATAATAATAATAAACTATTAGACAAAATGAATTTCCACTATATGGTAGAGTTGGGAAACAAATAGAAATACCAGTTACGTATTAAAGACGGCTAAACCTCTGAAAATATAAATAAGGCTTGTTACATACCCCTCAGGCAATTGATTTCACTGACAAATAGGCCTATATTTGTGAAAATACTAGTAGCTGCTCATGTTTTCATCACATGTATCACTAATAATATAGTGCTCTGCCTTCATTAACATAACAGCATACAAGTATGAAATGTGGCATTTCTCCAAAATTTATAATTGGGCTTAATTTTATCAAAAATTTGCTTAAGTTTATATTAGAATTTAATTCTATATACCATAATTCTTCTTACATGTAAGAGGCCATACAAAGATTTTGAATAAGTATATTGTTTTACCTGAACCTGAACCTTTACCTGAATTATAGTACTTGAACCTTCAATCTATTCTTTTATCATCCTCCAGCCATCTTCCTCATAGAGGTCAATATGTTAACCGGAGTCAGCTGCACCTACCTTAGTATGCCAGATTCTAGCCAGCTCTGACAGAAAGACTATAACTGGGTTAACATAAACCAGGAACCATACTTGTATATCTTGAAGAATTATAAGATACATTGATGCCTTTTCAGGACTGTGATACATGCATACAAATGTGATTCATTGCTCAGACACAGAAGAGGAATCTGAGCTGTGTAGCACTGTGCTGATGCTTCACAGTAGTAGATTAGTTGGTTACTGACAATAAATTCTCATTAAATCTACATGATATAATGATTATAAACAAATAACAGATTTGCTCGCTAACTTACTTTTTTTTTTTAGTTTTCCTCTTTTTTACAGAAATTCATTAACAGCATATTACCATAATACATATTTCAATAATATAGCATGGGACCTCCCAATGCATATGGATTTTATATTTCAGTTGCAATAAATGCTGTTACACATGATTTTATTATTGTCATTATTTTACATTTATTTTTTTATTTACATTTTGTTACATTTATTTTTACATTTTACATTTATATGAACATATAAATATATGAACATGATTTATATGAACATAACTTTGTTTCAAATATTATAATGTATAATTAATAAAATAATGGGACATTAGTAAATACTTTGATGTGCTTAGTGTTGAGGAAATATTATAATTGATTTCTTTCAAAGTATTAATGATTTTAATGAACCTGGAAATGTGAGGAGCTTGATTTCTGCATCTCTTTCAAAAGTAGTAAATTCACATTTGATTACTGAACTATGCATTTTTGCTTGTAGTAATAAACTAGAAAATATTTTCAAGCTTTGGGATTTTTTCCCTTGCACTTCAAGTATAAAAGGCTTTCAGACAAATATATTTTTAAATGAATCTTTCCTTCATTTTAAAATCGTGTGAAACAGTGAAAGGAAGGCTTAAAAGACTGGAGTGTTTTTGAATTGTGAAAGCAAGAACTATGATTTCACATATTTAGTCACCTATACAGCTCTTCAGTAAACAGCCACATACAAGCTAATCAGATGATGAGAAAGTATGTGCTTTTAGACAGAGAGATGATACTAAAAGCAGTATGCAGAGTTCTGCCCTCTCAGGGGAAGCCGAACTCTACACACAAGTGGTAATATTCTTTCACTTTTTCTTGTAATTTCATTTTAAATTGGTTGAAATTAAACAATAGGTTCAGAGAGTTATTAGACAGCCAGGCAGATTGAATAAAATACTTTCCTTAGTAAACAGCCTGAGAAAATGCCTTCAGCTTTGCACAGAGTGTCACATGCCTATTAAGCTAGGAATGACTTTTACAGGTGATATGTATAAGAATAAAAACTTTTTGAGGTTATAGGAAAATTTAAAAGGATATTTAAGCATATTGGCAGTGGCAAGTGACACTACCATAAGGATTAAGGCCATAATTAATTTCACAATAAATAAATAAATAAACAAAATGTGAATTGTGATATATTTTTCATTGCTGTTATCATTGTTGTACTGAAATGAGAAAGTATCATGCTTCTTTACAGCAGCCTTTAGAATTAGAATTTTGTTCAGCTGGAAAGTATTAGATGTTTGAATTACTATGGTAAATTTAATTATTTACAGTTGTGGTGTGGCTGTATTGGGTTAATATTTAATAAAAGTTTGAGAAAAAAAAAAAAGAAAGGAGACTCTAGAAAGACTAAATTGGATTTGTCACAGTGAAAAGAATAACTTTCTGAAAAGGATAATTTTTGGAGGATCTGAAATTTAAAAAATGCTGTATTTCTACATCAGATTATAAATTGCATTTGTCATTTTGGTCACTGTGGGAGAAAACAAGAAGCAGAGTGAAATTATGCAAGACAAATATTAAACGTCTTGTGAAGAGGTGAGGGACAGGAAACGTGTTCTTAAGCATGAAAAGCCAATTAAAAAAAAATGTAAATGGGATCATTCTACAAATTATCACACAGAATTAATTGTGTTGTATACATTATACTTCACATTATATACTACTGTGATGCTTCTGTTTTATGTGTATTTTCAGCACTTCAAAACTAGACTTTAATACTAAGTTCTGGAAATGCTGTTATCACTTGTTCAACAATTATACTTCAGAAGTAAGTAACTGTCAGTTGTGGGAGAGACACTTACTTAAATGGGGCCAATGAATTGTAGGTTCTATTTATGCAGAAGTACACTGTATGCAACACTAGTACTGCTGCGTTGAAACTTTCATGTATAAATTTATCTTGATATTAGGGTATGTAAACTTAAGAGGTCCTATAGCTAAAAAGAAGGTTATATATGTAAACCTATGTAAAATAAATAAATAAATAAATAAATAATACATAGTTTCAACTGAAAGCATTCTAGGTTAACTGCTTTTTTAAGTGAAAAGTTAACTCTCGTAAGTGGATGCTGATAATTAAGACTATCACCTAAGCAGTTGCCATCTGATATAAAAGTGGCTTATCTGTGGCTCTTTCTTTTCTGCCCTACCAAGAGATCAGGACAGAGCTATAATGGTAGCTTTTGAAAATGAATATGTCCTACAAACATTTTTATTTTCCTTAATTGTTTCTGAAATATTCTCTTTTTTCCCCTGTGGTAACATAATAGTTCAGATCCTTTCAATTTACAATAGATTATTAAAGCACCTAAGACCAAAGTTGAAGAATAATGTATAATTTTTGAAAGAACACCCTCCTCCCTCCCCCCCCCCCAATTTATACCAGCCAAGGAATAGCAAGCATGAAGGTTTTTGTTCATTTTTTGTTTGTTTTTGTTTTTTACTATTTGATATATTTTTAGAGAATATCAAAATTGTGGATGAGCCTACATAACTGGAGTTGTAAGTAGGTGTATGAAATGAATGTAGAAGATATATGCTTAGTTTTTGGCTGTATACAGTTTGATAAAAGGATGATGTATGTTAGCTGTGTACGGAGTTCCTTAGAGCAGTAGCATTATTAATTGATTGAATAATTGAATGTTTTTAAAAACACTTCAATTGGAACATCTTTTATCAGATCTCCTGTACTTAATAGTCCATTTTAAATTTAAAAATAAAGTTAATTACACAAGAGAAATATACAGTTTAATGACCTGGCCAATTTGTAAATGGAACAGTAGGTTTTATGCTACTGGAGACTTACACTGTCAGAATGGACTGACTTATTTTGATCCTGAAATGTCAATCTATCAAAACTATGCTTTGATACGTATCAAATACATACATTGATCTCTGCAAGTTATGGACCATGTTGTTTGAGCTAGCTTTTTATTTATTTACATATTAATTTAAGGGGAAAGTGATTAACACCTTTTTAAAACTGATAGGAACCCTCAAAAATGAAGTGCTCCAACTTTAGGGTTGTCATCTACTGACTCACTAGGGAGCCTAGGATCATAAATTAAGTCCTAATATCAAGTATAAACTTCAGTATGTTTTTGCATGTTGGATAGTAGATACCCAAATATTGATGTTACTGCTTACACTACAACATTGTAAGTAAAGCGTCAACATGAGGTTTTATTTAGTAAGCTCAGGTTATATTTGTAAATATAAACACTGGAGCACAGGTGACAGTTTTGGTGACCCAGATCTCTTCAAGGACAAAGCTACTTAAAGTTTTATGGCACAAATCCACTGAGAAAAAGGTACCATATAAATGTGTGTTATCTTTAAAATATTTCCTCCTGAAAATATATAAAAATTAGAATTAATTCACTTTGTTAAAAAATATGCATTTCATCTTTTTTTTTCTTTTTTTTTTTTCTTTTTTAATTATAATATGTTTCACAAGGTTTTGTTATCATTCAGTGATTTTCTCTAAGGATGGAAAGAATTGTTCAATTTTTATGCTAAATAATGGAATCCTTCCTAAATAATGAGAAGTTTCATGACATTTCTAAATAGGAATGTAGCCTCACATAATCATAGACTTGTCATAGAATGACTTGGGTTGGAAGGAACCTGAAAGATCATCTAGTTCCACCCCCTCTGCCATGGGCAGGGTTGCCACCCACTAGACCACATTGCCCAAAGCCCCATCCAGCCTGGCCTTGAACACTTCCAGGGATGGGGCATCCACAACTTCTCTGGGCAATCTGTTAATAATAACATACTATGGGAAAATCTGAACAGGAGTGCACTGATTTTGAAGTAAGCACTAAACAGGGATACTCTGCCATCATGGCATGAATGTTTGGTTTATAGATGCTAACAGGTTCAAGCTATAAAAACGTTGTCCTTGCTGCTTCTTCTAGCTCTAGACATGATGTAGATATAATAGCAAGTACAGCATATTTGCAGGTTTTAAGCATTATTAAATAATCTCTAATGTTATTTAAAAATCCCATTACTTTCCATAATATCCAGGAGTACATCAGTAAAGAATATTTTCTACAACCTGTTTCCAGATGTTATAAATAATCAGACAGGAAAATCTGACACTTTCAATGCTCATCTTTCCTATTTCCTCTTCATTTTTATACATACCCTCTCATTTTGCTTTTCCTGAGCTGCCCTTGTACAGTTGACTCCCATTCCAAAAGTTTTCTTCATCCTAGTCTTATCCACCTATTCTACTTTCCTATGACTTCATGTTGCCTGTATTCCTTAAAGCAATTATGACATTGTATTATAAAACTCTTTCCTCATAGAATCATAAAATCATTCAGGTTGGAAAATACCTCTAAGATTACCTAATCCAACCTTTAACATAGTACTAAATTCCACTACTAAACCATGTTACTAAATTCTAAGTCTACATGTTTCTTGAAGACATCCAGGGATGGTGACTCAACCACTTCCCTGGCAGCTTATCCCAATACTGCACAATTCTTTCAGTAAAGAAAATTTTCCTAATATCTAACCTAAATTTCCCCTGGTGCAGCTTGAGGCCATTTACCCTCTTTTTATCACTTGGTGCTTGGGAGAAGAACCTGATCCCTACCTTGCTATAGCCACCTTTATGGTAATTGTACAGTGTGGTAAGGCCTTCCTTGCATCTCCTTTTTTTCTAGGTTAAACAATTCCAGTTTCCTCAGCCACTCCTTGTAAGACTCATTTTCTAGACCCTTCACTAGCTCCATTGACCTTCTTTGGACAGGCTCCTGCACCTTGATATCACTCTTGTAGTGAGGGGTCCAAAACTGAACACAATATTCAAGGTGTGGCCTCACTAGAGCCAAGTAAAGAGGGACAATCACTTCCCTCATCCTGCTGGTCACGATTTCTTTGATGCAAACCAGGATGCTATTGACCTTCTTGGCCACCTTAGCGCACAGCTGGTTCATATTCAGTTGGCTATCAACCAATACCCCCAGGTCCCTTTCTGCTGGGCAGCTTTCACTTTTCCCCAGCCTGTAGCATTGCATGGGGCTGTTGTGCCCCAAGTGCAGGACCCAGAAATTAGCCTTGTTGAACTTCATACAGTTGGCCTTAGCCCATTGGTCTATCTATTGGTCCAGTCTATTCAGATCCCTCTGCAGAACCCTCCCACCCTTAAACAGATCAATACTCACTCCTAACTTCGTGTCATCTGCAAAGTTATTGAGGGTTCACTTGGTCCTCTCAACCAGATTGTTTATAAAGATATTGAAGAGCACTGGCCCCAGTACTGAGCCCTGGGGGACACCATTAGTGACTAGCCTCCAGCTGGATTTAACTCCATTCACCAGAACTCTATGGGCTCTGCCACACAGACAGTTTTCAAGCCAACAAAGGATACACACATCCAGGCCACGAGCAGCCAGCTTCTTCAGAAGAATGCTGTGGGAAAGTGTCAAAAGCCTTACTGAAATCTAGGTAGACCACATCCACAGCCATTTCCTCATCAACTGAGATGTCACCTTGTTGTAGAAAGAGACCAGGTCAGTCAAGCAGGACCTGCTTTTGATAAACCCATGCTGACTGGGTCTGATCACCTGTTTCTTCCTGTAGGTGCTGTGTGACAGCACTCAAGATAATCTTCTCCATGAGTTTCCCTGGCTCTGAGGTCAGACGGACAGGCCTGTAGTTTCCCAAATCCTCCTTCCATCCCTTCTTGTACATGAATGTCACATTTGCTAGCCACCTGTCAACTGGGATGTCCCCTGGTAGCCAGGATTGCAGATAAATGATGGAAGAGTCTTGGTGAGAACTTCTGCCACCTTCCTCAGTACCCCATCTGGTCCCATAGACTTGCATATATTGAAGTGGATTAGTAGGTGACTAACCATTTCCTTGTGGAGTATGAGAGCTTCATTCTACTCCCTCTCCCTATCTACTAGCTCAGGGGGCCGAGTACCCAAAGGACAACTTGATGCTAATGACTGAGGCAAAGAAGACACTAAGTACTTTTTTTTTACCGGGATAGTTATTAAGACTAACATATTTCAATTTTTCCATTATTAGTCCGGATAACCAAAAACTTATCAAAAGAAAAACGTATAATTAGTTTATGAGAAAATGGTAGCTATGGAAAATTGTAGCTGTATAAGAGCTGTAACAAGACTAACATTGATAAGCTAAGCCTGTTAAAGCAAGTGAAGTTATATGTTGAAACACAAAGAATGTGGGCATGTGGGCTGTGTTTTCAGAATGGATGGCTACAAGCAATCTAGGGTTTGTACTAGGAAAACATTTATATAACACTTTTTCTTTTTCTTTTTCTTTTTTTTTTTTTTTTTTTACTCCCATATATGAAAAGAAAGGGTGCTGTGTTGGTTCAATACATAGGAAGTAAAGCATCAAATTCAGGGGATACAGCTTTATATATGTTCCCATGAGACTGAGCAGACTATTGCATAGAGTTCTAGTGTTGACATTTTCAAGAGGTGAAAAAAAAATTGAACTAACAGGAAGAAATGTCAGAAATAACTGAAGACCAAAATAAAGAGTTATGCGATGAAGTTGTACAGTATACTTCCACTGCACTTCCATACTAATCTGACTGAACTGCTACAGTTCTACCTTTCTTATACCCCTTTTCCTTTCTGCTATTACTGCCCTTCACTCTCTACTAGCAGCAACATTCATGTAAATGTGCAGTAACCTGGCTCAGGGAACAATTCAGGTTGAGAATAATCACTTATTTTCCTGCCAGGTTATTTTTTAAGCTCAGCTTCCTGTTCTGGCTCCCTGCAGGATGTACTAGGTAAGAAAGGAATAGGATCACATGACTGAAGAACACAAAGTCCAGATTAAAATTGGCATGGACTGCCAATGGAACTTGGAAACTGCATTTCAATCTCTTTTCTTTTGTTTAAAAATTAAGAAGTTTATTGCAATACAACCACAGAATCAAGTACTTAATCAGAAGGAAACAGTAGAAGGCTCTTTAATCTGGACATTATAAGGACGGAATACTGAAAGTGAGAGACAGATGAAATAACAGAAAAAAAAAAAAAAAAGAGAGAAATAATTTTCAATGCTAAAGAAGTTGAATAATTTAATATTGTTATTAATTTTTACATAGTATTACTCCATATTATATTATTATATATTAAGTATCTGAAAAAGAAATAAGACATCCTTGCTAAAGACAACAGATTTAAAATGAGGTTATTTTTATTATTTGAGGGGTATTTGGGGGGGAAAAATGAACAAACATGTGCCTTACATTTAAATCAAATCAGTATTAGAAACATAGAATCGTAGAATATCCCAAGTTGGAAGGGACCCACAAGGACTGTCGAGTCCAACTCCTGGCTCCACACGGGTCTACCCAAAAATTCAGACCATATGACTAAGAGCATAGTCCAAACACTTCTTAAGCTCCAACTGGCTTGGTGCTGTGACTACATCCCTGTGGTGCCTGTTCCAGTGTGTGACCACCCTCTCGGTGAAGAACTTCTTCCTGATATCCAGCGTGAACCTCCCCTGTCACAGCTTGCGAGTTTTATTGTTTACATTATTGTGAGCAGAAGAGATATATTGTGGTTTTCCCTGTGGGAAAAGTAGAAATTGGAGTAAAACTTGAAAATGTATACTGTAAGAGCACTTTGTTGTAAACAATTAGGAAATAGCAAAAAAGGCTTCCATATTAAACTAAATATTAAACGATATTAAACAAATTAAAATATTAAATATTTTAGAATTTTCAAGCATTAAATGAAAGGATTTACATATTAAATAAATTTCTAAACATCAGACAAAATATTATAATAGAGTATTATATGAGAATAATTACAGAACAAGTAACTGAAACATTATTCTATAAAAGATTTTTTCTAAATAAATAAATAATTAATTCTTTAAGATGCTTTGTCCAAAACAAAACAAACAAAGCAAAACAAGCAAAAACAAACAAAAAAAAATACAAGAATATTCTAGTTTCACAACTTGGCTATAGTTGGTTTTATCAAGTGTGGTGGTTTTACTGTGCTAGGCAGCTGAACACCATAACCGCTCTCTCACTCCCCCTCCTCATCTGAGGAGGGGAAGAAGTAAAGGAAAGAACAACTCATGGGTTGAGATAAGAATAATTTAATTAAAGAGAAATATATATATATATATATATAAAGGGAAAGAGGGAGGGGGAAAGAGAATAACAAAACAAAACAAGTACAGGCTATGTGGAAGTGCAGAGGAAATAAATTACTCTCTACTTCCCACAAATGAGCGATGCTTGACCATGTCCTTGAAGCAGGGCCTCAACGCACGTAGCCGGTGTTCGGGAGGAGGACAGACGTCTTCACAATGAGAGCCCACCCCTCCCCTCTTCTTCCTTTTTCCACCTTTTATTGCTGAGTGGGACATCATATGGTATGGAATATCCCTTTGGTTGGTTTAGGTCAGCTGCCCTGGTAATGTTTCTTTCTCACTTTTTTGCCCACCCCCTAGGAGGGTTAGAGAGAGTCCTGATGCTGTGCCAGCACTTCTCAGCAGCAGACACAACACCGGTGTGATACCACTGCTATTCTAGCTACAAGTGCAGAGCGCAGCACTGTATGGGCTGCTGCAGGGAAAGTTAACATCCCAGCCAGACCCAGTACATCAAGCAATTTACTTGTGTCCCTGGTACAAAAAGAACATGGCAGACCTAGAATAGGCACAGAGAGGGGAAAAAAAAGATACTTAAACAAAGGAATTGAATGACTTTTGTGTGCAATGTGATTATCTATAACAAACTAATGAAACTAAGGAAAGACAACCTGGGAGGAAGAAAATGCCTAGAAAATTGGGATTTAGGCAAAGAACATGGATAAGAAATGACTATTAACCATCTCTTTTACATTAGAAGAATAAAGCAATGAGTACAGTAACTGTGGTAAACAGAAAAAGGAGATACACACAATGTTAAAGTAAGCAGCAAAAGCGCTTCTCACAAGATGTTGTCAAAAACTCATAAGGGTTAAAAAATTAGTTTGGATAAATCAAATAACTCTCATTAGATTTGTTGATATTTTTGTTCTTCAGCAAAGACATAGCTTATGGTTCAGAAGTTCCTGAAACACTCCTTACTGGAAACAGGAATAACATGCTGAGAATTTATTGCTAGAAACTTGTTTCTTCTCTTTTTTTTTTTTTTTTTTTTACCTGAGTATCCACAGTATTCATCATCATTAGACATATTTAATTAGACGACCTTGTGTTTGACCCAGCAGATTTATTTGTTTACTTTGCATTATAAATCTTCTACAAATCTTGGACCTTGCACACCTTCTGATACAGATTTATTTTATATTGTAGTTTACACTTCTGGAGCAAAGTTCTATCAATACTTGTATATGAAAATGCTTGCCCAACATTTCACACAATAGACAATACTGTATAGAATACACGTCATGGAACACAGGTGAATGATTTGGCCTAACATACCACTATCTGTAAAATCAACAATTTTTGTACATTTGTAGGAACATTGTATTTTCATGGAGAAAAAAAGAGCAGAACTCTAGCCAATGCCCTTCTTCCTTGTAACCCCAGAAAAACGCTTATTTAGGAGTATATCCTTCAGAACCCAATGGAGATGATCTCTAGCATACAGTAAAAGGAAATTAAATAATAATAATAATAATAAAATCATTTAACCTTCCCAGAAAGTCACTCCTTATTTTCAGTAATATTCTATTTTCCTTTCTCATTTGAAATATACTATTATTTACCTATGCAAAAATTATATATTATTTGTTCTAACACTCCAGGAGAACAAAATATGAGGTGTTTATTTATTTATTTATCTATTTATTTAATCAGTTGACAAGTTAATTGTTTTGCTTTTACCTCCAGGTATCTAGATGCTGTTAGATATTTTATATTTATATTTGTATTTATGGTCGTAAGTATCATTGTGACTTCAGAGGGAATATTCCGAACTGTAAACATGTTTTTGTATTGTGTGATGCAATGTGAAATGTCACAATCAAGACATACATCACTGAGAATGTTTCTCTGCCTTTGAAGTACCTTTTGACAGTTTTTTTTTAGGAAGGTGTGAACACTTCAAAATAAAAACTACCCTATGACCCCAAACTTAAGCTGGATTTCTTCTCAGATGCTCGTGTTTCATTCAGTTAATTCTTTTCAGCAAACATGAGTGAGGTCTAGTTACTCAAAAAGTATTCACACAAACTCATACTAAAAAAAAAAAAAAAAAAAAAAAAAGGGGGAGAGAGAGAGAAGAGAGAGAAAACTTGTATGGTGGATGAAAGGTCTGTTAAATTTCTGTAGAATTACAAGGCTTAGAAGAAACTATACACTGAATTCGCAGAAAGAGGAAAAATCTTCCTACAGAAGCAAACTCTGAAGTAGGAACTTCTCAGTGAATATACAGAAACAAGCCTGCAGGAACAGACAAGCATGCTCTTGAAGTTGTAAAGTTGTTATTTAGCAAATCTGTTAAATCCACGTTACTCCAGACAGCTATTTATGTGAAGTAGGATTGCATATGATGATGGGATTACTTGATTTATCCCACCTAAAATCTACTTCTGAGTATAATAATATAATTTAGTCAACCAGCACTGTCACTCTTTTTTGAGGCTATATTTATCAAAGTTGTTCAGCTTTAATAACTCAAAAGCAGTGTGGTTTACTGTCACGTATCCTCACTAGCTCTTTTCAGAGATACTGGTTTATATTTATCTAGTACTCCATGCTAAGTGAAGGGTTAGGCTGGTAAAATTCAGCAAAAACTATTTATCTTGTAAGACAGTGCTGCCAAAACATTAACCTAAGCTAATAAAACCTAATTTATCCCAAAGTTTCACAAAATGAGTATTTTTACTCTTCTTTTGTGGGACTCTCCATTTTCTCAGACATCTTAATACTTTTCACAGCAAACTGCCCAATTTGAGTTTGTCTATATTGAATATGTAACAGTAGACCTCTGGTAAATGTTCCAGACCCATGTTCCTTATAATCTCTCACGTGAGCAGTTAAATGAAAGCATTTACAAACATAAATTCCATAATGCAATTGAAGCAGCTGATATTATTCATTTTGCTTTTTGTTCGGGAAAGAAATAGCCTATTTAACCTGCAGGAGAACCTTCTGCAAACTATTTTCTTTCCACCTTACATACCAGTGTGTTTAATATATTGAGAAGTACTTTTTAATGGATACTCAGTTTATCATCAGTAAATTATATTCTAAAACTCTACTTTGAATTTTCCAAATCTCTCTCTTTCACCTCAGATATAGTATTATTTATAGACTATACCTGTAATTGAAATGTTAAGTGATGTGAAAAATGATACCATCCATTTCTTTATCAAAGACAACTACATTACAAGGAAAAGAAAAGAAAATAAAAGAAAGAAAAGGAAAGGAAAGGAAAGGAAAGGAAAGGAAAGAAAAGAAAAGAAAAGAAAAGAAAAGAAAAGAAAAGAAAAGAAA
>NC_048896.1:76246728-76284739 GCF_011077185.1 Oxyura jamaicensis | reverse complement strand
GAAAAGAAAAGAAAAGAAAAGAAAAGAAAAGAAAAGAAAAGAAAAGATATTCTAAGACATAAACCTACTACTACCTATGCTTAACTTTTCTGAAATATCAACTTCTAATTATTTATGTGTTGTTGTTTTTTTTTTTTTCTTTTGTTGGTTTCTTTCTATGTGTGTTCATAATGGTACATTATGGTATGTTTACTTCTACTTCAGCTTTATCTTGAAGAGTGTTCAGAAGTAGAGAATATTTTATGGGAGTATTGAGGTATTTAAGATTACAAATCCACACTATTTTGGTCATAGATCCCTAAAATGCTCTTGAAAATCTCAGAAATTAGAGGTCTGGTACAAATAAATAAATAAATAAATAAATTAAAAAAAATGTTTTCCATCTCTGCAATTTCCCTTTTCCATTAACAGCTTCCATTGATACTATTCATTCTCTCTCCCCATGACCTGTAAATAATTCTGCCAAGTCATATTTCCATACTGTTTCAAGTATTTACTTGAGAAGCAAGAACAGACAACTGCATGTTTTCCTTCTATTCTGCTTGTGCTGGGTTTGGGGAATTATAAGTGCCATAACCATAGTCAACAACAAAGAAACACAACATATATTCAACATTACAACATTTATATATATATATATATTATTTGTATTTTATTTAATGAAGAAGAAGGAAAAACAAACAAACAAAAAAAGGTCTCATGCAGTCATTCAATACATAGTTTGCAGGCCAAACATCCAACCAGAGGAAAAAAAATAACAAGAGAAAAGAAAATGCAGTGCTACCCATGCCTCCATGGCTGCTAAAAGAATAAAGTGAAAAAATATGAACTACAAGAAGAGCTGCATCTGGGTCAAACAGTGTGCTTAAATTGTGAAATGATACCTTTATACACATACTTGATGTATAACCATGTATTTCTCTATACAATAATATGTAGAAAAGGAGGAAATGGCCTTATAACACTCTTCTAGGATTGCATATAAAATGCACCTAATGAAATTTTACTGAAGCATCAATTTAACAAGTCTTGATATTTCTGATTTTGCTGTCAGTACTTTAATTTCATTTTTGTTGGTAGCCCATTTATTTAGTGGAACATTGCTGATAGCTCCTGTGTTTTTATTTGCATTTCCACAGTCAAACTATCTGTATGTTTTTTGCAATATGTTTTCTGATACTTTGACAATACTTTTCTATTGTCTACAGGTATAGGTCTTCATGCAACAGGAACAGCATATTCTGAAAGTCTGATTGACTTATATTTGTATTTTGGTCTAAATAACTGAGAAGCTGGTCACTTATCCAGAGAGAGGTCTTGTGTTTTATATTTTAGAATGTTTGAATAAACATAATATGTATGTTTTGTGAATGAAACAATTATGTTTTATTTTTAGAAACTCATTGATTTTTTATACTAAACACTGTTCTTTCAAAGCATATCAAGTAAAAATTCTAGCATTTTAAAGATGCAAAAAAATAAAAATAAAAATGTTAAATTATTATTTATGCTTCCATTTTTCTCATAGGCTTGCAACAGAAAGCATTTTTTGGTTGTATCAGAGTTGTTTGATGTGAAATTTTCCTTAGATTAATTCCACCTTGGCTTTTTTCCTCCTTTGCAGTGAATATGCTAATGGAATATACTGAATACAGCTCTTTTCATAGGATTTTGCCTTTTTTCTTTTACTGTAAGCTGTAGATCAATAGTAACTGATTCCTGGGGCCAAATATGTTGACAGCAGCTTAATCAACCTGTGTCCATGTTACTTTCAATGTCATCTCTAGCCACAAGGCAGCAAATTATTTCAGAGCATTCTTCTTTGAAACATTTTGCTGTATTTTCCCTGTTTTTGATCATATTTCTGGCCCACTCCCTCAAGTGCTTTTAGTCAGCAGTTTTAGAGTACATTTTTCCTTCCAACCCTCATTGTCCTCATGTATTTCCTTTATATTTTCCCTATTAAGAATTTGTACAAGTTCTCTTTGACAAGATTAGCATGTTTGATCTTAATAGACATTTTATGTTTGTAATAACTGTACTATTATTGACTATTATTATAGGCTCCCTATCTGTGCCAAATATTCTTATGTTAGTTATGTGGCTTAATTACACTCAAAATTTCTCAAAAGCACTAAATGAAGCAAATTTTGAAAATACCTCCATAATAAATATTTTCTTGAAAGAGAAGAAATGGAATTAGAGAAATAAATAAAGAGAAATATTCAGTATTTACAAAGACAAGAAAAACATCCAGTACACCTTTTTCCTATTACTCCATTCATTAAATCATATTCCTGTTTGGAATGAACAGTCAGGCAATATGATGTGTAACACTGGGTCATCAACAGCATCTCCTGAATGTCTTATGTTTGCAGTTTAACTGTAATGGGTTAATGAGCACAACAGGTAATAACATATTTCCTGAACATGAAAACTTTAATAATTCCTCTGGACAACTTGATTTAGCAAGGAAAAAGCCTCATCAATTCCTCTGCAGAAACAAATATTACCACCTTAAATTCCACAGGATCATAGAATATCCTGAGCTGGAACGGACAAGGATCATTGAGTCCAACTCTTGGCTCCACACAGGACCACTCAAAAATCAGACCATGTGTCTGAGAGGGTTGTTCAAACACTTCTTGAACTCTAGAATGCTTGGTGTTGTGACCTGGGGAGCCTGTTCCTGTTCCCAACCACCCTCTTGGTGAAGAACCTTTTCCTAACATCTAGCCTGAACTTCCCCTGTTGCAGTTTCATGTCATTCCCTCGAGTCCTGTCACCAGAGAGAAGAGATCAGCACCTGCCCCTCTGCTCCCGTCATGAGGAAGCTGTAGGCCAACATGATGCCTCCCTTCAGCCTTCCCTTCTCTGAGCTGAACAAAACAAGTTACTTCAGCTGCTCCTCATACATCTTACCATCTTTGTAGCCCTCCTTTGGACACTCTAACAGTCTTATGCCTTTCTTACATTGCGCATCCCAAACTGCACACAGTACTTGAAGTGAGGCCACACCAGCAGAGTAGAGTGGGACAATCCCTTCCCTTGACCAGCAAGCAATGCTATGCCTGATGCACCCCAGGGTATGGTTGGCCCTTTTGGCAGCCAAGGCACACTGTTGACTCATTCAATTTGCCATCAGCCAGAACTCCCAGATCCCTTTCTGTGGGGCTGCTCTCCAACTTCGTGTCCTCTAGTCTGTACATATATCTACAGTTGCCCCATCCCAGGTGCAAAATCTGGCACTTGCTCTTCTTAAACTTCGAATTGTTAGTGATTGCCTAGCCCTCTAATTTGTCAAGATCTCTCTGCAAGGCCTCTCTACACTTGAGGGAGTCAACAGCTCCTCCCTATTTAATGTCATCCACAAACTTCCAAGTCATTGGAAACAAACAGCATCCATGTCATTTATGAAAACACTTCAGAGAACTGGCCCTAAAATGGAGCCCCAGTGACTGACCCAACTAATGACTGTCCTCCACCTTGATGTCACCTTGATGTTACCCCCTTTGAACATGACACATCAGCCAATTGTTCACCCATTATATAATACATTTATCTAGCTGTATGCTGGACATTTTGTCCAGAAGGATACTGCAAGAAACAGTATTGAAAGCTTTATTGCAATCGAAAAATATTACTTTTACTAGCTTCCCTTGGTCAGCTAGATGGGTGACCTTGTCTTAAAAGGAAATTAAGTTCATTAAGCAGGACCTTCTCCTTGTGAACGTATATTGGCTATGACCACTGACCACATAGTCTTTCTGGTGTTTTTCAGTAACTCCCAGAATAATTTTCTCCATAATTTTACCAGGCACTGAAGTGAGACTAACAGGTCTGTAATAAATGGGGCCTTCTTTCTTGCCCTTCTTGAACATCTTCCAGCTTCCAGTCAACTGGGACCTCTCCAGATTCCCAAGACTGATAAAAAATAATTGAGAAAGATCTCATGATGACATCAGCCAGTTCTCTGAGTACCCTGGGATGAATTCCAGTGGGCTCCATAGACTTGTATGCATCCAGCTGGAGCAGCAAACCCTGCAAAAGTTGGGGGTTGGCTGGTAGTTTATCATTACCACAGTAATGGCCCTTCAACTAAGAGCTCCAGAGGTCCCAGAGCCCATCACTGGTGTCGAAGACAGAGGCAAAGAAGGCATTAGACATCTCTGCTTTGTCTATGTCCCTGTTTGTAAGGTGACTATTCTCATCTAGTAATGGACTGATGTTTCCTCTGGTCCTCCTTTTGTTCTTAATATATCAAAAAACAAACAAACAAACAAAAACAATGTCCCCACAGTACTGTTGAGCTTCAACGCTAATTGAGCTTTGGTCTAGGAATTTGCTTCCTACAAAGGTGAACATCATCTCTGTAGTCCTCCCATATCACCCACCCTTGCTTCCAGTCATACACTTCCTTTTTCTGCTTAAACTTTTGAAAAAGATCCCTGCTTAGCCAAGCTGGCCTTCTGCCCCACCTGCTTGACATCTGATATTTTGTGATTGCCTGTTCCTGTGCTCTTAAGAGGTGGTACTTAAAAAACTGACCAGCACTGATAGACCCTGATGTCTTCGAAAAGTTTCCCAGAGGCCCTTTTTAACAAGTTCCCTCAGCAGTGAGAAGTCTGCTCTCCCCATCTCCAGAGTTGAAGTTTTGGTGGCAATTTTCCTCCTATCATGAAAGATTTTAAACTTGATTACTTCATGGTTACTATGGCCAAGACAGCCAAGAATCACCACTACACCCACGAAATCCTCTCTGTTCATGGGCACTCTTTCAGGTGACCCTAGGATTGCACTTTTCCTAGACAGATCCTTTAGTACCTGTACCAAGAAGTTATAACCAAGATGTTTTAGGAATCTCCTGGATCTGTTTGTATCTGCTGTGTGGTATTCCCAGTTAATGTCTGGAAAGTTGAAGTCCCCCATAAGGACAAGGGAAGCTGATCTAGAAGTATCTCTTAGATCCTTAAAGAATATTTCATCAGTTTCATTATCTTGACTGGATGGCCTATAGTAGACTCGTACAACAACATCCACTTTATTTGCTTGTTCCTCAACTTCTACCAAGAGGCTCTCAACTGTCATTGCCAACTTAAAGCTCCATAAAAACCATCTCTTCCAATACACACAGTGTCACCCCTCACCTTGCCTGCCCTGTACGTTCTTTCTGAAGAATCTATAACCACACCCGTCACAGACCTCGTTTTATTCCTTTCTTCATCAAAATTTAGCTTAAAGCCCTATTGATCAGCCTGGTAATTTGTGTGGAAAAAAAAAAAAAAAAAAAAAAAAACTCCTCTTCCCGGCCCCCAGCCATCAGGCACCAGCAGACCTGGTGCTGCATCTTCGGCATTTCATGACTGAGAAATTCCACAAGTGACACCAGCCTTGCAGCCACAGATTGACCAGCTGGATCTGCCTCTCTGCCTCTTCCTTTAAATATTGTTTCCAATAAAAAAATTACAAGAAAAATATTAATTGAAGACCTAGAGGTATCTCTAGCAAAATATTTACTTATAATTGTTTCATAAAATATTTCTCTGCCAGCCAAAATTCAGCCTTACAGTCACTTTGTTAGGTGTAGTCCCTAAAACTCATGACTGAAATATGTTTTCTCTGCCTGGTAATTCAACAGGAGTGTCTGATTTAGGAACTTATAAGCAGGAGTCATTCATTTTTCAAACAGTAATGTTTACCTTTGATATTGTTTGCAAGAAAATTACTTGATCTGGGTATTAGGCTTTTTTTCCCCTTTTTTCTTTTGATTCAGGTTTGTATTTTTTTAATAACAGAAAAAAAAAAAATAAAAAAATCTTTGTATAGATGAGGTAAGTTAAACAACCTGTAATGGATGGAGATACTGACATTAATTTCAGAATTCATAAGATTAGACCTGTTACTGTACTAGACTATCTCCCTCACTAGTGTTATATTTCCTATATTTCCTTGTCTTCACAATCAGGGAGATTGGTGCCAGTCGGGTAGAAAATCATGCTGAATTCTCCTGTGCAGCTGATTACAGTTACTAGTCTCAGATATTACTAGTCAATATCCTGGACATCCCCTGCTATTTGTCTTCACACATCTACTGATTTCCAGTATCTTTCACCACTTCCTAGATCTTTTCTTCCACCAAGATCTTCATCGTCTTTCCAGGACTCTTTCTTCACTCAAAGGGTGGTGAGGCACTGGCACAGGTTGCCCAGAGAGGTTGTGGCTGCCCCATCCCTGAAGGTGTTCAAGACAAGATCAGATGAGGCCCTGAGCAACCTGATCTAGTGGGTGGTGTCCCTGCCTATGGCAGGGGGGTTGGAACTAGATGATTTTTAAGGTCCCTTCCAACCCAAGCCATTTTATGATTTTATGACTCTGTGACCACAGTTTTCCTGTTCTAAATAGTATACATGCAGAACACATGATCAGACAAATAATTGACAATAATGTCTCATTTTATATTATTTAGAGGTTTAAAGACTTGTCATCTGGTTTAGTCTAGGTGTTATAAAAAATACAGACAGTACATACCAGTTGTAGCTAGCAAGGAGAAGGCTTCTGCTTGAGAGTTCAAAAGTTCAATTTTGAACATTTACACACACAATTATCTGGTGCCTGTCAGCATTCACAATATAAGTTATTTCTTGCTTACCACAACTCCCAAGCAATTTGTTAATTTTAAATGTAAAGTTCAGGTACAATGCACTTAATAAAGCTACCTAATAAAGATACAACTGTCTGATTTGACTTACACTGTCAAAATTTAAGAATTTAGTTTAAACTGATAAGCTACTTCCTTTTGATCACTCTAGCATGCAATCCCAGCATGTAACTATTGCCATCCTAAAATAGAAGCTAAAAGACAAACAAGATGAACTAGTAGCTCAGGAATCAGGACCTTCTCCTGAAGTGTGCCCTTTGCACAGTTCAGTCTATTTATTTAAACCTGTTTCTCCCACATCTAAAGCAAGTACGGGAGCCATGTGTTCTCTGCCAGTATTTGTTTCCTGAAGATTGCTCTAAAGATCTTTTTCTGACTAGATTTCCAGCGATGGAATGAGAAAGCAAACATTTATTTTTTTATTATAATAACTTTATTTATTTATTTATTTATTTATGTAGCTGTCCTGTAGCTGTAGCTGTAGCTGTCTGGACTACAAAAGATTGCTGTAATACACAATATTTCTAGATATTGCCACACAGGGGTTGCATTTGGGAAGACACAGAATAATTTGAATATGCAAAATGACATGCAAACAAAGTCAGATTCTCTTGCATATGGGAAAGTCAAATCCATTTTGCTCAAGAAGAAAGTCTTTGGGATCAGAGACTTTGACTACAGGTTTTTTGAAAGTTTTAGCTTTTGTACCTTAAACCATATATAAAGTACTGTTTTCTTTCCTTTCACTCTACAGGAATATATGAAAATGTATTTTTAATGGCATCAATCTAGAAACTTTCATAAGGCAAAGATATAAAGATGCAAAACCAGTATATATTGGTCAGCTTTAATAAACACCAGCAATAGCCTCATTGATATATCACGACTACCTGTCTCAGCTGTGTTGCTTCTCAAATTCTTGCTCAGCTACAGGCTACTAGTCTTTGGGAGTGTGGGGTAGGGACAGTGTTGGGGTGTTGGAGAAAAAGCCTTGGTGCTGTGCAAGCTCTGTTCAGCCATAATCACAGCATAGCACCAGACAGACTGCTAAGAAAAAAGTTAACTACATCCCAGCTAGACCTACAGGACAAAGCCAGGCTCTTTTCAGTGGTGCCCAGTGACAGAACAAGATGCAACAGGCACAAACTGAAACACAGGATGTTCCCTCAGGAAACACTTTTTAACTGAGAGTGACTGAGCACCAGAACAAGTTGCCCAGAATTTGTGGAGTATCCATTCCTGGAGATCTTAAAAAGCTGTCTGGACATGGTCCCAGACAAACTGCTTTAGGTGGCCCTGCTTGAGTGGAAGACTGGACCAGATAACCTCTAAAGGTTCCTTTCAACTTAAAGCATTCTGTAATTCTGTGATAACATATGAAGATGTCTCTTTTTTTTTAATAGGTGTTTCATTAATGATGTATTTAGAATCTTCTATATCACATACCAAAGGGGAATGCCAAAACATTTTTTTTCATTCTTTTATCTTCAATTTCATATCAAATGAGACAACATATGGGCCAAACAATCACAATGACCATAAATCAATCTTTACTAATACAGAGATAGACATTTCATAGATGTCTTGGATGTAAGAAACAAGCAAATAAACAAACAAAAATCCAACTTCAGTGGTTTTGCTAGAAGGTCAAGATCACAATGTTAAACTAAACATTGTTTTCATAAAAGATTTTTACAGGCAGTGATAGCTCACATAGTATTATATATATATAATAGTTTTATGGAGAGCTGAAATGGAGTTTTCATCCCACAGTGATGCATATGTGAGACATTTACAACTTGACTATACAGAATTTTCTCTAATGAAAATAGAATGAAGTCCTTTCAAACTAATTATACTCATTTGATATATATTAGAAGTAAAATTAATCTTTTACTAGGTCCCCCCTCTGAACAATTATGTCAACATTATTGCTGTACTTATGTGCAAGAGAAACCATACCAGATATGAGCTAACACTATTATTAAGATCAAAGCAAAAGTAATAAGTAAGCATAGTAGGTGATACCTTTTAAAGGCATTAACAGATTCCTTCACATAATGGAAAGAAAAAAAAAAAAAAAAAAAAAAAAAAAGAAAAACCCGTTTCAAAAACCTGTTTCAAAAGTAGTCTTAAAAGATATTGTAATTTTGTAATTCATCATCATTCATTAGTGGATGGAGTGGGAGCATAGGTGGTGTTTTCCTCTATCCCTTCAGTGGCAGGTAGGGATATTGAGCAGACCTGGAAAGCCCAGCTGATAAATATATGGCTGAGAGGCTGGTGCCATTGCAGGATTATTTTTATTTATATTTTTTAATTTTTTACCATGAGGAGGGTACCTGGTCGGATGGCTGCAGATAGGTCCCACCTATCTCAAAGGGGATAATATATCCTAGCCCAGGAGCTGTCAGGGCTTGTTGAGAGGGCTTTAAGCTATGTTGGAAGGGGAATGGGGATGAAATGAGGCTCAATAGAGATGAGCCTGGGGGAGCAATGCCAGTCTTGGGGATGAGGGCAATGGCACAACTGAAGTGCATCTACACTAATGCATGCAGCATGGGCAAGAAACAGGAGGAGCTGGAAGCCATTGTGAAGCAGGCAAACTATGACCTAGTTGCCATCACTGAAATGTGATGGGACCACTCCCCTGACTGGAGTGCTTCAATGGATGGCTATAGGCTCTTTAGAAGGGACAGGCAACAAAGGAGGCATGATGGCATGCCTTTTTATATTAGAGTGTTTCAATGTTTTTGAGCTTGGAGTTGGGAATGGTAAGGTAGAGTCCCTATGGATAAGGATCACGGGGTTGGCCAACAAGGCGGGCATCCTCATAGTGGTCTGTTATAGACTGCTAATCTGGGATGAAGAGATGGATGAGGCGTTCTACAAGTAGCTGGCAGAAATCATGCAATCACCATTGCTTGTTCTCATGGGGGACTTTAACTTCCCAGACATAGGTTGGAAATACAATACAGCCCTGAGGAAGCAGTCTAGAAGGTTCCTGCAGTGTGTGGAAGATAGCTTCTTGACTCATCTGGTTAGTGAGCCTAGCAGAGCAGGTGACTCACTAGACCTACTGTTTACAATTAGAGAAGGACTGGTGGGAGATGTGGTGGTTGGGAGCTGTCTTGGGCAGAGTGATGACAAAATAGTAGAGTTCCCTGTTCTTGGTGAAGTCAGGAGGGACATCAGTAAAACTGCTACCTTGGATTTACAGAGGGCAGACTGAATTGTTCAGGACACTGGTAGGGAGAGTCAGTCCTGAAGGGCAGAGGGGTCCAGGAAGGGTTGGATGCTGCTCAGGAAGGAAGTCTTAAAGGCATAGGAACAGGCTGTCCCTGCGTGAAGTAAGATGAGCCAATGGGGAAGAAGAGACAGGCAGCTTGTGGAGAGTAAAAGGAAGTTACCAGCATATGCAGAGAAAAAATCAGGAAGGCCAAAGCCCAGAACGAGCTCAACCTGGCCACTATGGTTAAGGATAACAAAAAGTGTTTTTACTGCTGTACATAAAGTAAGAGGAGGGCCAAGGAGAATCTCCATCCCTTATTAAACACAGGGAGGAACATGGCTACTGAGGATAAGGAAAAGGCTGAGGTTCTTAATGCCTTCTTAACATCTGTCTTTACTAGTCAGACCACTTATCTTTGGAGTACTCAGCTTCCTGACCTGGAAGTCTGGGACAAGGAGCAGAACCCCCCCGCCTACTACACACCCCCCCCTTCAGTTCAGGAGGAAACAGTTAGAGACCTGCTGCTCCACCTGGACTACCACAAGTCCATGGGGCCAGATGGGATCCACCCAAGGGTGCTGAGGGAGTTGGCAGATGTGATTGCTGGGTTGCATTCCATCATCTACCAGCAGTCATGGTCCTCCAGAGAGGTCCCGGATGACTGGAGTCTTGCTAATATGGTGCCCATCTATAAGAAGGATCATAAGGATGACCCAGGGAACTACAAGCCTGTCAGCCTGGCCTAGGTGCCAGGAAAGGTGATGGAACAGGTCATCTTGAAGGCAATCATGACGCACAGGTGGGACAACCAGTGGATGAGGCCCAGTAAGCATGGGTTCATGAAAGGCAAGTCCTGTCTGACCAACTCCTTCTATGACTTCTATGACTTCTATCTCCTTCTATGACTAGGTAACCCACCTGATGGATGAGGAAAAGGCTGTTGACATAGTCTACCTAGACTTCCGCAAAGCCTTTGACATGGTCTCCCATAGTATTCTCCTGGAGAAACTGGCAGCCCATGGCTTGTACAGGTACACTCTTTGCTGGGTTAAAAACTGGCTGGATGGCCAGGCCCAGAGTATAGTGGTGAACACAGTGAAATCCAGCTGGTTACCAGTCACCAGTGGTGTTCCCCAGAGGTCGGTGTTGGGGCCCATCCTCTTTAATAACTTTATTGATTATTTGGATGAGGGAATTGAGTGTACTCTCATTAAGATTTCAGATAACACTGAGCTGGGAGGAAGTGTTGATCTGCCAGAGAGTGGAAAGGCCCTGCAGAGGGACCTGGACAGGTTGGGTTGATGGGCAGAGACCAATGGGATGAGGTTCAACATGACTAAGTGCCGGGTCCTGCACTTTGGCCACAACAGCACCATGCAATGCTACAGGTTTGGGGCAGAGTGGCTTGAAATCTGTGAAGAGGAAAAGGATCTGGGGGTGCTGATTGATGCTCATCTGAACATGAGCCGGCAGTGTGCCCAGGTGGCCAAGAAGGCCAATGGCATCCTGGCTTGTATCAGGAATAGTGTAGCCAGCAGAAGCAGGGAGGTGATTGTCCCCCTATACTCTGCTCTGGTGAGCACCTCAAGTACCATGTTCAGTTTTGGGTCCCTCAGTACAAGAAGGACATTGAGGCCCTGGAATGTGTCCTGAGAAGGGCTATGAAGCTGGTGCAGGGCCTGGAACACAAGTCCTCTGAGGAGCAGCTGAGGGAACTGGAGTTGTTTAGTCTGGAGAAAAGGAGGCTCGGGGAGGCCTTATTGCTCTCTACAACTACCTTAAAAGAAGGTGTGGGGATGTGTGGGTCAGCTTCTTCACACAGAAAACTATTGATAGGACTAGAGGGAATGGTCTCAAGTTGTGCCAGGGGAGGGTTAGGTCAGAAATTAGAAGAAATTTCTTCTCATAAAGAGTGGTTAGGCATTGAAATGGCCTGCCCAGGGAAGTGGTGGAGTCACCATCCCTGGGGGTGTTCAAGGAAAGGTTGGACCTAGTGCTTAGGGACATGGTTTAGTGGGTGACTGTGGTAGTAGGGTGACGGTTGGACCAGCTGATCTTGGAGGTATTTTCCAACCTTAGTAATTCTATGATTTCTTAGATAATACTTTTAACATTTGAAGATAATTTCGTTTTGCAAATCAAGAATGTGAAACACAAACTGTTTTGTAATAGTGCATTTGGATTATGATACTAAAGAATGTTAACTTTGCTTATTGGTTTTTCCTGAAAGAATTACAACTTTCTGTAGTGAATTTAATGTAATTGATAATAATCAAGCACTGAAAATACAATAACTTTAAAAGAAGACTTTCTAATTGCAACTCAATACCATGATTAAGAGCCTCTCATTGCAATATAAAGCCTACATTTTGACTCATCTACTGTACATGTGATGGACTTTCCACTGTATCTATGTAGGAGGAACCATCTGGAGTATATGGTGTTCAGCTATTCTAAAATTTTATATCGATGAATATATATGCACAACATACTGAAGTTGGAATAAAAATACATTGTTTGGCAGAGCGTTTGATAACTTAATAAGGTCACAGAAAATTCTAATTTTGAATAACACGCCATTGCAGACTGTCAGGAACAGGCAACAGGAGGGCAAAGTTGTTTTGCTGAGGTCACTGCAAGTGATTAACTACTTTTTAACTGCAACTTCATTTTTTTGAAAATTCATTAGTGCATTTGAGTTAAGTATTGTGTAGCTCAAAAGAGGTACCTCATATTTTACCAGAGAAAGATTTGATGATGCCCAGAGTACTGGTGCTTTGAAGTTACCATTACCGTCTCTTTGCAGTTTGCCCTCAAAAGATATCAAGCAGTTGCAAAGTCACCACTTAGTTTAAATTTCATTCCGAATTTCTATTTCTTTCAGTAACAGATATTGCAGTGAATGCCACTGCAGGAGAAGAAGGCTACTCCTTCTCATGAGTGATTATTTTATAATGGAGAACATCATTTCTGTCACTTCTTCATTAGCTTTTGACTGTTCAGTCTTGCTTGGCTGCATGAAAACACTTAATGAAAGTTTCAGCTGGTTTTGTATAAAAGAGATTCTCTATAAAGTCTTAAGGCTAATCTAAAAGTGCAGCTATGGAGTACTTCAATAGTCAATAGACACAAACTAACTGCCTCTTTTTTTTTTTTTTTTTTTCCAATGATTATGAACATTAATAAGCAAGCCAGAAAAGACCTGAGAATGAAAAAAAATATATATATACATTTGTTTCAAGTCGCTAGGCTTCCTGTTTTGAAGTAGCCCACTGACATTACAATATGCCCGATTTCAAAACCAAATCACATTGACATCAGTCTCCTTAATTTTTTTTTACTTCAAAACATGTTATTCATAGCCAATAGGAAAATGAGAGACAATGTACATAAGCCAAGGGAAAAATAATTTTTAAAAAATATAAAAAATATTAAGGTTCTAAAAAATAGAAGTATGAGATTCTTTTTTTCTACTACTACTTATTTAATCTGTGTAAAAATGTAAGCCAAAAATGTAGTGAATCATAGCTGCAAGAACTCGAATTTTTATTTCTCATTTTTTAAGAATCCTACATGCAACTGTCTTATTAAGTGGCTTGGTTACAAGCATCTTCACAAACATAAAGCTGTTGCAAAAATGTGATTTATGAATAAGATAAACCTTTGCACAAATTCCTAATAAATTAACAAAATTTTATTATGAGAGAATGCAATTGCAAAAACACTGTAAATTCAGTAAGTACAAAAACATATTTTGTTCATAAAAGTTAGTGTTAACTGATTTGTGCCTTTAACAAACTGTCACTTAAACATTTTTATGTCTGAGTCCTTTTTTTCTTTTTTTTTTTTCTTTTTTTTTTTTTTTAATAGGTATATTCATTTATATGTATGAATCCCTCCTTAATCCAGAACACTTTTCATGGTAATTTGCTCCTGAATTGGCTTCCTGAATTAACAGTTTACTAATTTATTTATTTATTTATTTTTGTTTCTGGCTGACTTTAGGTGGGAAAGGACCTACATTAGAAGAAAAGGGTGTGAAAGAATTGTCCTCACTTAAAAATGAACTAGCATGACTTCCCCTTTATTCTCCAGCATGAACATCATTATTTCCCCTTTATTCTCCAGAATAAAGTGCACTAGAAAAAGAAAAAACTTCACCAGTTCTAAGAACTGCTGTGTGAGCTCTAATACTAGTGCTATGACTGTGTTTATCTTTAGATATATATATATATATATATATATATAATTATTATTATTCCCAGGTAAGACCAGGTTTTGTTGTTTCTTTTTATTTTTTTTTTAATCAAGAAGGCAATTTAAATTAGTTACTTATAATTAGTTACTTAATTAAGTTGCTTCTTGATGTTAAATACTAAATGTGGAAAGTTATTTTTGGTTTCTGATAGAGATTTTAATATCTTTTCAACTTTTTTGTGCCCCTTTGGTCATTATAAGGCCCTCATTATTTTTAATTCAATGCCTCAGATGCAGATGCGTTGAATTAAATGCCTTTCAATATTTCAATGTTTCAGAAGATTTAAAAGACATGAAAGATACAAGAAAGCAAACCAAGTTAGCTTATCTTATTATATCTTCTTGAGAAAAAGAAAAGGAAGAGCAAATCTTTATAATGTCTAGATTTACTATACATATTTTATCACCAATCAAAATACTAGTTGTAATTTTTAATGGTTTATTTTTTAAAAAATCTCCAGAGTAAAGGCTTTCAAGAAATTGTAATACTGTATTAAATAAACTTTAATAGTGATGCAATAGAATAAGAATGGTAAATTTATTATTTAACCACAGTAAGTTTATTGTTTAACTGTTTAGACTTTGTCACTTGTAATTATATGCAATTATTTCTATCTGTCTCTCTACAGCTTTTCCCAAAATGCTGCAGATTGCCTGAAGCTATTCCAATCTTCAGTGTTAAATTTTGACATTTTTAGTATGTGCTTATTAGCCATTCAGGTGAGAGACTGCACTGCAAGACATTCTGTCAATCTCAGAAGTATTTTATTAGCATTGTTGTTATGAATGTTCTTTTTACAGAATAAAAAGTAACAAATTTGATAAGGACACTAAACATTTAAGCCATATCTGAAAGGAAATAAGGACTAATGTTTTTTTTTTTTTTTTTCACAAGTCAATGAATCAACATCTCCATGTACAATATCCTTAATAAAGTGGGTATTCAATGTATGATACTAGTTATAATGCTGGATTAATAAAGATTACCTCCCACCTTCCTTAGTTTCCTTACAGATTTAGTGACTTATCTCACAGTAAAAGATAGCCAAACCAAGTCAAATGAAAGTTAATGGAGCTAGACCACTCTTCTCAGCAGTTTCTGACTGTTAAATCGGTATATTATAAATCATATAGTATATACCTGACAAAGACTGATCTAGTAGGGAGAATGTAATCCAATGCTTTAAGACAAAAATGACAGGAAGTATATTTAAAAAATAAAAAGTAAAAAGTTACAGTGCTAATCAAACATCATTTACAGAGGTGACAGGACAAAGCTGTTTAGAAACCTACATTTCATAGTATGATATCAAAAGTGTTTCTCCACCCACCCATTTCCTTGCTACAGTAATAAAAGAAAAAATGGCCTTAAATGAAAGGCACAGTACAAAGCCAGTAACAAGTGCTGTTTTTTACAGACATATGGGAGCTGCTGCACCTGCACAATGGAGCACCATTGCACAGAATTAGAAGGCAAAAAACAGCCTATATCATGACAGAAGAATCAGATGGCAGGCATTTCATTGGATTAACTTGCTGTGCCTCCCAGTAGTTAGTCTGAATTTCTCAATTCTGTCATATGGCTATACTACTTCTGGGAGCTGGTGATACATCAATAGATTTTACTAAAGAGTAGATGTCATCATTTAAGCAAGCAAATTAATTTATTAAGCAATATTCTGAATAAAGATTAGAAAATTGAAGTTGTAAATTTAAAAATGTTTTAATATTTAATGCTTTTTAAGGCCTAACAATGATATTTTATATTTTCATTATATCTTTTAGCTACCAGTACCTTCTTTTCCTATAATGCATAAATCCCTCTAGTCCCTTTCTCTTCCTGATGCCAACTTACTCTATTTAGAAAAAAAAAAAAAAAAAAAAAAAACAGTATTCAGCAGTTCTGCCAGCTGCATATGAACACTGTTCATTTCTTCTATTTCATCTCAGTTGTCAGCTATGGCAAAGCTTAGACAAAGCCTCTAAACTTTCAAAATATCTAAAAATCTGAACAAACCCACAAATTTATCCTGTAATATAGGGGTGTATGATTTAATGTAAATCTACTATGAATGAATATTTTTCAGTAACCACTCATTTAACTAAGTTGATACACATTTTCTCTCCCAGCTTTCACTTTCTCTCCAAAATAAAGACTTGCAGATAGATGGTGATTTGTCACAATATATTTGTATGCTAACTGTCCTTCATGAAATGGATCTTTTTCTTCCTTTTTTTGGGGAGGTGGAGGGTATAATATCTCTGTGGGAAAAAAAAAGGAAAAAAAGAAAAAAAGAAAAAAAAAAACAGGAAAAATGTTTTCTGAACATGTTAGATGCTGAAAGCTTTATCTTACACTATCTACACCTACAAGTTGGGTTGTTAGACATTGGAACGGGCTGCCCAGGGAAGTGGTGGAGTCACCACCCCTGGAGGTCTTTAAAAGACGTTTAGATGTAGAGCTTAGGGATATGGTTTAGTGGGGACTGTTAGTGTTAGGTTGGACTTGATGATCTTGAGGTCTCTTCCAACCTAGAAATTCTGTGATTCTGTGATTCTGTGTGAAGTAATTTTGTGTTACTACTATACAGAAAAAAAAGATCATTTAAGCTTGTACGACTTTTAAATAGCTATTTCAGTAGCAATTGTATGTAGTCTGGCTTTTTCTTTCCAATATCCCATGTTAATTAAAGCATGACTGGATATCACTGCCAGAGAAATTACTTATCATTCTACAATGGTTGTATATTGTACAGACTTTATGATGAGTAATGAGATAATAATAGAAAGGTTACAAGTGTCAGCAGAACCATATCTGTAATTGATTACTGGAAAGAAGTCTGAAATAAAATAAGTAATGTTCTAATGTTCCTAAACAGTTCTGTCACCCGTATTTTTCCATTCATATCATTCTTCAACTTAGCTTTTATAAAACTTCATGTAATAAGAGGTAGTGCAGCACACAGTTTTATCCAAACTACAACCAAACATTGAGGTTTGCTATCAGACCAAACACAGCATTAATTTTTTCTCACCTAGAGAAATATATTCAAAACCAAACATTTATTGATAGTCTAATTAAAATATTCATTATCTAAGCAAATAATTATTTTTAGTCCAGATACAGTGATAGTAACATCAGACCAGAGTATCCAATTACTGGAACTCATGACACAGTCAAAACTCATTAAACTGTCTAGTTTATTTTTTGGTCTTCAAAAGAACAAAAAAGGTGTCAAGGAGATAGGGTTTATGAATACACAATGATAAAGAGCTCTATTTCTTCTTTAAGCAAGGGCTGAAGGTAGAAGGGAATTGTTCCATTTTCAAAGAAAAGATCCCAAGATACCTAACGAGTCCTAGAACTTGAATTGTTGACAGCAGAAGTCAGCTCTTGACACTGAAAACTCTCCAAGAGTTCTAGCAACCTGAACTGGACTCTCAATTACTATAAATAAGCACAGGTTCTCTGAAATAAGTTAAACAACAGCTGAGGCAACAGTTGAGGACATTAACTTGTTACAGATATTAGGAAAGATAGTTTTATATGCAAAGTAAACAAACAAACAACAACAACAAAAATCCATATAATTGAAATCTTAATACTCTAACCAATGAGGTCAGATCTAGTTATTACATACAGAGAAAAAAGTAAAGAAATTAATACTATTACAGACTTTACACTTTGTTTATTCTTCATTGAAATTCTACTTTACAGCCAAATGTATCGTATATAGAATATCTTAGATATGTAAGATAACTATTCTTAGTTTTCTTCATTAACCTTAAAATTATTTTCACCCAACAATCAAATCTGCATTTCCTTATCTGACCACTGCTAAGTGATTCATAGTTATAAGATCCCTATATCATTCTTTGTCTTCCCTTTTATGTAGTACCATGCCTATATTTTTTTTTACACTACATTGTGCCTTTATTTTCAAGGCTGTTGCTGTCAAATGAAAACCATTTTACTCTACACTGCTACCACTGTTAGTGTGATAAATATTTCCTACTATACAGAAGTACTTTTTACTACTGTCTATATAAAAATTGTATCACTTGATTTTATAGAGCTAAATTAAAAATATGAAATTGGGTAATAATTACCTTGTTATTAGATAATTGCTGGTATGATTAAAGAAGTTAATAAAAGCTCCATAGAGCCAATGTGAACACAGACAAAACTTGCGAAGTACTAAGGCCTTGAAAAGTCATACAGACCCTGTAACCTGATACTAGCAGCATCAGCTTCATATTTACTAGACTACAAGGATCCAGCCCATTATTTTATTGTTTATATTTAAAGATGAATAGGCTATGAGTTCCTGCTAGCTTACAAGACCTTAGAACAGGCTTTCCTAAGTTTAACCCATCATACTGGCCTACCTGTTTAACATGTCTCCAAATGAAGGTTCAGCCCTTATATCTCAAAACTGTTGTCTGTACTTCACAGACTCACACTCTGCAGCAGAGAAAACTTTGGTAGTCATAGGTAATTATTTTGTGATGTTCTCAAAATGGATTTTACGTAATACTTCTGGATATTGCAGAAGTTTGTATTTCACTCCCACTTCACACTAGATTCACACCCTACAAAAAGTATTTCAAAGCCTGTCAGTATTGCAGAAATGATTAGGTCCTGACCTACAATTGTTGAACAGAAAAGTAGTGATTTCATGGAGTGATTTTAAGTTCAGTTACTGGAGGAACGTTCCCTGGGTTATGCCTGTTCTGTAAAAACTAAAGGAAAAAATCATAAGAATTCCCTCAAATCCTTTGTGCATTTCTGGCACAAAAACATAAATCAGTAGCTGAGCTACTGGCTTTTTTCACCTATCACACAATCTCAACTTCTCTTTTATGTTTAATAAGAGAGTAAAACTAACAATCACCCATATCATCAGTGGTGCTACATAAACACATATTTACCCCAAGAACTAGAATGATAAATTAACTTGCAAACATCTCTCTCCATCATATTTGAAAAGTCATGGCAGTCAGATGAGGTCCCCAGTTACCGGAAAAGGGAAAATATCATTCCCATTTTTCAAAAGGGTAGAAAAACCCTTTTGAACAACCAGCTGGTTAGCCTCACCTCTGTGCCTAGGAAGATCTTGGAGCAGCTATGTTAAGGTATGCAGAAGACAGGGAGATGATTGACGATAGCCAGCATAGCTGTCTAGTGGCCTTCTTTGATGAACTGACTACTACAATGGACAAGGGAAGACAGAGCAATGTAATCTACCTGGACTCCTGTAAGGCCTTTGACACAGTACCACACAACATCCTTGTCTCTAAATTGGAAAGAGATTAATTTGATGGATGGACCACTCAGAGGATAAGGAATTGGCTGGATGGCTGCAGCCAGAGAATTGCAGTCAACAGCTCAATGTCCAAATTAAGATCAGTGATGAGTAACGTCCCTCAGGGGTCTATATCGGGACTGGTGCTGTTCTATATCTTTATTAATGACATAAACAGTGGGATCGCATGAACCTTCAGCAAGTTTGTAGATGACACCAAGCTGAGTGGTGCCATTGATACACCATAAGGAAGGAATGCCTTCCAAAGGGACCTGGACAAGCTTGAGAGGTGGGCCCATGCAAACCTCATGAAGTTCAGCAAGGCCAAGTGCAAGTTTCTGCACCTAGTTCAATCCCAAGCATGAACATTGGCTGGGCGGTAAGTGGATTGAGAACTGCCCTGCAGAGAAACTTGGGGGTGTTGATGGATGAAAAACTGAACGTGAGCTATCAATGTCCACCTGTAGCCCAGAACACCAATCACATCTTGGGCGGCATCAAAAAATATGTAACCAGCTGGTTGAGGGAGGTGATTGTTTCCCTCCACTCTACCCTCATAAGACCCCAGCACAAGAAACGTGTGAGCCTGTTAGATTGTATCCAGAGGAGGGCCACAAGGATGATCAGAGTGCTGGAGCACCTCTCCTGTGAAGAAAGGCTGAAAAATCTAATGGTGTTCAGCCTGGAGAAGAGAAGGCTCCAGGGAGATGTCATTGTGGCCTTTCAGTACTTAAGGAGGGCTTATAAAAAAGATGAAGAGCGACATTTTACACTGGCAGGTAGTGATAGGAGAAGGGTAGATTTAGATTTAGATTACATATAAGGAAGAAAGTCTTTACTATGAGGGTGGTGAGGCACAGGAACACGTTCCCCTGAGAAGCTGCGGATACCCCATCCTTGGAAATGTTCAAGGGCAGGTTAGATGGGGATTTGAGCAACCTGCTGTAATGAAAGGTGTCCTTACACATGGCAGGGGGGTTGAAACTAGATGGATTTTAATGTACCTTACAATCCAAACCATTAATTTTCTGATATTCTTCCTGTTAATTTCTTTCCACATTATATAAGGAAAATCATGCAGACACAGAGATAATAAATGTGCATAACCAAACACTTCTAGCTATGACATTCACTCATTTAAAAGAAAGTCTGGTATAACGCACAGACAATATTAGGATAGAATGTAAATGAATAGGACACTATAATTGCCCTAAATAGAAAGCAAATTTTCACCACCACAAAATAATCCCTAAATAGTAGGTCATATGGTGCTGCTACAAGTCTATTGGCATATGGATGAGACATCCTTTTCTTCTGAATGTATTTTTCCTCTTTCAAGTACAGGATCATCTAAATTTAACTTTAATTTGGATTCCTTTCTGAAATCAATTCTCTTAGCAGTCCAGGTAATGGGACTTGTAAACAACATTTTGACTGTGATTTTAAAATGATTTGTGGACTAATCAGTTTACTTCAAGAGTCAAGGGATCCAAATGGCCTACATGTGCCTAGCTACTCTTACATTTAGGAGAGATATATGCACACTCTAAATCAAACTTTTTTAGGTTCTTCAAAATTGCAGGATATAAAGCCAGATGCTTGCTAGATTTAGGTGCAATAATAGGCATATGTAGCAATCAAAAAGAAGGTTTCCAGCATCTCAGTAAACATACCACTTTAGCTCTTTATGCCCAACTTTATAGCCAGTCTATCTTCTTACAGCATCCAAATGTACTTTCAGAATTGTAAAGCTACTTTGCTGTATATATAGATAATTTAAAGAACAGGAATTTAATCTGTAGTCCTTTAGTGTTTGAATGAGTTTTTCAAAAGAGACTAATCAAAAACTGGTAATTCTAGTTTCCATGATTTCCCAATGTCAGAGATATCACTAGATGAGGGATTATTTCTTATATTTTTGTAGCTTGTGAAGTAAAACAAGCAAAACAACAAGAACAAACACACACAAAAATAACATTTGTAGAAAATTATGCAAGATAATTTTTTTTTCTATTTTTATATGAAAAAAACACCTCTATCATGAAGGTTGCTTTCTACAATAGAAGTGAAACTGGCAGAAATGAAATTGTTGAATTTATTCATTTTTCAAACACATGAAGATTTTCTAAAGATTAAAAATATTTTCCTAAAGGAAAATCTAAGATAAAAAGCATCACAATGGGAATTAAATTAAATTAATTAATTAGTTTATTGTGGAACTGTACAGCACTTGTATGAAAAAGAAACAGCAGGTAAGCAGATTTACAGGAATCTCTCTGGAAAAATTAATCTTACTGTTAAGTGCAAAAATAAATAAATAAGCTATGGAAATTATTATTCCTCTACAACTGCAATATAAGTCAACATTCTAGAAATATCGACTTCCTCATGCGAAAGGAAGACTAAGTAGATATACTGCTCAAATGTTTATTACTTATACATCACAGTACTTTGATTCTTTGCCATACTACCACCATGGTTTTCTCCCCAAAGTATCATGGAGCAAGCATTTCTTCTGTATCAAAGACTTATGAAGAAAAACTCTGGCAGTGACATTATACTAGAAACTGAAAGTGTTTCCTGATACCTTGAAACACCTCCTGCTGTGAATCCTTTAAAAACAACAACAAAACAATAACAACAAAAAACAACCTTTTAATAAATACTGCCAAATAGAAGCATCTTTTCTATTAACTTATTTCACAGCAATTACCATATGCTATTGTAGATGGGCTTTATGTGCCTCCTGACCGGACTATTCAAGCCACACATTATAAATAAAGAAAAGAGATGGGGTAATTGTTAGGTGCAAAGTTGCTTTTGTCATTTCAATAATCCTAGAAATTACAGAACATGCAATTATTGAGTATAATTCTATCATTTTTTCATAAGAAAATATGACAAAAATAAGCTAAAAGTCAATTTCAAAGTGAAGTTATTTTTTATCTTTTCAGGGGTGCTCAGGAAAAGACTGTGTTAGAAAGATGTCATGTTAAGTCGCTTTTAAATACATTTGTAGTTCTTATGATTAATGTATCGGCTCTAAAAAGCAAAGCAAAGCAAAGCAAAAAAAAAAAAAAAAAAAAAAAAGCAGAGCAGAAAGGCAAATGCTTATTGGTAGAATACTTGCTTTCAAGTTGAACATATGTTTGCTTAAAAGCTTGTTGAAAGAATAATTCTGTATCTCATTTTGAAAATTTCAGTCATTGGGAATATGGATTATGCTTAATCGGATGATCTTTGTGAGAGAAATTTAGAATTGAGAAAAAGTGTACAGATTAATTATATCTAACTGGGTTTTTTAAATGGTTTGTGCATTACAAAGACAAAAATATACAGTGATGCTAATAGTCTGAAATATGGAAAATACATTCATGAACAGTTTTAGTTTCAAACTATGGAATCAGAAGAAGGTGAGGCCATTGAAGAGGCACATTTTAGATTAAACCAGGCACCATTGAAAATTGTTCAAGTGGCAGCAGAAAAGCTTCCTACCCCAGGATCTTTGGCCAAGGATCTGACAAGTCAGAGATCAAACAATCATGAAGTAGTTGAGGTTGGTAGAGATCTCTCTCTCTCTCTCTTTTTTTTTTTTTTTTTTTTTTTAACCCATAGTGGCTTTTGAATATCTCCAAGGATAGAGACTCCCTGGGCAACCTGTTCCAGTGCTCAGTCACCTTCACAGTGATAAATTGTTTCCTAATGCTCAGAGGAAACCTCCTGTGTTTCAGTTTGTGCCCATTGCCTCTTATCCTGGCACTGGGTACCACCACCAAGATCTTGGCCTCATTTTTTGCACATTTTCTTCAGGTATATATATATATATATATATGTATATATATATATATGCATATGTCCACTATATACATATATATATTCCACTGAATCTTCTCCAGGCTGAACAGTCCCAGCTCTCTCAGTCTTCCTTCATAAAAAAGATGTTCCAGTGCCCTAATCACTATTGTACTGCTTAGCTGGACTTTGTCCAGTATATCCATGTTTCTATTGTACTTGGAGAGCCCAGACTTGGGCACAGCACTCCAGGTGTAGCCTCACCAGTACAGAGTAGATGGAAAGGATCACCTCCTTTGATCTGCTGGCAGCACTCCTTTGAAAGCAGCCAGTGGTAACTGGCCTCCTTTGACAGGAAGGCACACTCTGGCCCATGTTCAACTTGGTGAAAGTCATCCTGCATTATTATGTAAATTAAAAAATACATAGATATATAATAATAATAATAATAATACCTTTTCTGAAAGCTCTTGTTGATTTTTGATGTAGGAATAGAGACTTTCTTTGGCTACTGGAAATATTCTACCTGATATACCTTAGGATAAATAGCATTTTCCTTTTATCATATTGCTAGCCTATACTCCTACTGAAATTTATTTGATGCTTCAACTCTTCAGTTTCAACATGATGACACCCAGTGTAAAGCAAACCTTTTTGAAATCAGTTCCTAAATGTATGATCTTGCTTTTCATGTATGAAGTTCTATCCCACTATTAATTCAATTTAATTGTTTATTCTACCCTAGTAATGCCTTTTCAAGTTCTAGACACTAACAAGTACATACTGTTTCAAAATCGGTGGTTTTACAGGTCTGATTTATTATTTGGCTAAAATATGACTCCAGTACTTTAGCTTGAACATACAGAGTTCAAAGTTTATCCTCAGATTATATTTCCATCCCCTCCCTCCCAGCAGCCACACTAAATTTGAGCATCTATTGGTACACATTGATAGGATAAAGAATTTACTATCAACGGAAAAATATAGGGCTAGGCAATTTTCAGTTTGAAATATTTCAGGATACAGGTTTGTTTTTTTTTTACAGGTCTCTTAAAACCAGACATTCTATCAAAGGTAGTTGTCTTCCTCTCATCATTCAATGTAGAGTTGAGAATATAGAGAGGCCAATCTCTCCCCTCCAGAGAGATTAATTAATTGCTGAGAAATCTTAAATTATTGTTAGTTTAAATAAATGACTGGATTGAATACAACTAAGGTGATGTGAAATATCTTAGGCCAGTTATGATTTATTAGATAAGAATCTCAGTTGCCAGTTAAGACAAATGCTCTCTACCTGCTGAAAATGAGATATTTAGAGTACTAAGAGTACTTAGTAAGCATTCATAGGCTTGCATTCATTTTTGTGTTTTCTATGTGTCAATATCATTCAGTATGGACAGAAAGAGAAAATTACAGGAAACTATTAGTCTTAATGAAAGGGCAAAAATCACTATACGAGACAAAATTTGTGCATGTTTCCTCAATTTTCCTATATCTGGAAACATTAAGTTTCATGCCATTCAAAAATTTTACAGTGCTTAAGCTGAAGACATTACACATATGCTTTTAATGAATGAAATTTGCTAGTGAGAAACTATTTAGTTTCAAGTGCCAAGATTTCAATTTGTTGAAGGTTTGGTACTCCACAACTACATTGAAGATTATTTTTGGTGCAGTTTGATGCATGCATTGTTTATCTGAGCCAAGTTTCACTGAAATGTTTAGGAGGCTTTCCAATTATTTTAACGGAAATTTTGAAATCACTTTGTATGTAGTATTACAAAAGACCTATTGATAGGTATTTAACAGTAAAAAAGTTAGGAGCACAAGCTCTGGGAAGCAATTTTCAATCCAGCACATCATCTCAGTGTTATCACAGAGATTCTAGAACAACATTAAACTGAAGCCAGTACACTTGCTGTGTTCTGAAATTCTCTTGGAAAAGGTTAATGGGTAGTAATAACTCTACCTGACCAAGCTTTCCCCCATCTATCTTTCTGTTCACATTTATACTAAGCTCATCACTGCCACAGAAAGGGCATAATGAAAAGATTCAGATTTCTGAATCTCAGTGACTCAGCTATTGATCAAACCACCAGTCAATTGAATGAAGTGGCATAAATGCACACAGACAGACACGTTTATAGAAAACTCCAGGAGTTTCCAGTCTACATTAAGGGAATAGTTAAGTTAAAGGCTTTTGCAATACAGTGTTTATCAAAGATACTTTTGGCAGCAGCAGCTTAAAGTAATTTTTCAACAGTTTATGTGTATGCCAGAACTATCCAGCCTACTGTTTTCCCTGAAGACTTTAGGCTTTTGGTTTGTTCTACAAGGAAGCTTAATCATTCAACTCCTCTTCCCCACAATGGTATGCTTGAGTTCAATTGTTCCTTTCTGCACAGAGGATGTCTTGCACTTTCTTATTTCTCAGACTACATGTAGGTCAAAACAGGTTTGATACCAAAGATTTAACCAACTTGATTAATTTAGGGTAGGACACAATAGAAAATAGGATATTTATATTATTGACTGGAGTAACACATTCCTTATAGTTTTCCACTCTTTTGTAAATGATCACTAATAAAACTTGCATATTTTTTTCTGATTAAAAATCCCTTGAAAACCACTCATTAATTTCAATAACAATATGTACACATAGACAATACAGAATCATAGAATCATTGACTGGTTCGGGTTGAAAGGAACATTAAAGATGATCCAACTTCAACCCGCCTTCCATGGTCAAGGACACCTCACATTAGATCAGGCTGCTCAAAGCACCCTCCAGCCTAGCCCTGAACACTTCCAGGGATGGGGCATCCACAGCGTCTCTGGGCAACCTGTTCCAGTGCCTCACCACCCTCATAGTAAATAATTTCTTTCTTATATATAATTGAAATCTACCCTCTTTTAGTTTAAAGCTACTTCTCTTTGTCCTAACACTATGCTCCCTGACAAAGAGTCCCTCCCCAGCTTTCCTATAGGCACCCCTTTAGGTACTGAAAGGTCACTCTAAGGTCTCCCCAGAGCCTTCTCTTCTCCAGACTGAACAACCCCAACCCTCTCAGCCTATCTTCATAGGAGAGATGCTCCAGCCCCGTGATCCCCAGAGCTGAACACAGTACTATAGCACAAAATAAAGCTTTATTACCTTGTATACAATACAGCTTCATTAACTGTAATAGTACCTCCAGTATACCAAGATAACCAATTTTTCCCGAGTGAAAATTTGCTCAACTCTAAATATATGTAATTTACAATATTTCTGGTTGATGGACCTTGATGTTTTCTTTCAGAAACCCAATGAACTGGAAAAAAATATATATGAATATTCATTTCTCCATAGCTTTGTATGAGGCCTTTAAAAAGCTATTACCATTCATACACCACTATAACTGACATTTATATGTTGTAAAAGACAGACATACAGGTAAATGGTCAGACCTAGTCAGTCATGTCATACTTTTATATCTTTTTTTTATGCTTTCCATTTAATCCCATTTTTACCTCAGACACTTCATAGAAAATAGGAAATAGGTTTTCAATTGCATGTTATCACAATTGTGTATCGTACAACAATTATTTTACTAATTGCTTCTTGAGGTATTGTCAAAGCTCTTGTGTACATTATGGGAGATGAATGAATCAAATATAGTATTTTTAAGATTGATGTCTCAGGCTACAGATCAGCACTAGGCAAACTCTTAAAGAACCCTAAATTCCAAATCTACTTCTAAGTTCCTGTTTAATATTACCATTTATTAAAAAGACTTAATTCATAGTAAAATAACAGAGAAAGGAGACATTTTATCATCCAACAGTCAACACTTGCACTCGTACTCTGGTTACACTGATTAAGGCCTACTTACATAATTCTAATTCACGGCCACAAACTCTAGTTATCTATTCCAGGTAACACATGCATGAAACCCAGGACTAAATTTAAGTGAAACTGGGTTTCTATAGGAAGAAATGACAAGAAGCAAGACAATAAAAGATTTAATATTTTATTTGCCCCTTATTATTATTATTACAAATTTGTAGGCTTTCCTTGTGAAAAAGGACCAAAAGAGACAACTTAATTTTCTACTTTCAGGCACATACAGACATCCAGGCCAGAAACACGACACAAGACCTCATTGTGGTACAATCTAATACTACAACTCCTTAATCATCAGTGGGAGATTAATCTCATTGTTTTTCATAGAATCATAGAGTGTCTTGGATTGGAAGGGACCTTAAAAATCATCTAATTCTAACCCCCTGCCATGTGCAGGGATGCCACTCACTAGATCAGGTTGCTCAGGGCCTCATCCAACCTGGTCCTGAACACCTTCAGGGATTGGGACATCCACAACTTCTCTGGAAAACCTGTTCCAGTATCCCCTTACAGTGAAGAATTTCCTTCTAACCTCTAATCTAAAACTCCCCTCTTAGTTTAAAACCATTTTCCCTTCTCCTATCATAACCTGACTGAGCAAAAAGTTGCTCTCCATCTTTTTTATAAGCCCCCTTTAAGTACTGAAAGGTTGCAGTGAGGTCTCCTTGGAGCCTTCTCTTCTTTAGGCTGTACACTCCCACCCCTCTGATCATCTTTGCAGCCCTCCTCTGAACCTGTTCTAACAGATCCAGATCCTTCTTGTGCTGGCGACCCCATACCTGAATGCAGTACTCCAAGTGGGGCCTCATAAGGGCAGAGTAGAGGGGGACAATCACCTCCCTCGACCTGCTGGTCACACACCCCTGTTGATACAGCCCAGGATGCAGTTGGCCTTCTGCAAGCACATGCTGCTGGCTCACATTGAGCTTTTTGTCCACCAGAACTCTGAAGTCCTCTTCTGCAGGGCTGCTCTCAATGAATTCTTCTCCCAGTCTATACTCCTGTCTGGGATTGCCCTGCAGCACCTTGTACTTGGACTTGTTGAACCTCACCAGGTTCATGTGGGCCCACTTCTCAAGCTTGTGCAGGTCCCTCTGGATGACATTCCTTCCCTCTGTTGCATCGACTGCTCCAATCAGCTTGGTGTCATCTACAAACTTACTGAGGGTGCACTTGATCCATCTGCAGACTTACTGTGTGCACTTGATCCCACTGTCTATGTCACTGATGAAGATATCAAACAATACCAGTCCCAGGACAGATCCCCGAGGGACACCACTCGTCACTGGTCTCCACCTCGATATGGAACAATTGACCACCACTCTCTGGGTGCGACCTTCAAGCCAATTCCTTATCCACTGAATGGCCCACCCATTAAATACATATTTCTACAATTTGGAGATCAGGATGTCATGTGGGACTATGTCAAAGACCTTGCAGAAAACCAGGTAGATGACATTATTTGGTCTTCAGTTTCTGAAAGTTCACTTCATTGTCTTAATTTCTCCCCTATATTCAGTTGTAATAAATTGTTATTGTAATGGAATTCTCCATTCTTTTTCACTGAGCTGTGCTGTTGGAATAATGTTAAAGTTATTTGATTATATATAAGCATTACAAATGTTAAAGACATCATTAATCCTTTCTATCAAGGTAAATTAAAAGAAGACAGTAAGAAACTAATAAACACTTTTCTGGGAAAGAAACTGCCACTTGAAAGTAACTTATCTCATTTCCTAAAAGCATTTCTTCACAAGCATATTAAATTATACTATATCATAATTTATCATATAATTTATATTGCTTACCATCAGAATTTAAATTAAAAATGGCCCATAGTAAAAAATTACTCTATCAAGTCAGCCTTTTAACATAATATTTGCCTCATACATCATTTCAGCCAAGAGACAAGGTCAGTGTATAGTAACCATGCCCCCAATTAAGTTATCTGTGCCAATCAGCCACCTTATGCCAAACAAATTTGTAGTTAACTAGATCATTCAGGAGTCTCATCTCCTCTGCCTAAATTTCTGTAAAGCTAGAAATAGGTTAATTTTGTCAAAATATTGTGGTATTTCATTAACACATTGCTTTGTTATATAACTGATTTCAGTGATTTAAAGGGCATCCTTTTAGATATACATTTGATAAAGATATATATAGAATAAGTATATATTTTTATATATCAATACCTCTGTCTAAATTGTCAAAGATGCTTACAGATGTCAGAAATTAATCTATTTTGTAAAAATACCTCTTTGGATTTAGCTATTGTAATCTATTTTTTATTGTAGAGAAGAGGTAACATGATTATAAAAGGTTAAATGCAATTGTCCATTGGGTAAAAGTACTGACATCATATTTCATTTCTCAGTGAAGGAAGTCAGTGGGATTTGCAGACTGATTGTCTACTACCTATTATCATAAGCATATCTAGTTATTAAATTTCATACATAAACAGGAAGCAATATCCATCAAAACTCTTGAAATTTATTCCACTGCAATCATTTGATGCCTTTTCAGGAAACACATACTGCTGCTAAAAGGCCAAGTCAATGCTTCAGGACGGATTCCAACACAAGAAAAATTCGGAGACTCTACAATGTCAGCATCTGCAAACATACTTAAGCTTTCCATCGGGAAGACACAGTCCCTCATATTCTACTGACAATGAACATAACTTAGAGCTACTCTGATCTGTTCTACTACTAGACCACAATATTAAAGAATTATTACAGTTTTCATTTTTTCTTCTTTGTGGATTAATGCTGTTGTTTTTGATAGGGATAGTGATCATCTGTATGAGGGGCACTCTTTGAAATGCATGAAACAGCTGCCACCTTCTTATTTCTGCTCTCCTTATAAGTCCTACAGCCAGTCCTCTCTCATAGAACTGATAGAAAATTGAAAAAATATTATGGATTAAGATAACAATAGGGAAAGCAAAAAAATGCCATGCAAGAAAGGCAAAAAGAGGAAGTCATTCATTACTTCCCATGGACAGGCAGATTTCCAGCCACTAGAACATACACCAGGAGAAACAGTATGAAATCTGAATCTTTCATAAGGCAAGCAGGGGAATAACTTCCACAATGTCTCATCGCCGCACAGGACAAGACGTTGTATCTTTAGCTCCACAATGTATTCTTCTACAAAAGCTATAATGTTCATGCCAATTATGATCTTTACATTATCATGGCAAAATTAAAATACTATGACCGTAATTTGATCATATTGCATGCTATTGTAATATTTAACTAGATCTTCAATATGTAATTTGGAAAGCACAAACCCAGAGCAGTAATCTCAGTAATATTACCATGTATATTTTCACTTACCTGTGTGATATTTTTGTGGTATGTCTGTTATTGACATTTATGCATCTGATACATTTGTTCAAATTTTTATCATATGATATACAATCATGCACAAAAAAAAAAAAAAAGATTTTCCATTTCTTTTTTTTTTTTTTTTATACACATAAATCTATTGATGCACTTATTATTTTTGTTGTTATTAAAAAAAAATAAATATTTATGCAGTGCTAAAATTCAGGGTACTTGGAGTTTAAATAGAAATAAGTCTATAACACTTAAGAAATAATCACAACAGGGGCAAATAGGGAAAAGAAGGACAAATGTTAAATAAGTTAACTAATACTAGCAAATAAAAATTATATCTTTGAAAATGATAATAATCTGGGCCAGAAGGGGCCCTATATACATATATAGAACTGTGGTAGTTTTACTCAGGTGGGCAGCCGAGCTCCACCACAACCACTCTTTCACTCCCCCTCCTCAAAGAGGAACAGGGAGAAAATACGATGAAAAGGGCTCAAGGGTTGAGATAAGGACGAGGAGATCGCACAGTAATTATCATGACAGGCAAAACAGACTCAACGTAGGGAGACAGTGAGATTTATTACCTATTACTAACAAGCTAGAGAAGTGAGAAACAAAGGAAAGAAAACAAAAGCACCTTCCTCCCCATCCACCCTCTTCCACCTCCTCCCCCTGAGCAGCGCAGGAAAATGGGGGAATAGAGGTTATGGTCAGTCTATAGCACTTCTTCACCGCAACTCCTTCTCGGTCACTCTTGTCCCCTGTGCTGTGGGGTCCCTCCCACGGGATTCAGTCCTTGCTGAACTGTTCTGGTGTGGGCTTCCCACAGGCAGCAGCTCTTCAAGAACTGCTCCAGATATGGGTCCATACCACGGGGTCCATCTCTCAGGAGCAAACTGCTCCAACCTGGGTCCCCCACAGGCAGCAGCTCCTGCCAGGTCACCTGCTCCTGCGTGGTCTCCTCTCCGCGGGCTATGGGGCCAGCCCAGAATCTGCTCCAGCAGGGGTCTTCCACAGGCCACAGTCTCCGTTGGTGCAGGTCCACCTGCTCCACTGTGGTCTCCTCCACGGGCTGCATCGTGGAACCCTGTTCCACAATGCTACTCCATGGACTGCAGGGGGACAGCCTGCTTCACCATGGTCCTCACCACAGGCCTCAGGGGATTTCTGCTCTGGCGCCTGGAGCACCTCTCCCCCTCCTTCTTCACTGACCTTGATGCCTGCAAGGCTGTTCCTCACTCCTCTCACTCGCCAGCTGCTATGTGGCACAGCGGTTTTTTCCCCATCTTAAATACGCTCTCATCACTTATGGGCTCAGCTCTGGTCAGCAGTGGGGCCCTTACCAAACATGGGGCAGCTTCTAGATCCTTCTCACAGAAGCCACCCCTATGGCCCCCTGCTACGAAAACCTTGCCACGTAAACCCACTACAAGAACATATATACATATATAGAACTTGTTAGAAGAAAGTAAAATAATTGCATGTGGGATAGTGCTAGGGCATAAGCTACCCATTCAGCCAACTGTGGTTACCTCTCAGAGAAATTCTCTTTCAAGCGAACCATTGTAATGGCTTTATGAGGCAAGGTTTTGGTAGTGAGTGGCCTCTGTGGGAAAAGTCCAGAAGCTGCCCCATGTCAGAGCAGAGCCATTTTAAGATGGCTCCAAAAGGGACCTACCACTGGCCAGGGCTAGGCCAATAAAAAACATTGGTTGTACCTCTGTGAGAGCAGATTCAAGAAAAGGAAAAAAAAAAAAAAAAAAAAAAAAACCTGCTGCACAACAGCAACTTGGAGAGAGGAAGGTGAGACAGCCTTGCAGACTCCAAGGTCAGTGCTGAAGGAGGGCAAAAGGTGCTCCAAGCATCAAAGCTGAAGTTCCCCTGCAGCCTGTGGAGAGGCCCCTGGTGGAGCAGGCTGTCCCCCATGGGTCCCACATGGAGCAGATCTCCACGCTGTAGTTCGCGAAGGAGCCCCCAGTGCAGCAGGTGGATGTGGCCTTGGAGAGCCCCTGCAGGAGTAGGCCCTGGGCCAGAGCTGCAGCCTGTGGGGAGGAGCACATGCAGGAGCAGGGAGTCTGCAGGGAGCTGCCACCCATAGGGGGCCTTGTGCTGGAGCAGTTTGCTCCTGGGGGATGGAGCCTGTGGCATGGACCCATGTTGGAGCAGTTCTTGAAGAGCTACTGCCTGTGGGAAGCCCACACAGGATCAGTTTGGGAAGGATGACATCCTGTGGGAGGGACCCCACGTGGATCAGGGGCAGAGAGTGATTGTGAGGTAGTGACAGAGATGAAGCATTAGGGACTGACCACAGCCCCCATTCCCCATTCACCTGTGCTGCTCTGGGGGAGGAGGTAGAAGAGGATGGATGGAGGGAAGGTGTCATTAGTTTTTTTTTGTTGTTGTTGTTGCTGTTTCTTACTTGTCTAGCTTGTTAGCAATATGTAATAAATTACATAAATCTCTCTATGCTGTGTCTGGTTTGCCCATGATGATAATTGGCGAGTGATCTCCCTGTCCTTATCTCAGCCCTTGAGCCCTCTTCATCATATCTTCCCCTTTTCCTTTGAGGAGGTGGAGTGAGAGAGCAGTTGTGGTGGAGCTCAGCTGCCCAGATGAGTACAAACTCCCACAACCTTGCAAGTCATTGTATTCTCTGGTTTTGGAATCCCTCCCAAATTTCAGATACTGTACCAAATGCCAGAAAACTGGTCATATTTCCTGAGGTTTCCATGCTGTTTGTGAAAAGAGAATGTTTGCTTTAAGTGCTTAAAATCAAATTTAACACTTTCTAGCAAAAAGGACACAAATTCTGAAAATATAAAACATTACCAATGCATAAATGGACTCTAGAACCATGCAACCAGTACATGATAATTGAAGAAATCTAGCAGCTTAACTTATTTTATTCTTTCATGAAAGCCACCAAATCCAATAAGCAAACCATAGGTAACCATAACCAAACAACTATACCTGGTATCAGTTTTTCTCAGAAGAAGATAAGAAAATAGGATTCAGATAAAAAATCTTTCACTATCTTTAATGTTTATTTCTAACAGTAGACTTCAATAATATTTTTTTACTCTGTCCCAAATAACTTACAGAAAATGTTGAAAACCAGCCACATGATTAACCTTTATATCCATGCAAGAGGATGTATATCATATACTAGCAATGAGACACTAGTAGCATTCCAGGCACTGCCAGAATAAACAATACATCTTGCATCTTATTCACAGGGGACAATTTCTGAATAAAACAGTTAGTCATTATTAATAGTTTGACTAAAATAATTAGTCAATTTAATAAACTCAAATAAAGAAGAAAAGAAGGAATACTTTTCTGGGCATTTGAAGAACTTGAACAACTCTTTCAGAAAACCTTTACCTAATAATAAGATATCACTGTGCTTTCAAGAGGACTGAGGCAGGTTCATTGCTTTTTGTCTTTTAAGTGAATACAATGCATGAAAACTGGACAAAAAAAAAAAAAAAAAAAGAAAAAGAAAAAAAAAAGAAAAAGAAAAAGGACCATGGTTAAAAAAAAAACAACTATTCTGTACACCATTTCCTATCTTTTTAAAACAAAACAAAACAAAACAAAACAAAAACAAGCAAAACAACAACAACAAAAATACCACCCTGCACTTGTAATACCACTTCTTGGGTGGTCTTGTATATCAGTTCCACATTGGGCTCATCTCTTCCTATGGTGTCTGACGTCCACACCCAGTGGTGTTCTGTTCTCAGTGTGATACTGGACAATTGTCTTCTCTGTTTCACAGAATCACAGAATTTTCTAGGTTGGAAGAGACCTCAAGATCATCAAGTCCAACCTTTGACCTAACACTAACAGTCCCCACTAAACCATATCCCTAAGCTCTACATCTAAACGTCTTTTAAAGACCTCCAGGGATGGTGACTCCACCACTTCCCTGGGCAGCCCGTAAATTTTTGCCCGTTTATTGCATTACAAACTAGATTATCAGCACGAGTTGCTAATGGCCTTGCTAATCATGTAGCCCAAGGCTATTGTCTTTGACTTGCTCTATATCTGACACCAATTAGCAGTTGTCACCATTTCTACCAGACTTTCTCTCACTCACTGCTCTGCAGACTCAAATATGTCACAAAGGTGTGAAGTCAGCAGAAATCACTTAGAACAAATTTTGTCTATTACTTTTTTTTTCTTTGTTTTCCAGTGCACACTGAACTAATCTAGTTAGACTTGGCAGGCTAGTCAAGGCCTCAGTTGTTTGTGCAGTACCTTAGGTTTCACAATATGACAAGATTTAAAATGAATCTTGCTACAGCCTTTTTAACTGAAAATAAGCCATCTAACTGTGTGATCAAGCTTTCTGCTGTTCCCTAAAAATAAGCATAATAAAATAAGATGCTGGTACTTTTGCATTGTCATGAACACTATGCATTCAGGTAGTTTAACATTCCAATACATCTAAATAGCTGTATTATCATAAGAATCCTTTATAGCCTAGTCCAATTACACCACTGGATATAAAGTCAGGCAGAATGATTCACTCTAGCTAGTTCTAAAAATGTCAACTATTAGGCAAGATAAGAAAACGCATATATAAACAAAATCAAGGTAGATCAAGATAGCCTTTGGCTCTTTGTAATCAATTTTATTTGGGGTTGGAGCCTTCATCACATCACTTGGTAATCTGCTTCCACCGTGGGCTCTTCTGTCCAGCTTTCTTAGTGATGTAAATGTACAATACTACATCCCTAGACTAAGTTTGACTATTTTCCAGCAGCAACTGCTTTAATATTTAAGACCATTTAAATAAAAATAAAAATAAAAAAATGTTGGCATCCAGGAGCTCCATGTCTCTCTTTTGTACAGGAGAGCCCAGAACTGGATGCAGCACTCAAGGTGAGGCCTCACCAGGGCTGAGCAGAGGGGGAAGATTACCTCTTGACCTGCTGGCAATATTCTTCCTAATGCAGCCCAGGATGCCATTGGCCTTCTTGGCCACAAGGGCACATGCTCACAGTCAACTTGTTGTCCATCAGGACCCTCAGGTCCTTCTCCACAGAGAGAAGCAGGACAGCAGGACAGCCCCCTGCCTGTACTGGTGCATGGGGTTATTCCTCCTCAGATGCAAGACACTGCACTTACCTTTGCTGAATTTCAAGAGGTTCCTTTCTGCCCATCTCTCCAGCCTGTCAAGAAAATAAAAGAGCTTCAGAGAAATAAGGAGATAGCTTTAAAAGAGCAAAAGAGAAAGCTTAATTGGGGGAAACATATTGGCAAGAAGCATAAAAAGTGATTTTAAAATATACAACATTTGAAATATGCTGGCAGTAGGCACAAGATACTTCTTAGTACTCCATTAGATGATATGAGTGTCATACATTAGATGGTATGAGTGTCTTACACTGTTCATCCACCTACTAATATCATTTTACAAATTCAAGGAAGCTTAATTTTCCAATACATTATTTCAAAGTTCCACAGATCATAAGTAACACAAGTGCTGACCTAAGTTAAATTCTGCAACAACTTTACATGTCACTGTTAAAGTTTTATCTACCAAAAAATAAATCAGCTGATAGTTAACTACACCTAAAATTAAAAGTTTCAACCATATTTATGACACATCTATTTTTTCTTCCTACAGATTAGCTCTTTGAGAGATCAGTTTTACTTTTTTTTTTTTTCCATAAATTTACAGAGCTTTCTCTTAACTTGCATTTTGTTAAACTAAACATGTAGTTTGATTTCAATACTACAAGTCTCATTTTTATATCTTATATTTCCATATGTATTTGAATCTCCATTCAGTTTAGTTATATCCTTCTATAATCTATATCAGAACAATTTCAACAATTATTTTTTTAAGCCTTAGTTTTCCAGATCTATTTAAGTTCCATCAAAGGTCTTTGTTTAATAGTTATATTTAGCAATGTTATTCCCCCTTCCTCCCCTTACCCCAAAAAGAACCCTCTTCAAAAATATGTTTACATTATTAATTTGACTATAATAGTTGTAAATTTCTAAGGAATCTATAACAATAGCAATTATTTTTTATTAACAGAATTATAAGTGGTATTTAGTTCTGTTATAAATACCTTCTCACCTATTCAACTGTTAATAAATTATATTTAATATGTAAAATGCCATTTAAAATAAGTTTTGGGAATCCTTAATAAGAACATTTTACCCATGTGATTAAATTTGCCTGTTTTCTCCCTGAGGGACATTTTTCTCCAATACCCAATAACACAAGAGAGATCCAGTTACCATCTTATCAAACCCACTCTTCTAGCAAATAACTTAGACTTTCTACTGTTCCTCTGAGGATATTGATCTAGAAGTGGTTTACACATCATTTACCTCCAATATTATTAAGTATCTAGACTGTCAGAAATTCAAAAACAGCCAATAGCAATATCAAAAACCCAGAAAATCCTACCCTTAGCAGGATGCTACTCCAGCTCCCGTTGAACCTATGCAGGCTCCCTAAATAAGGCAGGAAAGTAATTTTAACATCTTAAATATGCAAAATCTTCCCAACAGTTCTGCAGTTCTCAGCTTATTTTATAATCCACACTTCTGGCAGTGTGTAGATTTTAAATGACTTTGTGATATTGCTTTTATACTCAGTAATAACTCTTTACATCCGCTTTAGGTATTATGGGATTTCAGCACTTCTTTATGTGTGACATAGCTTGCAAAAGAGAAAAAAAAAATAGAGCCATTAGAAATTTTATTTGTTACCTTGGAGTTCTCTCCCTGCTGGCTCTGAGTATTATCTGCTGCCATGAACTATGTTAAAGCCATACACTGTTAGCTACAGTCTCAAAAGAGCAAAATCTTTTACCAAAGAGCTTGAGACTTCTTCATGGGTGATACCAAATTGTGTGGAGCTGTTGACTTTGTTGAGGGTAGTGAGGTCTTGCAGAGAGATCTAGACATACCAGAGAGCTGGGCAATCACCACCTGTATGAAGTTTAACAAGAACAACTGCCAGATTCTGCACCTGGGAAGGGGCAGCATTGGCAATATGTACAGACTAGGGGATGAGATGCTGGAGATCAGCCAGCAAGCTGAACATGAGCCAGCAGTGTTTCTTGGCAGCCAGGAAGGCCAGCTGTAATGTGGGGTGCCTCAAGCACTGCATTGCTAACTGGTTAAGGGAAGTGACTGTCCCCCTCTACTCTGCGCTGGTGTGGCCTCACTTAGAGTACTGTGTGCAGTTCTGGGCACCACAGTATAAGAAATAAAACTCCTAGAGAGCGTTCAAAGAAGGGCATACAAGGTAAGATATATGAGTGGCTGAAGTCACTTGGATTGATCAGCCTGTGGAAGAGAAGACTGGGGAGAACTTGGACTGTTAGTGTTAGGTCAGAGGTTGGACTTGATGATCTTGAGGTCTCTTCCAACCTAGAAATTCTGTGATTCTGTCAGGGGAGTTTTAGGTTGGATGTTAGGAAGAACTTCTTTACCGAAAGGGTTGTTAGACACTGGAACGGGCTGCCCAGGGAAGTGGTGGAGTCACCATCCCTGGAGGTCTTTAAAAGA
>NC_048896.1:76191116-76246718 GCF_011077185.1 Oxyura jamaicensis | reverse complement strand
TTGATGATCTTGAGGTCTCTTCCAACCTAGAAATTCTGTGATTCTGTAACTCTTTTGTGGTCTACAACTTCCTCACTAGGGGGAGTAGAGGTGCAGGTGCTGATCTCTTCTCTGATGACCAGCAACAGGACCTGGGGAAATGGTTTGAAATGGCAACAGGGGCAGTTCAGGTTAAATATCAGGAAAAGTCTCTTCACTGAGAAGTTGGTTGGGCACTGGAACAGGCTCCCCAGGGCAGTGGTCATGGCACCGAGTCTGCCAGAATTCAATAAGCTTTTGGACAATGCTCTCAAGCACATGGTCTGTTTTTTTGAGTGGTCCTTTGGGGACCCAGGAGTTGGACTTGATGATCCTTGTGGGTCCCTTCCAACCTGGGATATTCTATGATTCTAACATGAAAGTCACTGCTTGGTAGTTTATTTGAAACAGACTAAGCCCAATTAGTCCACCTGATACTAGGTTTCCTTAAAGGCCTATCACGATCTTTGGCAAGTGCTCTACTATGTTTTTCATTTGCAAGAGCAAATACATAGCTTGAAAATTTATGAAAAAATAGATCTGGATACTTAACTACTGTGATTATTATTGCTTAAGTCATTGCTTAAGCTATTATGAATAAAGTATTCTCCAATTAGAAATCACCACCCAGAAGCTGCAAACATGAAAGACAATGAACAAAACTTCACCTTTATTGAGAGAGAGAAGTATTTGCTTCATCTGCATCAGACATGCCACTGAGGTAAATATCAGGAGCAGAATAGTTTGTACTTCTTTTAAAAATATATGATTTATTTTGTTAACATGTATACAATCCATCAAGGAATAGGTAAGATATGATAGTCTTCTATGACAGTATTGATTTATTTGACTACAGTCTTAAACAAATCACTGATGAGATTAGTGAAATAAATAAAACAATAAATGCTGTCTTTCCTTATTTTTGTCCGTATAGTGTTCTGAGTCAAATACATTATATTATACAGCAGTGAATGGAGAAACATTTTCAGCTTTCAGTGAATGCATATAGTATGGAAAATGGACAGCTGCACAGAGAAGGCAGAGAGATGCTTAATTACTAGAAGCAAGTGTTGCATCCCTATCAAGGAGTCTTGAAAGCAGAATAATATGCTTTTAAGTTCAAGGACAGGTAGTAACAAATTATGTCAATCCAAATAGTGATCTACTTTAGCCCCTTGGCATCTTCTGTTTTACTTTGGTTTCTAAATGAAGACACAAACACCTGTTCTTGCAGCAGGTGTTATTTGTTTATTGTAGTTCTTCCTGCTGGGTTTTAATCAGCCTGCAGCTGCAGGATCCAGGAGAAATAACAGCCTATAGTACCAGATTTTCATATATCAGCAGTATTAATTCGGAAAACAAAAAACAAAACAAAACAAAACAAACAAACAAAAAAAGCATATAACGTATTTCATCTCCATCATATGCTACCAGTCATGTAATTTTTTTCTTGCTCACACTCCAAGTTGCTAATTAGAGAATGAATTCATTTATAATGCTAGTAAATGAAGTTTTGAACATTATGCCCTGAGGATGATATTTGATTATGTTCTCCTACTGCAAAGTCTCTAATTTTTGGAAAAAGATTCCCAAACCTCTGCCAATTTGTACTCTTTCCATTCTTTACTTTGAGAAGTATTGTTCAGGGAGAATCAAGGAGCTTAAAAAAATCAAACAACAAATTAACAATATGTAAATCCCTCCATTCAGATGCAATTGAAAGAAGAAAAAGGTACTCAAGGGACTCTGGGAGAAGTAGGGTAAAAACTTTCTGTACAGAATGGTAAGGTAAGAACATTGAAGCGATTATATAGAGACATTGCCCATTAAGAAAGTGTTCCTGTATATTTAGATGTGTTTAAAAGTTCTGATCCTTATTAAATAGTGTCTTCTATTCATGATCAGCATGCAGTATTAATAGTTCTATTTATTGTCTGTCATTAATAGAATGAAGTCATGGGTTGCAGACTGCTAGATGCTGTGCAAAAATGTTATATACATTTTGCTTAGTAGTAAAGCAGTTATTCAGTAAAGCTTACAGAATACAATAATTTGTTTAAGATACAAGAAGATAAGGATTGAGAAAGTGAGATTTTATTGTGTGGAATGATGGATAGTTGCATCAGATCAAGAGCATAGGTTTCATGCTTTTGTATTTTTAATTGCAATGGAAGACTTGAAGGATTTGTTGTTTTTTTTTTTGTTTTGTTTTCTTTTTTTCCCTTTATCTCAAACAGATTAGTCAGAGGATTGGAGAACTTCCCGTAACAGGAGAAAATGAAGAAAATACAATTCAAAACTGAATAGAAATAATACAAGAAAACTCATGCAGATAAAATTGCATTCATAATCTAATATGTACATATATGTAAAGCTAAGAAAGCTTTATTGTCTTCTATCAAAATGATGTATTATTGAGATATTATTATTCCGTCAGATGTTTCTACTTTTATAGAAGCCATTTTAAAGCTATAAAGATTCATGTCTTCAAACAGATGACATAATTTCACTGTAAATGAAGAAATCAGACAGACCACAGAACAAATGTTAAATATAACATGAGAAACATGTAAACTTAACATTGTAAGGTTTACATGCCGTGTCTATGGATCTCAGTTTGTAGCAGTAAGCTCAGGCCTTGTAAGATTGCCCAGGTGAATCAGAGTTGAAATACCATATAATCCTTGTGATATTTCATAGACAATAATGTTTTGATATCATCTCACAGACTAAACTATGGTATTCTTAAAAGACAAACAGTACCTTATTTCATATAACAGAAATATGACATACAAAACACATTGGAAAACAAACTATAAACTTAGATTCACCCTCAGTCAAGATGTATCTGTACGAGTTTCTGAATTTAGATCAGCAAGATTTTAAGCAGGTTTCCTCACCACAGAATTATGGAATCACATAATCACAGAATGGTTAAGGTTGGAAGGGATCTCTGGACTAAGAGGTCCAACCTCCCTGCTCAAGCAGGAATACATAGAGCTTGTTTGCCCAGGACCATGTCTGGGCAGCTTTTGAGGATCCCCAAGGAAGGAGACTCCACAATCTCTCCGAGCAACTTGTTCCAGTGCTCCATCATTCACACAGTAAAGAAACGCTTCCTGATGATGTTTAGACAGAACCTCCTTTGTTCCAGTTTGTGCTCATTGCCTCTTGTCCTTACACTGGGCAGCACTGAAAATACAAGGCACTATCTTCTGTGCACCCTCCCTTCAAGTACATCAGTACACACTGATGAGATCCTCCCTGAGCTTCCTCTTCTCTAAGCTGAACAGTCCCAGCTCTCTCAGCCTTTCCTCACAGGAGAGGTGCTTCAGTCCCTTGATCAACTTGGTGCCCCTCTGCTGGATGCTTTCCATGTCTCTCTTGTACTGGGGGACCCAGAACTGGACACAGTATTCTAGGTGCAACCTCATCACTCCCAAGTAGAGGGGAAGGATCACCTCTCATGACCTGCTGGTGATACTTTGCCTAATACAGCCAAGGATACCATTAGCCTTCTTAGCAGTAATGTCATATTGCTGATTCACGTTCAAGTTAGTGTCCATTGGGACTCTTAGGTCCTTTTCTGCAGAGCTGCTTTCCAGCTAGGTCACCCCCAGCATGTCCTGGTAACTGTGGTTGTTCCTCCACAGGTGCAGGACTCTACATTTCTCTTTGTTGAATTTTATGAGAATCTTGTCATCCCACCTCTCCAGCCTGTCAAGATCCTTCTGATGGCTGCACAGCCCTCTGGTGAGTCAGCCACTCCCCCCAGTTTCACATCATCCACAAATTTACTGTACTCTATCATCCAGATTATTAATAAAGATATTAAACAGAACTGGACCCAGTATTGACCCCTGGGGTATTCTGCTCATTATTGGCCTCCAACTAGACTTTGCACCACTGACTACTACTGTCTGGGCCTGATCATGCAACCAGTTTTCAGTCCACCTTACTGTCTGCTCATCCAGTCCATACTTCAATATCTTCTGCATGAGGATCTTATGGGAGACAATGTCAAAGGCTATGTCAGAATCACAGAATCATAGAATGGCTCAGGTTGAAAGATCATCTAACTCCAATCCCCCTGGCATAGACAGGGATGTCACCCACTAGATCAGGTTGACCCAGGCCCCATCCAGCCTGGCCTTGAACACCTCCAGGGATGGGGCATCCAAAACTTCTCAGGTCAACATGTTTCTATGCCTCACTACTCCTACAATGAAGAATTTCCTCCTGATATCTGTCTGTATCTATCATCTTTTAGTTTAAAACCATTCCCCCTTTTCCTATCATTATCTACCCAAGTTAAAGAGTCCTCCATCTTTTTTATAAGTCCCCCTTAGGTACTGAAAGGTTGCAAAGGTCACCCTGGAGCCTTCTCGTCTCCAGGCTGAACATCCCGAGCTCTCGCAGCCTTTCTTCATAGGAGAGGTGTTCCAGCCTTCTGATCATCTTCATGGCCCTCCTCTGGACTTGCTCTAACAGGCTCACATCCTTCATTGTGCTGGGGGCCCCAAATCTGGATGCAGTACAGGATGCAGGTCAGGCCTCACAAGGGCAGAGTAGAGGGAGACAGTCACCTCCCTCGACCTGATGGCCACAGCTCTTTTGATGCAGCCCAGGACACAGTTCACCTTCTGGACTGCAAGTGCACACTGCTGGCTCATGTTGAGCCTTTCATCCAGCAGAACATCACAAGTCCTTCTCTGCAGGGGTGCTCTCAATGAGTTCTTCTTACAGACTATATTCCTGTGTGAGACTGCCCCAACCCAGGTGCTGTACCTCGCACTTGGACTTGTTGAACCTCATGCGGTTCACATGGGGCCACTTCTCCAGCCTGTCCAAGTCCCTTTGAAGGGCATCTCTTCCTTCTGTGGTATCAACCTCGTCACACATCTTGGTGTCATAGGCAAACCTGCTGAGGGTACACTCAGTCCCATCATCTATGTCATTGATGAAGATATTGAAAAGGACCAATCCCAAGACAGAGCCCTGATGGACACCACTTGTCAGTGGTTTCCACCTGGACATAGAACCATTGACCACTACTCTCTGGGTGCAGCTATTGAACCAATTCCTTATTCACCAGATGGTCCGGTCCACCCTTCAAATCCATATCTTTACAATTTAGAGATGAGGATGTTGTGTGTCATCATTCCTACTTATCATGTTTAGCTTTCAGTTTTACAATAAACAAAATAAATTCCTTCCAGATAGATATGCTCCAGAAGCACATCTACTGATCACAAGTATTCAGCTACTTAAACTAGACTGAAGTAAAATTCTTTGAAATACACATATTACAGGTGCTGGCTTTCAACAGTAACAACGTCTCTTCTACTGCTTACAGGAATTGAGATGAGACCAGCTGAACACTCTTGTTGATCAGTTGATCACTGAACTTGACAGTGATGGTAAAAAAAAAACTGTAAGACCTGCTCTGTCATACCAACAATTCATTATAACTATAAAGAACTGAGGCACTTTCATAAACTGGGGCTTACATGGCAAGGACTTGATAGCAGAGGGGATACAGAGGGGGCCTCTGTGAGAAAAGTCCAGCAGCTGCCTCATGTAAGACCAGAGCCAGGTCTAGCTAGCTCCAAAAGGGGCCTGTCACTGACCAGTGCTGAGCTAGTGAGCAGCAGTGGTTGGGCCTCTGGGAAAGACTACTGAAGAAAGGGGAAAAACAGCTGTGCAACAGCAGCTTGGAGAGAGGAGTGAGAGATGGCCCTGCAGACCCCAAGGTCAGTGCAGAAGGAGGGCAGCAGGTGCTCCAGTTTAAGAACTGTTTACTCCAGTGTGGGTCCATTCCATAAGGTACAGAACTTCAGGAACAGAGTGCTCCAGCATAAGTGCCCTATGGACTGGAGCTCCTGCAGCTCCTGCTTGGGCTCCTCTCCACAAGCCACAGTTCCTGCTAGGAGCCTGCTCCTCCATGGGCTGTAATATGCTGCAAACTCCTTTAAGCCATAGCCATACTGTGTGGAGTCCTCCACAAGCTGCAGTGTAGTATCTGTTCTGCCATGGTCCTCCATAAGGGACAACCTGCTTCACCATGGTTCTCTCCATGGATTGCAGGGTGCCTGTGGTGCCTGGAGGACCTCCTCTTCCTCTTTCTTCAATGATCTTGGTTTCTACATGGTTGTTTCTCTATACGTTTTTCTCAATCCTCTCTCTCACAGCTGCTGCACAACATTTTCCCCCCTTTCTTAACTGTGTTATAACAGAAGTACCTCCAGTGTTATGAAGGGGCTCAACTTTGACCAGCAATAGGTCTGTTTTGAAGCCAACTGGAACCAGCTGTGTCCAACATGGGGACAGCTCCTGCAGATCCTCTGGTACCTAAACCTTGCCACATGAATCCAATAGAAGGGATGTGGCAGTGTGTATCAATTTTTGACCTGAAAAAAACTCTGTAAAGCCAGCTTTCCAATTGAAGTGCTTATTTATAGTTCCTGTTAATGCAGCATCATGGCGAGAGTAATGTGATATATAGCAATTTAACCAACTTGATTTAGTTTGAAGTTATACTGTTTGCAGATATTTCCACTCTTACTTTTGTCAGTGTTGTTTCTCTGGGGGCAAGTGTTGATTTTTTGATGTTGTTGTTTGCTTGTTTTGCTTTTGAAAAAAGCTTCATTATTCTTTTTTCATTATCTTTCTGAGATAATAAGAACTTTAATATCCTGAACCCTGACCACTAAAAGTATCATAAAGGGGAGAGAGTAAAGAATAGATATGTGGCTCTTAATTAGACTTCAAATTAGGAGAAGTGCTATCAAGGACACAGTCATTTCAAGCATCTCTTGAGAGGAGAATGTCAATGATCAATACAATTTTTCCTTTACGAAGAGAAGCAGCAGACATAGAAAAGAAAGAATTTAAGTCTTTTAGTTTTTCTTTTGTTTAGTCAATCTTTCATACTTCCTGGTGGAAAATATCATAATTGTTCCAGTTTCAAGTATTAAAAATATACATTTTTAAAGTATTTTCAGTAATTATGATATGCTAATAGCTTTTCTTTAAAATCATGCAGTTAGGTTTTTTTTTTTTTTTTTTTTTTTTTTATGAAGAATGACATTCTCATCCAATGTATACTGAAAGGTTAGATCTGTACTAAGAATACTCCATAGAGACACAGAAAGCATTGCAAATGAATTCATCATTATTTAGCTTTTGCCCTTGCTTTTCATCATAGATGAAACAGACACAGTGAACATTTTTATATTTTCTACTATTTTTTAAGGCATAACAAGAACCTCACGCAATAAAGGGTTACATGAATGGACACTGACAGAAACAATATTTGTCCTGGGAGTCCTTGCTTTCATATGTTGAAATTTATAGTTCATTTTGCTATTGAACTGGTGATATCTAATATTAACCTCTAATATTAGATACTGTATATCCCCCCTAAAAGTTAACACTAGAGCTGGTCCAAAAGACTGAGTCAAAAATTGTTAAAAATCAGGAACACATCATGGGAAAACATCACGGAATTTGTTCCATTATGATCTTTCCTAGACAACTTCTCTTGATTGTTACTGAAAACATGGGCCACAGGCACCTTAGCCATTCTTAGACCTGGTGTCTCAGTTCCTCCAAGAAATCTAATAGCTTAAAAACTTCCAGTTTTGGATGGAAAATCCAAAGACCTAGTTAAATGTGAAGATATCTGGCCATCTGTTAAACTCAATAATTGGAAAGTGTACTAGAAGATTTGGAATTGTAGCGTTAAGAGTACCTGGGAGAATTCATTGTTTTTGAGGAAAAGTTTGGATCAAGGTCCTCAGTCAACTGAATTCTGGCAATTACAACACTTCCTAAGCACATAGAAAGCATGTGGCACACACAATACTAAGTAGCCAGGCTATAAGTTATCTAACAGGCAGCAGCAGAGCTGCCTACTAGCAGAATCCTAGTATACTGCTCTGTGGAAGTCTTGCTTCAGAAAATTAATTGAAATGCAAACTTGTGTGTGCATGTGAATGTGTATATATATGTAATACACATACAAAGATAAATATGTAAATACTATATATAATTAAATACATATTATGTATTTAAAACACTACAAAGGTATTATTGCAGTAAATAAATCTCCAGTACTTGTATGAGTCACGTTGACCAGATTTCCAACAACTTTTAAGAGAAGGTCTTGAAGTCACTGGTGACGTATTCTGCACAGCATGCACCATCAAAGCATGTCCTTCCCAGCAACCCAGTTCTTGTAACACACTGCTTACAAAGCCTCCAGACTTGAACCAAAGCCAGGTCATGATACCTTGTCTTTGCTATATTAATTAGCTTCAGTTAAAATTTCTAAGTTATCACAGGAAATAATTATTTTCTTTAAGAATAGTATGAAACTCCTATGATTAAACAAATCTTCAGAAAGTTGAGATAGTTTTGAAAGGGTTAGAGGCAGTCTGAGCCCTAGTTGTGCAAAAATATAAAATACCTGATTACCATCAGGAGTCAGAATTTTCTTGAAAAACAACTCTTCTTTCAAAAAGATTTAAGTGATATATTTATAATTAAACTATCAAAGTGGCATACAGTTAATATCAGGCAATTTTATGAACACTACCATATTCCAAATCGCCTTTGTCTCACAAGCCCAAACAACTGTATATCTTGGTCACTTTTAGCTCAGACTCAACAGTCATCTAGAGCTATCCTGTCATAATTCAGCTGTTCTATAACTGTGCACCTGAAAGACAGCATTGACTACAAATTGTATGCTTTCACATTTTGTTTGAAATCCAAAGGGAAGTGTTAAATATTTCAGCCTCTTTTAAACTTTCATTTTCTTATTTTCACTCTTCATTATCATTTTCTACATGCAAGGGAACTTGCTAGGTTTTCTATGCACACCCCAAAAATTAGCTTCTTAGGTGTATTCTGCATATAGATGACAAATAACTAGATAGTAACCTGAGAATGGATAACACAATATTAATACTGCACAAAGTTCTGTAAATCTATATCAATAATTATGCCGTAACTCATCTTCTTAATGAGAAAGTGGGCTAAAGGGCTTCATATTTCTTGATTTTTTTTATTATTTTTTTTTCACACCACACAAAGTTTAGAAACTTCCAGAAAAAAGCTCAGATGACTTATCTATTTAACACCAACAAAAAGAATTTTCTACAAAGATAGGAAGAGATCCCTGGTGAGATGTGAATTGGCACACAACAGCTGATCTTTCCATTATTTTTTAGACATTTCCAAAAGATGAGATTGATGTAAAATCTTTGGGGTGCCTTATGGCACTCTGAGACTAACCTCACACATATATGCTTGAAAATGTGTCTATATTCACCCAGCATGAATGAGCAAAAGGTTTGGATTTAGGCATAGACCTGACTTTAATCCATGCTCAAAGTAAAATAGATGTGCATGGAGTGTGCTGGAAGGGAACATAGGTCCCCATGAATCTTCAAGTTCTACAGGACAAGGAAAGAAAGAAGTCTTAAAACTAAGAAATCAGAAAGTCACAGGTTTATTTTAAGTTAAGAAAAAGACCCACATGGGCTCTGGATCATCAATTTTGGAATGCCTCTGCATTTAACACAGCTGTTAATTTCAATTATAGCAATGGAGAAGGACACTGTGCCTCCCCATCCTTACCACATTCCACCTGTAAAAGGTCCCACTGCATTTAACAGTTTAAATGCAGTGGGATCCATTTTAAGTCATTGTTTTCTTATTCCCCCAGGAGTATGTTGTAAACTATAGTCTACAGACACTTCAAAAATTAACATATTTTAAGATTTAAAGAATATTAAAGTGTATAACAGTGCAATGCTGAAAATAAACTTCATTAACCTAAGTGTTTTTAGTTGTTTCTTGTTTTTTGAAGGAACAAAATACATCTATGTCTGTTAAGAAGTGGGGCATGAGGTTATTTTCTAAAGTAATTTGATCTTTTAAGCGCTAAGAAAGATGCTTAAGTGAGGTAAAGAGTGCAGTCGCCACCTGCAGCCCACGCCCCTTCTGCCTGGTGGATGGGGCCCAGCCCAGTGCCCTGGGGACCCCGGGTCTCTGCCCAGGTGAGAGCAGCTGCTGTTTTCCCCTTTGCAGACTCAACCAGTGGTGAAGCTGAGCATGTCCCAGAGACACATACAGGACACTGATACAGCTGATCACTCAGACTGCCCCAGCCAAGGACTTCCTTAACCCCGGGACTCATGTAAAATACAGATATGGACAGCAGAGACCCCTTCCTCCACTCAAGCTGGCAGAGAAACAGGCCACGCACTGGCACAAGCACACAGCACACCACTGCTTCACATACATATTCCCAGATCCCTTGGGTACCGGAATAGGCCCTCTGTCCACCTAGCACCCCTGGGCCCTCTTTTGTATTTCACGAGTCCTCTACCAGTTGGTCTGGCTTGAAGTTCACTGCAAACATGCAGCACTCACACTCGTGTCCCTTATATATAAGACATTTGCATGTCCCCGTGGGCATACCAGCATGGGCATACCACCTGCCTGATGTCCCAACCCGAACCTAAGGCCCCTGCTACTCACCAGCTGGTCATGCTTAATATTTGCTAGCCAATATGCACGCACACATCATGCACACCAGGTTTGGGGAAGATACAGACACTTAGTCCCCCCAGTAGCTGGTTTTTAATCCTTTCAACTCATACACACACACATACAAGCCCACAGTCATACCAGTCCCCCCTCCCCTGTAGCTGGTTTTGGAGCACATACCACAGCTGTTCCAATGGCTGGGACTAGAAAATCCCACTTGTTCTAGCAGCTGGTGTTGAGACCTCCACCTCACTCCAGTAGCTGATGCCACAGTCTGAGGCACTATGTCCCAGTCCAGCTCAGTAGCTGGCACCCAGTTCACACCATGCCAGTAACCCCAGTAGCTGGCACTCTGGGCACAAAGTCTGTAGGACCTTTCAGATTCGGAGAGTTATGCCCCCACACACACCCACAGGTGTTGATGCTAGGACCCTTAATCACTCAGTAGTTGGCACAACAGTCTGCGGCCCTACATACCTGGCCTGACTCCAGTAGCTGCCGCCAGTTTCACTCACACACAAAGACAGGTCTTTCCAGTAGCTGGTATATAGCAGAATTAATATTCACAAATTCCATCTCTTTCCTTATCAGTTAATACAACTACCCAGCCTTAGTTCCCATCACTGCCTCCCTTTCTTATTATCGCTTGTTGCATTGGAAAAGGCCCTTGACCAGATACCCTTACAGGAGCAGACACTTTCCTTCTACATACACTTATAATTGTTGTAAAGGTCTAAAACATACTTTAAATGACATTGCACTAGAGAGGAACATAGCATAATGATTTAGTTAACAAGTGATTCTCTAACAACAGTAGTTATATGCAGTGAAGAAATATATGTTGATTTCTTCTTATTCACTTGAGACTTTTCACTGATAAGGCATTTAAGTGTCTCGAAAAAGAAAAACAGCTACAAAGTGTTTTTTTTTTTTTAAAAAAAAAAAAACTTTGCTCAAAACAAAACTTTGCTATGTTTTATACATACAAGCTTTTACCATACCAGTTATCTTTCTGTATTTTGTCCATGCTTGGCATATAGAAACGCATAGTGTGTGTTTAAGCCAGGAATGCATAGTGTGTGTTTAAGCCATGAATAAATTGTAATGATTCTCCCCATTATTATATCACATTAAAGAGTAAGGAAGTTTTACTTTATTATTATTATTATATTATTATTATTATTATTATTATAGTTGAGACAACACTCTCAGATATGTGGTCTGATTTTTGGTCCTCTGTGGAGCCAGGAGCCAGGAGCTCTGCTGTGATCCTTGTGGGTTCATTCCAACTTAGAATATTCTATGATTCTATGGTAGTTTTCTTTAACCACAACAGACATTTATATTAAGTTGCTTAAGTATTGTTAATAAGTCTCAATATTTCTATATGAGAATAAAAATACCACTTGACTTTTGTAGAGCACCTCCTGGTTGTGGATTTCAGGGTGATCCAGCAACACCAAATTTCATTAGAATTTCAAGTTCCACAGTTTCTTAGTACGACAGGTGATTTTTTTCATAGTTATCATGCTGAAAGCCATCATAGAAACACACCAGGGAAGTTAGTAGCAGTTTTATCTTAAGAGCTCTCTAACTAAACTATGAGCCATCACCAGTCCAAAAGTAGCTTGACCCCAATGAAGCAATACCAAGCTGAACACTAGACATAGGATGCATCAGATCACCTGTGTATTTCCTTAATACACTTAAAGTATCTTCCAGACAAGAGCTGGTTTACATGGTTTACATTTTAACCAACTGAAAGTGTTCCTGATACAAAATAAAATAGAATAAAATAAAGAACAAAAAACAATTGTTTGAAGCTATGCACATATTTATATCTTGTCAGACAGCAGGAAACTCAAATGCATGCCATTAACTCTAAAGAGTCTGCTCCTCAACTACTCTCTGCTCTGATGTCACTTTAGAGTTACATTTTCCAGCTCTTTATTTCCAAGGAAATGGAAACAAGAGCCTGAGCTCGTTTACAGCCCATTTACTTTTTTTTTTTTTTTTTTTTCTTTTTCCTTTTTAAACCTTACTTCCACTGCTTCTCCACAAAAAGTTTTTCCATGCATTCTGTTAGCTTTTATATTGGAATATATGTATATATATATATTTCTCTCTATTTTAATCACATTCTTCCTGGAAAACAGCTGTTTCTAATTGACTGACAGGTCATATGTGAGTATAACAGTGAGATCTTTTTACTAACTTGTTCTGATTACTGTGTTTGAGGGGTGGTGTGATTTAATTACATAATTTGGTTATATATTTAAATGTTTTTTGAGTTCTCAGGATGGAGTGGTGTTCGTAAAAAAAATGTGATAATTGGTTTATTGTCTTCCACATGGATTCTTATAGTGACTTCAGTCATTAATAAAGGAAATCAAATCAATGCTATGTAAAATCAGGTATAAAAGTGTATCACCATGACAATGGTGAAAGTATACTTTTGGTATGCATCCAAACTGTCATTAAAGACCAGTAAATTATGATTATGTAGCAAGTTTTCTGGGAGTCAGTATATAAAGAACTCAATAAGCACTGAGAGATAAACTGCAGTTAATGGGGAAAATAAAAAATGAGGCTAGCAAAGGATGACTCAAAGGAGCTCTGTATAAATCCTATGAGAAGACCACTCTGTGAACATATTAGGTGTGATATCAAGTTAGAGTCAAAGAATACTGTCATGGAGTTTTTTAGTTATCTACTTTTATTCTTTTCAAAAGTACCTGAAAAAATACAGTGTTCTGGTACTGGAAAACTTGACAACTGCAAAATAATCAAATCTTTGTACAGTGCATTGAAATTGTGTAAGGCAAAGTCCATCAAAGTACATGAATAATTACTGTATTCACGTAGTTAGACATTCCAAGGGTATAATAGTTACAGCCACTGAATGGTGACCTGAATAATGTAGACTGTTCATAGAATCATAGAATATCCTGAGTTGGAAGGGACCCTTAAGGATCAAGTCCAACTCCTGGCACCGCACAGGTCTACCCAAAATTTTAGACCATGTGACTAAGTGCACAATCCAATCTCTTGTTAAATTCAGACAGGCTTGGTGAAGAGACTACTTCCCTGGGGAGCCTGTTCCAGTGTGCAACCACCCTCTCAGTGAAGAACCTCCTCCTGATATCCAGCCTAAACTTCCCCTGCCTCAGCTTAACACCATTCCCGCGAGTCCTATCACTGGTGTTTATGGAGAATAGGTCACCTGCCTCTCCACTCCCCATCGTGAGGAAGTTGTAGACCATGATGAGGTCCCCCCTCAGCCTCCTCTTCTCCAGGCTGAACAGGCCATGTGAGCCACTCCTCAGATGTCTTCCCCTCAAGGCCCTTCACCGTCTTTGTCGCCCTCCTCTGGACACTCTCCAACAGTTTCATGTCCTTTTTGTACTGTGGTGCCCAGAACTGCACACAGTACTTGAGGTGAGGCTGCACCAGCGCAGAGTAGAGCGGGACAACCACTTCCCTCGACTGACTAGCAATGCCGTGCTTGATGCATCCCAGGATACGGTTGGCCCTCCTGGCTGCCAGGGCACACTGCTGGCTCATATTCAGCTTGCTGTCAACCACAACCCCCAGATCTCTCTCTGCGGGGCTGCTCTCTAGTGTCTCGTCGCCCAGTCTGTATGTATAACGAGGGTTGCCCTGTCCCAGGTGCAGGACCCGGAACTTGCTTTTGTTAAACTTCATGCGGTTGGCAATCGCACAGCTCTCCAACCTGTCCAGATCTCTCTGCAAGGCCTTTCCACCCTCATCCGAGTCCACAACTCCTTCAAGTTTGGTGTTATTAGCAAATTTACTCTAAACACCTTCTAGCCCTACATCCAAATCATTTATAAAAACATTGAAGAGGATTGGCCCTAAAATGGAGCCTTGAGGGACCCCACTAGTGACCCCACTAGTGACCCCACTGTTGACCCATGTCTAGTAATTTTGGTGTCATGCCCTTCTAATATCTGTCTCAGCTACAGTCCTTCCTCATGTAAAGTCTTTAAATAAGTTATATTTTACTACTTTCCAGATAAGCTATTTCAGCGATAAGTTGAAATTTGTTTACCTTCTAGAGTTGGATTGTCATGTTTTCTTCTACATTAAAAGCCAGCATGCTGTCAGCAGTCCTTGGTTCTTGTGGGTTCTTACAGTCATTGATAAAGTCATCTCAACGTAAATTAAATGTCTTAGTTTCTTGCTATAAAACTTGATTTCCTTAAATTCGAATTATTGCTGTAATTCTTGTACCTAAACCTCTCAATTTCCTCAAGCTTTCAAATCCCATACTGGTTTCATTAATTTAATGTACAGCGGTAATAGAATTTCAGAATACTTACTTTTCATTTTCATGCAAGGGGATTAGAAATATAATTCAGAAATTGCATTGGCCTTCAGTGCTATAGCATGAGACAAAGATCACATGTTCAACTGTTATCAGCCATGACCTTAAGTTATTTTTCATATTTTATCTTTGGTAATTGTCACCTTGAAAATATTCTCGAGTAAAAACTATGCTTAAAAACTAGCATACACCACCTACTAAAATGAGTTTAATACCAAGTAGTGTGATACTGCATGATTCTGTGAGATGATGACGAATGTGTAATTCAACATAGTAATACAAGTGTTCTGATTATTCTGAAGGTCAAGAAATCTCCATATCTCAAGAAATTAAATTAAAATGTTACACATACTTAACAAAAATGATAAAACTTTACTAATTTGTCAGTTACGATTTATTCTTTTTACTGCTTAAAGACAACAACAACAACAACAAAAAATCCTGCACCATCTTAATGGAAGTACTCATTGTTATGAGAATTATCAATAATTTTGAAAATCTCAATTTCAGTTTTTAAACTAAACTATTTAAACTTAACTATTGAAGAATATTCTTGCTTCGTGTTAACATTTTTTAAAAAATATCTCCTAATAGCTGATTTATTTTATGATTCTAAAAATATGTGTCTTGACTGCTTTATCACATTTCATTTTTAAATAATATTCTAAATATTATTCTTGTGGATGGAGTACTGTCTCTGTGTATGCAGAATATCATTGCACTTTTAGTTTTGGACCTTATTGTTCATTGTACTGAATCTGTCTGGGATGAAGTTATAAAGTTATTTTTCTTCATAGTAGCCTATATGCTGCAGTGATTCACATTTGTGGCTAAAATAGTATCAGTAACATGCCAGTGTTTAGACTATTGCTGCACTTGCAGTGCTTGCACTGGATCATTACTTTCGCTTTATCTCTTCCCCCTCAAAGCAAGTAGGCTAGGGATCAAGAAGTTGGGAGAGGACATAGCCAAGTCATCTGACCTACCAAATTTCAATGGTATTCCATAAAAAGTTCCAGTTGTATTGCGTACCAAATGATATCATTCTCAGCAATAAAAGTTCTGGGAAAGAAGGAGGAAAGGGAGATGTTTGTGGTTATGGTATTTGTCTCCCCAAGTAACCATTGCACGTGCTGAGGTCCTGCTTTCCGGAAAGTGGTTTTTCTTTTGTTATTAAACATTCATTATCTCAATGCATAGGTCTTTTTGCCTTCCTTCAGTTTCTTTGACTCCCTGCCAAAAAAGATTGAGTCAAAGGCCATGCTAGGGTCAACCCAGCACATTCATAAAAGAAAGGAAGTGGGTATCACACAATTTGTTCTTTGAAGTTATATCAGGACACAATGCTGAGAGAATTTGAGAGGAAAGTGAAATGAGACCTTAGGCCAACACAGCTTTGTAAGTACTGAAGGTTTTGCTTTGGAAGGTAGAGAGTTGCATAGAGAATGTAGCAAGTATATAAAAGCCAACAACAAACAAACACATCCAGTTGTTAAAATCACATAGAAAGATGTCACATAAAAATCTGTCACAGCATCTTGACTAGTCAAGTCATCTAAATAAAAACTTTAGCAAATTGTATCTATGCTACCTTTTCCTGGATGGATAGTTTGCCACGCCCAAGAGAAATTTTATTGAATGACACACAGCAAAAATAACCAATGGCTATAACCAGTGATTTGTGTGACTGGCAGTCTGAAGAATAAAGACATAGGAATGAGACTATCAGGAAGTACAATCCTTGCTCTGACAGTGAGTTTTCAAAAGGTTTTGTCAGTTTCTGTGTCTGTACTAAGTATTTTACCTCACAGGGAGGATATGGCAAACGTTTGTACAACATAATGCTAAAGGAGAACTTCATGAATAAAATAATAATTCTGCACTCAGGGCAGACCTTTGACACCATGCAGAAATACATTAGAATTATGCATTGAATAATGAAAATAATGAGAAACACTATTTATTCAGCTGCCTTGCTTTCTCAGTACTTATTGCATTCTTTATTATATTCAAACAGAAACCATGTTTCCCTCACTTTATGCATCTATACACATAGGGAAAGAACCTATATATATTTATACATGTATCTACAGATCTTACATACATGCAGATATATGTAGTACCCAGATATGCTCCCTTTCTTTATTTTGGCACACATAGTATACATTCCAGAGAAAAAGATCTATTTTCCACACCAAATCCAAAATAAACAATAAAAAATTTCCTATCACAAACAGACCTAATCTTCAACAATCAATCAAAAAAAAAAAAAAAAAAAAAGTAAGTCAATATTGGCCTTGGAATAATAGAATAATACTTCTTGTAATTAATACTTGTTAACTTCCACAAAAGGGACTAGTTTGATTGTTTGGTTTTGTTTGTTTGTTGTTTTTTGTTTTGTTTTGGCTTTTTTAGAACTGAAATATCTGGAGGCAAGAAAAAAACGTAAGGCATATAAAGAAGAAGGCATATATTTTCATTATTTTTATGTGACTACTTCTCTTTAACCTTACTAGTAACAATACATTTTTCTCCCTCTCCATTGTCAAATAAATTATGATCTGAAGAGTGAGGTTGTGATCTAGACTTGAATTTTTTTAAAACAATAATAATAACGCATATTTGTCTTATTTTATCAAGATATCCAGCTACATAGGATTTTTCACTTAAAGAAAAGAGAGTAACTTGCCAAGATATATCCCTTGATATGTTCTGAGTATTTAGCTGGCCTTGTGAAATTTTAATCTGAAAACTGTTTTGTACTGACATATCTGTAATTATATTAAGGGTCTTCTTTTCAAACAAAGACCTAAATTAACAGACACTGTTTCAGATTTTCCCCAAATGTGTTTTTAACCTAGCATACAATGCCTATCACTGTGGTGAGCAGTTCTGCTATGATTTTATTATTTTTGTCTTAATTAAAAGTCTGTCTTTTCTATTTCAAATAATAGGAATAAACCACAAAAATCTGCAACCTGCAATACCATGTATTCTACGCCTAGGCTGGGATATTATCATTGTCTATCATCAAGATTTTTTGACGTATTTATATAACACAAATATTTGCATGCACTGTCTGCTTTGGAAAGAAGAGGTTATGTATATTTAGAAATATTCCAGATATGGCCTATCTCTCATAAATGCTCTCATAATGAGCATTCTTGTGCAATTATTTTGATAATTAAATATTTTGCCAAGTTGCATTCTAGAAAAAGCTTTTGATATTGTTTCTACAAGCAACCCAAAACTCTGAAATAACTGGCATTGACAGAGCTTATTGGACCTCATGCTTATTGCAAGAGAACAGAACATGGCTGAAAGAAATGAATCATAGAAACACAGAATGGCTAGGGTTGGAAGGGAACTTAAAGATCATCTACATTCAATCCCCCCTGCAATAGACAGGGATGCCACCCACCAGGTAGGTTGGCCAAAGCCCCATCCAGCCTAGCCTCGAACACTTCCAGGGATGGGGCATCCACAACGTCTCTGAGCAACCTGTTCCAGTGCCTCACCACCCTCATAGTAAATAATTTCTTTCTTATATGTAATTGAAATCTACCTTCTTTTAGTTTAAAGCTACTTCTCCTCGTCCTAACACTATGCTCCCTGACAAAGAGTCCCTCCCCAGCTTTCCTGTAGGCCCCTTTTAGGTATTGAAAGGTCACTATGAATTCTCCCTGGAGCCTTCTCTTTCCCAGGCTGAACAACCCCAACCCTCTCAGCCTGTCTTCATAGGAGAGATGCTCCAGCCCCGTGATCCTCTTTGTGGCCCTCCTCTGGACTCATTCTAATACTTCCGTGTTTGTCTTGTGCTGGAGGCCCTAAGTCTGGATGCAGTACTCCAGGTGGGGCCTCATGAGGGCAGAGTAGGGGGGACAATCACCTCCCTAATACAGAAGCCATTTTATTGATTACTTCCTCATTTTCAATAGGAAACAGAAAGCTTTCCTACTTCATTAGAAAGCTTTGTTAGAAAATAGGAACATTTTCAGCTGCCATCAAAGAAAGTGTTAGTCTGTATCTATCAAACTAACTAGTAGTAGATCATGATGCTGTAAACCATGATCAGACACCAAGCCTCCACACTGTTTAGTATCAGATTTGACACACATTTGACCTAATATTTAGGTTCTATATAATAGTTGAAGGGAATAATCTCTGATGCTTGCCCTACTAACTAGAAATAATAAAAAGAAAACATTAAGTTAGTATGTGGATAAGATAGACAACTCTTTTGAGAGGCACAAAACCTTAAGAGAGGCAAAAGGGAAAGACTGGGACATGGAAGTGGCACAAAATGGTGTTTGCTGAGAAAATAATTCTCAGGAAAACTGTCAAGCATCTAGGAAAGGCCAATCAGACAGAACACATATTTCTAAAAAGTTATGAAATATTTACACATTTCTTGCTGTTTGTTGTTGTTTGTTTGTTTGTTTTTAATCAGATGTCACTTTAAAATAAATGGTGGGCCTGCACTTCCTTAAATTTACTTGACTCCTTCATGTTCTTAGAAAATGAGTTTACCAAGGACTGTATTAGACTGCTAAATTGTATTCCAGAATATGTGGGATCATGCCATGATCAACCTTGCAAAGACCTATAATGCAGAAACCATCTGGAAGGAGGTTAGAGTTGAATATTTCAAAATCACAGCATCACAATTCTTCACAAATAATTGATTATAAGTTCTATTCAAAGTCTCTATGTGCAATTCTTTGGTTTCATTGAAAAGGTTTGATTTTTTTTTCCTTTTCATTATTTTATTTAATTTTATTTATTTTATTTTATTTTGATAGAATCGTAGAATCACAGAATCATTTAGGTTGGAAACAACCTTCAAGATCATCAAATCCAATGATTATATTAGCACTGCCAAGTCTACTTCTAAACCAGGTTCCTAAGCACCACATTTACACATCTTTTGAATAATTATTGGGGTGGTAACTCAAATACTTTTTATTACTATTTTATTTTATTTTATTTTAATTTAATTTAATTTAATAGATAGTTTTGAAATAATAGGTTGTCTTATTCTGTTCCTGACTTAGAAACATCTTCTTTGTATCCCAGAAATACATTCTGCTTTCACTGTACTTTTGAAAACATGGAAGGAACTTCTTTTAGCTCTATACTATTGCAATGTTCTTTGCAAAAAAATATGTATCATATGCTACTGCATATATATCATATTTATGCAGCACAGAAAGTGAGGGATTTTTGTTTGTCTTTCTGCCAGCAAAATAAGAAGAAAAAGTGTAATACAGTGAAGGCTGCTTCAGAATGATCAGGATGAAAAAATAAAGCAATGTGTCATAGATTTACTGAGAAAAAGAATTGATTGAAAAATTATCCCAAATGTGGAAAAACACATCTATCTTAGGCTGTGTAACGTGATGTTCATTTGTTAATTACAAATAATACAAAATGAAGCATTTATGCCAGTGAGTCAATGTGATGCCAATAGCTATACCATTAAATACTTGCATAAATAAATTCCAGGACTCTAAACTAGGAGTCAAGAAGTGTCAAAACAATAAGTGCTACACCCAAAATTTTAAAAGAAAAACAGTAACATCATTGATTTGTATGCTAAATACAAATATGCTAAATATGCAAATATTTTAATATGCTAAAGTTTTCTATACAAATAACACATATAATTTGTCTTTTCAAGCTTTGCAAGATACAACCTCCAGCTTCTGACAAGATTGCAAACAAACTTAGTTGGTAATAACATCAAGATATTTTAAACAAACATGAGAAAAAATAACACATTCTGCTCTTTTGCAGGAAAATCAAAGCAACACCAAACCAGACCAAAAACTGATGGAGGAAGTTCTGAGGATGACATATTTTAAGATATTTTTTCTTTTTGCATTATTGTTGCAGAGAAAAGCTAAAGTGCAGAAGCCTGAAGATTCAAAAAAAAACACAACAAATAAGCCCAAGTGACATTTCCAAAATGTTCTTAAAGCAATTCCACAAGTTTTCCATACAGTCCCACAATTCTGATGACACTGGCATGACTTTCTAATTTCTGGAAGCTTTTTTTTACATCAAGTTTTGGCTGTTATTACCTAGGTAACTTATGCATTCATTCATAAAATACCTCATTCTCCTACAGCACAGCCTTCCCTAGCACAAAAGACTTTTAAAGAATGGAACACTTCCAAGGGTGCATGGATTTTCTGCTGGCAGACACAGTCAATACCTGTCATATTAGGTACCACTGGAGAAGTCTTCTTCTCCAACCTTCAATATCTTCACATGAACAAACAAATATAGCTTGGGCAAAAATTCTGCACAACTTCCAAAAGAAGAAAAAAAAAATGCTTACCCCTAATTTCTTCAGCTTTCCTATGTAAATGTTTTGAAAAACACAAAAGATCTATGTTCACGTAAGTGATGAGCAGGTCTAGATGAATAGTTCCATCAAGCAACTGAGAATCCTCTTCAAGCAATAGGGGATAATTGAAGAGCTGCATATGTAAGGACAGCTCTCTTCCTGTGAGGCATTCTGTGTCCTGAGATAGTAACTAAAAATAGAAAATAAATTGCATATGAAAATAATATTAACTTTTGTCAATATTACTTATAAGGCAGGAAATGCACTTGAAAGCATCTTTGGCATTTTGCAGTCTTGTCATAATAGTTTAATTGTATTTATTGCATTATTTGAGTACTTTAGTCCTTCAGGTGAAAAAAATATATATATATACTGAATCTGAAACCATAGCAGGAGAAGATAATTTCAAGTCCAACCCCTTTTGCACTAATAAAGTAGATAGAGATGATAAAAAAAAAAAGGACTTAGGGACTTTTTCAAACAGCAGGGGGCAATGAAACATAAATCAAAATAAAAAAGGTTCTTTACAAACCAAATGAAACATAAAATAGAATATTACTACCTGAACATTCTGTTTGCTTTAGTGAATGTTTTATGAGCAGATAAAAATACAATGGGGATTTTTTGGAGAGGAAGAGAAAGGAGAACCTTTCATGTAACCTACTAAAGTATATGACCAGAGGTATATATAGTGTGTGATATGTATGAAGATCAATAAATATGTTACATAGAAATCTTTCAAAGTTTTTAAGTGGCTACCAGTTTCAGATCTGTAAACATCTTCTAGTATATGTAAGCTGAATGATAAGAAAGTTCGATGGAAATAAGATTTTGCTGAAAACAGAAGTCTGGTTTCCTCTTTAAAAAGCATGTTATAATAACTTACTGCTCTTTCATTGCAACATATGTTTAGTGTATGTAATTACATTTTTTGTCATTCTTCTTATTTATACAAAACAGTGTAGTACTTAGACATTTGGGAGCCTTCCTTATTATCAGAAGTGCTAACTAGTTTCAAATTTAAATGCAATTATCCATATATGCTGCAACTCATTTTCACAGCCTATATTTCAAAGATAAAATGTGTAATTGTACATTTTGTGATTCAAATTAAATATTACCCACTTCCTGAGCTTACTAAGACATTGAGTGTATAGCATATACTTTTGTGTCATATAGTGGCTTGTGTGTGTAATGTATGATAGACCTTAGGTTTGTAGTATCAGGCCTTTTAATAGGCATGCCTTTACTGATGTTAAACACATACTGTCTGTCTACTCAAATGATGGAAAACACTTATAGTAGGAGGAAGGAAGCCATTTACATATAAGAGTGTTAAAGCATCCCCACAAAGAAAATAGAAATTATAATGTAAGTCATTGTGCCCATTTTAGCAGTTGTCTTCTAAAAGAAACATTTAATTTCAGTGAAATGCATTGAAATGCTTGAGAGCCAAAGCTGACCACTACCAAATGCCAAAGGAGTGGTAGGAGATGATTTGTGCTATATAAAGTTTCACAGATTGCAAATGCTTTCCACTAGACTTAGCACTTCGTTTGTAACAGACTGTTCTGCCTGTAAGTACCAGAAAGGAGAAAGCTTGTCCCAGCCCCTAGGTATGATATTGAAAACATCCAGTTCCCTGTACAACTCCTTTATTATGCACTCTGGTAAACCAGAAAAATTCCTCAATTCATGGGCTAGGTTTCACAGTGAGCTCTACTAAAATTCCTCTTATATCCAAATCTCAGTGCAGCTTGTACCCATTGCCCATTGTCTTTTCCATGTGACTGCTTGTCAAAGTGGAGTCTCCATCTTCTTTGTAGACACACTTTAAACAGTGGAACATAAGGATGAGATCACCTCTGAGTCTTTTTCTCCAGACTGAACAAACTCAGTTCCCTCAGCATTTCCTCATATGGCAGGCACTTTAGTCCTTGGATCATCATATGGGCTCTTCTTCAGACCTTCTCCAGCCTGTCCACATACTTGATTCTGCTAATGTCTTCTAAAAAACAAATTGAAAGTTTAGCATTAATAATAATAATAACAACAACAACAACAAAAATAGAATAACTAGAAGTTATCTACAGATATTATGTATCACTGCATAAATATTTTTTTAAAGCTGTAATATGAAGAGCTTGTACAAAATAGGAATAATCATACAGATGACAACACTGTATTCTGTCAGGCTGCGTGCTTTTTATCATCAGTTATATGACCACATACTCCGCTTTTTGCATTTGGTTGTTGTGTTGTTTTGTTTTCTTAAAGAACTACCTACCTCTGTCCTTGTCAGGTAGAAATCACTCAGGAGATACAGGAATGAAAACGTAGAAATTTGCCATCTCTTACGTGCTTAACTTTGCAATTTAATTAAACATATTTAATTTATTTTAAAGTATCAATTACAGAACATTTTTTCACATATTTATTTCACATTATTTAATGCAGTTATGATATTAATGTTTTAATATATATGCTTATTACCCTAGATAAAAGAGTTACATATATATTCTTTGTATTCTTTTCATTGTTTACATATATATTCTTTGTTTAAAGGAAGTGATCTAAAGATTTTAACCCTGTGAGGCAGTGAATAATAAATTAAAACATTTGAAGGTGATGCTGCCACTATTATAACAGGAAGAATTATATATATTTCCAAGGAATTTTGATGTTTTCCTATCCTAAACAAGGATTCCTATCCTAAGACAGGATTTTCTAAGCCTTATCTTAGGATTCCTATCACTTTTCTAAGACAAGACTTAGAAAATTGATCATCTCTGTGATGCTGAAGTTTCATATGTGTAATTATTTTAGTAATGGAAAGATAATGTCTAAGAATATACTTTGTGAAGTATAAATAATGTCATAAATAATGAAAGGGAAGGACCTACACATAGATGTTACACAACATAAAAATTTAAGAAGGAACTAGAGTAATGATTGTTTCTGGATAGGTACCATGCTCCAGTCAAAAGATGCTATCAGAGAGAGTCCTCTATAGTTATATGAACTTACATGTTTATGAAGATATATCTGTTATAGGCAATAGTAGACTTTTACCATGTTCTATATAAAGCAGACATGCTTCTAAGTAGTGTCTGTGATATGTCACAAACATTTTATGTTACATTTTGTATTCTACTGCAAAGCTCTAGTGTTGTTATATCACATATTTAGCTTCTAAAATTGATTGATAGCTTTAGAGAAAAGAGTATATGGTATTCCACTTCTTATCTGAGTCAATGTTGTTCTCAATACTGTGAAGTAAATTAAAATAAAGTGTTTAAATCTACTGCTTATGATAAAGAAGACCAAATCTCATTCTAATAAATATGAAATACAACTTGTCATGTTCCTTTCACTTTGTAGAAATGCTACCACAAGGCTTAGCCAGTTAAGTCTAATATGTTGACATTTATTTTTGCTGCAATAAATGTTAGGATTATATTTTTGCATTAAATTCTGGCATTTTTAAAGATCACGATGACAAGTAATTTATTCTTCAAATCACTCTGGTTTGTTTTTACTTTTCGAATATGGATTTGGCCATGTGTCTCCAAGGCACAGTACAAAGAATATTTCATATGTTTTGCAACCTATTAGTTTGATTTAAATCCACTTTTTCTGTCAGGATTTATGCAAGCCTTTCTTGATGTTATTTGCTCTGAATTATTGCCCAGAAATAATCACACTGAATCCAATTTCACACAGGCTATGTGGCCTATGAGGTCTGTCACTGTAAAGCTCTAAAGCTTTATTTTTTATTTTTCCAATGGAGATGATTCTTCAAATTTGTTTCAATATACAACACTGTCCTGTTTTATTTTCACATTTACTCCTTTCCCTCAAAGTGTGATGAGTTTGATCGTGTGCAGTAAGTACGTAGCAATCTGTAAAGAAAGAGGAAATTATAATTTTTTAAAAAGAAATGCAAAATAAACATTTCAAAATGCAAAATAAACAAAGAGCCAATATAGCATTAAAACCTTTTCAAATGTATTTACTCTTTCTATACATGTGCAATTTTTCCACATATTTTTACATATCTGTATGTTATTGTTGAGTGGTTTGAAATTAAAAACTGCTTTTTGGAAGTAAATGGAAAAAACAAATGGTACTTAAGTTTTTGATGTTCGCTTTTTTTTTTTTTTTTTTTCTCAGATGTCTCATTCACAACTGATCCCCACCGAACAGCCCACAAGCTTCTATTTTCCAAAACACTTAACAAAGGACATTGTAATATTCTATGGGTTAATTTGCATAGCCAAGCATGTGGGTGTATTACTAACCCAGAGGCACACTTAATTTACATTCTGACTATTTCTGATTACTTCCTTCTACTTCATCTTCATTTAGTGCAGGTACATATGCTGGTATTACCTGCACTGCAGAAGAGGCTTATTTACCCTCAACATTAAACAAACAAATTAACAACCCCCCAATAGAGTCAAGGCTAACAAGGGAATTATTATTATTATTATTATTATTATTATTATTATTATTATTTTCCACCAGAAATAATTTAAGTTTTTAACTAAATACCTACATGTTGCTTGATTATATTTATTGTAAATCAATGAAGCCATCAATCAACCTTTAAATGGACAAATAAGCAACTAAAAACATAAAATTAGACATGATTTATACCCTTCACAGTGGTAGATAGGCTAGGGAAAGAAAGACAAGAGAACACCAGAGACTTATGAAATAGAATACAATCATTAAGAGTTCCAGAATTAAACTAGTTTTTTAAGACTGTGTCTGCATATGCAATCTGGATGGGTGCAGTAGCTTGTGAAGAAAATTTCTTGATAGGCTCCACTTATTACATGTTGGGTTATTTCTCAATCAGCTTCAGGACACCCACACTGGAATCCTTACATAGGAAACCAAGAATACAGAAACCAAGAGATGCCTCATCTCTTGGGCAACCAATATACCCGCTCATCTGCTGCTATCATCTTCATGGGATAGGTGACAAAATAGTGTGATACATCTGGAGGATTCCCCAGAGGGCCTACACTCAAAAAAGCAGAAGTTTGATAGTTCTTCTACAGAATGATTCCAACTATATGTGTAGTGGGGACTTTCCACTCAGGTGAGAAGATTAAGCCTGATCTGAAGTAAAATCTTCCAAACAGCACAGAATGGAAATAAAATAAGCCTTAGAATCAACTTTGATCTACCAATAGACTCCTTTTGTAGCAAAGTATTTGTTAAAGCAAATATAGCCTATACCAGTCATGTTTTAATTCCACCAATTCATTTTGCATAATGATTGCAATGATTTTATTAGTATTTCAAATGACTCAATCTTCAGTTCTGTGCTTTTTTTTTCTTTTTTTTTTTCCTGCAAACATCTTAGTTTCTCACACCATTCATGCTTGTTAACTACTTATATTCCACAGTGTTCACTGACAGCAGATAAATAGATTATGTGATCACTGTACTGCCAACCAGTATTAACACCTTTGGTCAGTGTCCCCTCGGGAACTTACTCTTCAGTTAACTTTTCCCTGTGACTTCCAAGTTCTTTTGAGAAACAATGCATGGAGTTTCCCATCATGAATTACTAGATACATGACTGAGGTTTAGTCATACTAGAAAACAATCTGCTTGCTTTCCCCATCCAATCCACTGATACAGATCAGTGTACATCAATCACTAGCCCTCTTCATCTCTTCAGGAGAATATCCTCGATCACTCAGCTAAAAGAGTAAAACTCGTTCAGATCATAAACCCAGAAGAAATACTTTAAATTCATGCATTTGTTATTTTACTTTGAAGGTATCACATGGATGTAATTTGATTATTTTGATTTTGTATCATGGTTCCTCAGTCAATTTCTGAGCATGCTCCCCCCTTTACATATGAATGTATACAAATACATCTTCTTGATACTACTACAGATTTACTGACCAGTCTATGCATATAAATAATGAACTGACACTAACATTGAACATAATTCACTCCAGTTCCTGTACACTGCTTTCAGTGGTCTTTGAATCAGGCTGCTAGTGTTAGAGATTTACTGCAAGAATTTATATTTTAATAAGAATTCTGTGAAATTCCCCCCAAGCTGAGCTTAAGCCAATATCTCTTCTAACAAGTGAAGGTAGGCAATGAAGAAGAGCCATCACTTGAGAGATCATATATATTCCCAATTCTGTTGAAGCAAAAGAGGCATCAAAAGCTTCAGGATACTGTTGATGCACTTTGCCTGGAGCTAGTTCTGCTGCAGTAAGCTCCCCACCACTTTTTCCAGGAGGATTACACAAAGATTAAACTGCTGGCTGACATAATCTCTAAACTTCAAGGAACTGGAGACAGGCAGATGATAAGAGGGAATCATAACTATATGCATGGTATACTGCTATTTAGCCAGCTGGTTTTCTAGCCTGTACTGATGCATAGTAATTATTTTGTCCAAAGTTTGACATCTGACTTGCTAAAATTCAACAGATTTCTGTTGTCTCAGTTGTCATATTTCTTCAGGTCCCTCTGACCTGCAGTTCTGACAGTTGATATTCTCTGGAATATCAACCACTCCCCTTGTAAATTAATATCTACACATATTCAGGGTGAAATACGTCATCATCCATTGATTAAGATATTGAATGTTATTGGTCCCAGCACTGACCCTTGAGGTATTATTTTGTTAAAGGTCACTGATGATGTCAAACCATTGATCACTACCTTTTGATTCTGGTGGCGCAGTCAATTTTCACATGATCGTTTATCTTTACTTGTTAAATTCATTTGTCTCCGTTTATGAATACATATTGTGGTTTATGTAGATGCTAGGGTTAAAACAGATTGATACCATGACAGCTCCTCACACCCACTGCTTTCTTGTCCTCAGTTACTTCTAAAAATCAACATTCTGTTGAAACAATGCTGCCAACATCTCTACAATTGGAAGCCCACATGGGGTTTCATGGTCAAAAGTTCTGGAATAGAGATATTTTGGAGAGTGGGGTAGGATACATACAAGCAAGAGGAGTGTTATATTGCCTTTTAAATGGATTGTGCATTGTCCATGTTAAATATATAAAAATGGACAATATCATGATACCCTGAGGAAAACTTACAGACTGAAGTATGCAGTCTTGAGTGGAGTATAGATGCCTCCCCACAAGCACCCTTGTACTGGGTCTGGCTGGGATGTTAACTTTCCCTGCAGCAGCCCATACAGTGCTGCGCTCTGCACTTGTAGCTAGAACAGCGGTGGTATCACACCGGTGTTGTGTCTGCTGCTGAGAAGTGCTGGCACAGCATCAGGACTCTCTCTAACCCTCCTAGGGGGTGGGCAAAAAAGTGAGAGAGAAACATCACCAGGGCAGCTGACCTAAACCAACCAAAGGGATATTCCATACCATATGATGTCCCACTCAGCAATAAAAGGTGGAAAAAGGAAGAAGAGGGGAGGGGTGGGCTCTCATTGTGAAGACGTCTGTCCTCCTCCCGAACACCGGCTACGTGCGTTGAGGCCCTGCTTCAAGGACGTGGTCAAGCATCGCTCATTTGTGGGAAGTAGAGAGTAATTTCTTTCCTCTGCACTTCCACATAGCCTTTACTTGTTTTGTTATTCCCTTTCCCAGTCCCTCTTCCCCTTTCCTTTTTTTTCCCTTTAGTTGAATTGTTTAATTAATAATAATCTTTCCTTAACAATATATATATATATATATTTTTTCTCTTTAATTAAATTATCCTTATCTCAACCTGTGAGTTGTTCTTTCCTTTACTTCTTCCCCTCCTCATCTGAAGAGGGGGAGTGAGAGAGCGGTTGTGGTGTTCAGCTGCCTAGCACGGTAAAACCACAACCCTCCACCAGCAAATCAGCAGGGAATGTGAGTTAGATGAGGTTGAAAAAGAATCCATCCTCCTGACAAATGATGAAAGTATGCACCTTCCTTCATGTCATTGTAATTCACTAAATCTGCATTCTTTCTTATCTCTGTACCGCTTCTCTTTGCTTCTTGTATTAAACACATTCCTGTCATTGTCAACATACCATCTACCCTTAGGCACTTATGTTTATCATATACCCAACAAGAAGAATCTTCACTAATTACCATTATATATGACTTTCTCACTGTTCATCAAGGGTAAATTGTGATACTATCCTTGAAGGTTTATAAGCCATACACACTTTCTGATGAGGTATTTGTTGGAAGACTAGGTTTCCACTCCAGCTACATGAAAAAGGAGGCAGAGAAAAAAATGAAAAGATATAGTTTGAATGGTATATAAAAGGTATAACTGTTGTGGGAAATACATTTTTAATGAAACAGGAAAGCATTTGATTTGTCATTTTAAAAAGGCATAGTATAAGCATGTGGTCACACATCTTTCCAGTTTTCCTCCACTCCTATTTCCTTTCACTTTGAGACCCTAAAAACTAAGCTTGCCCCAGCCTTATCCTCAATCCTTCAAAAGGGTCATGTAATCTAAAAGCCAAATCTCTGTCTGACACCAGCTGTACAACCAGTAAATAACCTGCAGGATCTGTCTGCTCCTAACCAAGCCTTTCACTTTCACCATCAGGATTGAGAAGACACTACCTGGGCTCCCATGGCCTTCACCCTCACAGTCAGAGTACTCATTCTTAATCACGTATCAAGATCACATCTTGATCTTGGTAACATCTCTCCTTGCAGTAGCACTGGTACCTACATGGATGTGCAGCAGCAAGACATAGCCCAAGACTGCAAGATAAGTCCAGCAAGACTACTGGACAAACCTCAGCAGACTCTCCACATCTAGAATCAGAGCATCGGGCTAGCAATAAGCCTCCCTAGACAGCAAATAGGACTGGCAGATGGGGACCTCCATTCTCCATCATAAGGAGTCTCCATCTACCTGGTGCTTGATCTCGATGTTGACTGGTATTTCAGGTTTGGTTGGCTCTGATGCTATCCTACATAGTCTTTTTCCCTTGTCTTCTACCAGGGCAAAGAACCTGTTCTGAAGTTGCAGATCTGTGCCTTCCTCTTCCTACTCTTTCTCAAGGATAGAAGTACATCCATTCACTCCTTGTCCTTTTCTGCTTGTTTTGCTTGAAGAAAAAAAAAAAAGAAGAAAAAAAGAAAAAAAAGAAAAAAAAAGATTGTACAAGATGCCCCAGATCTCATCTCTAGATAATGATCTGACAGCTTCTGGGACCACGAGTGGATCTTCCTGCAGCTTATCTCCCTGCTAAATAAAGCATGTGTATATTCAAGCCTTATGTCATTAAAGATAAAGCTAAGCAAATCGTGTTTTGGTGGAAAGATTAGTTCATGTAGCTTAGGAAAATTAATGGTTGGAGGAAATATGATTGTTCTCTGAAGGCAAAAACTAGAGAGCCAGAAAAACTATTTAAGAAAAAGAACTGCACCAGCACAAGGAACAAGTTGACATATATTGCCCATCATTAAATTTAGTTTAGAATGAAGATGGTATTTACCCATCAGTATAATCATGCTCTGGAAATGTTGAGTGGGAGGGCATAAAGCTAGCTATTTTGAGGATGGATTTTATTTTTTCCCCAAAAAGGTATTATATCATATGCTTTCTTGCAATAGCTGGAACTACATGATAGCAATACACAGTATGCTTGTCTCAGTCCTATTGTCCTGGTTTCAGCTGGGATAGAGTTAATTTTCTTCATAGTTGCTGGTACATGCTGTGCTTTGGATTTATGAGAAAAATAATGCTGATAACACACCAGTGTTTTAGTTGTTGCGTAGCAGTGCTTGCTCAGAGCTGAGGACTTTTTATCTTCTCATGCTGCCCTGCCAGTGAGAAGGCTGAGGGTGCACAGGTTTCTGACAGGGCACACAGCCAGGAGAGCTGAGCCAAACTGGCCAAAGGGATATTACTTAGTATATGACATGCTGAACAATAAAAACTAGGAGGGCTGGCCAGTGCAGGGGGACTGCTACTTGGGATGGGCCGGGCATAAGTCAGTGAGCGGTGTGCTACTAGTTTTGCATTGTACACTACTTGTTTTATGTATTATTATTACTACTGCAATCTCCATTCATTTTCTGGCCTATTAAACTGACTTTATCTCAACACACAAGGTTTTTTTGTTGTTGTTGTTGTTTTTTACTTTTTACTGCTTTTTTTTTTTTTCCTTTTTGATTCTCTCCCCATTCCACTGCAAGGGTAGTGGGGAGTGAATGGTAACCCACTGTGTGGTAACCTGCGGGGTTAAACCCTGCTGGGTTAAACCAGAACACTTATGTTTTTGTATCTTCTAAAATAAAATATAGTGAAGTGGGCTATGATGTACTCTTAAAGAAAAATAGGATAAAATCTGAAAATATGGAAAAATAATGGTTTTGTGTATGGTTAATTTGGGGTAGTTTGACTTTAAACTGATATAAATAAAATTATGGAGTCATTTTGAATGTTTTGAACTCATAGGCAGAAAACAGAGTAGTGGAGTTCTTTGCAGAAATACTAGGTAAAATAGCAGGGACAGGAAATATCTTTGTTCTCTGGTACTAATTTCCTTCCTGTAATAGCAATGTTGGGAAGAAATCTTTCACTCTTTTATAATTACTCTTCTTATTATGAATTACTGTTCTAATTATGAATTTGTTAGGTTAACTTTCTTTTATTCACCCTTTTCCAATGTCTGTAGAACACTACAGGCTTTTCAAAAAAGTACTTAAGTATTTTAACACCTACTTTTGCCAATAATAAGTTTTTGTTGTTGTTGTTTTGTTTTGTTTTTGTTTTTGTTTTTTGTTTTTTACTCTCAGAACATTATGCCTGGTGCTTTGGATTAAAGATTAATAAAAGACAACTAAAGTTCTTCTACAATTTGACCTTTACTCTGAAATAAAATACTTTCCTACATTTTTTAAATTTAGTAATTCCACTTTCATTTGAATTCACAGTGATTTATTAGTACTTAAGAATGGTTCTGAAGTCTGTGCCTTGGTGAACCCAGAATTAACTTCACCTAGTCGTTCATCCATATTCTACCATCCTGGCATCAGGAAAAAGACAGAATATAAAAGATTAATGGTTAATTGTTGATGGTTGGATTTGGTCTTGAGGGTCTTTTTCAACCTAAATGATTCTATGATTCTTTGAAAGATATATCAAAACCTTATGTTCTTCCTGTTCTTGACTTGAGAAGTATATTAAGTGTCCCTTGCTAATGGAATTAAGGAAAGAAAGTTGTTTTTTTTTTTTCTCCTTTTCCAAGTTAAAAAAAAAAAATCAACACAACTTTGAAACTTTCATAGAAGATATTATTGCCACTAATGTAATGCCTCAAATAAACCAGCCATTACCTGCTGTCAAAGACAAAAATATTATTCATATTTTTAAGTACAATTTATCATAAAAAGGCAGGGAAGTTTAAAATTTAAAACTGTCAGTTTCATCCTACTTCCTCCCTCTCTTTAATACATGTTGATTAGTATTTGCAAACACACAGTGCTTCATAAACATGTAAGTTTTTACAAGACCAGGATTCAAGGACAGGGTGAGGTGGGTGAGGAGACATCTTTTTCTCAAGCACACAAAACCCCTGTAATTCTCAAATGAACAGACTCTTCATTAACATTGAAAAATATAATGACTGGCTAATCACTGACTATAAAGACCTGTGAAATTAGGCTTAAAAATAGGTATCTTGAAGGTTAGTGAATTTAAATTCCTATATCCAAAACAGTTCTTGCAATTTGCACCATTATTGGTATGATATTTCTAAATGTTCACCTCAGCACAAAATGCTTCATTATATATTTCCAAAATATATATATTTTTTTTCTGTGATATGTAATATACAAGGAACAGTCTCCTCTACAGCAGCCTGAAGGCAAACTTTCAAGGTTTAAAAAGCAGCCTCTAGAGAAGCTTGAAAAGATGACAAAGTCAATTAAGTTGTAAGAAATTCTTTATTTTTATGAAGACGGAACATATTAGGAATTTTATTATCAGTCGGTACTATAGTGCACATGTTTCTCCTTTGCAATTTAGAAATCATAACTTCTGCTGCAAATTAACTAGTGCAGTTCAAACAGCTGAGATGCTCCTTAGAGGAACACCATATAGGATTTTCAGTCTCTGTTGAAAAAAGGTATGTATCTTAATTTAGAGGCTGAGACCTACTCTCCAAACTGTTTTATTACTTAGACCTTAATGAATAACAGAAAAAAAGAATTCATTATTACCATGAAGCAAGACATTTCAAACAATGCATAAAATTACCCACTGAACTCAAAGTAGGTTGCATCTTTGAAACAATCAATTCAAAATGCAGTACCAAGTGTTACAGTGATAAATGAAGCAGTCAGAGACCGTTGCTAGGGCCTTTTACTGAATTATAAAGCACAAAAAAGCTTCCACAGATGTTGAAATTATGAGAGCAAAGCAGGTGCTTAAACCCTATTTACTAAAAATAGCAATAATCATCAAGTTACAAAAGGAGACTACATTTCATATGTCAAGCTCAACCTGTGCTGTGTTCTTTCACAATTCACTGTTTTATGATTAGACTAATTTTTTATACTGTGGTCCTTAGTAACATATCTGCTCTAGATTTCATAGGTAAAGTAAAGATTCAGGCTACATTAAATAAGTCTTGCTAAAGTCCTGTTGAAAATCTAAGTGTTACATTTAGATATATTTAATATTCATATCACAATATATAGTTTGCCATACTATTCACTAATGTTCCCATTAATTTTTCTCTGCTGTTTGAGGTAAACATTAAGTATCTGGGGATTAAACATTTTGTTCTTTCTGATTTTTTTTTAAGGTAAAATCAGCTTTTAAATATAACCTAGGGAGAAATTATAGTCACATGACATTACTGATGAAATTGTTGCACTTACCTGTTATTGATATAACAAATTTGATTTCATCAATGTTCTACGGGCTCCCTCAGGAATCCTCTGCATCTTTTATGAAAAGCTCTTTTTTCTCTCACTTAAAATCACACTTCAAAAACATTCAAAAAGACTTTTTCTCAGAGCCTCCATCCATATAAACAGAAGAGTATGTATTGGGTTTATGTGGTAAGGTTTGGCTAGCAGGGGGCTAAAGGAGTGGCCTCTGTGAAGAGAATCCAGAAGCTGCCCCTGAAGAAGAAGATGTCAGGTCAGAGTCAGTTTCAGACGGCTCCAAAGGGACCTCCCGCTGGCCAGAGTCGAGCTAGTGATTGATGTTAGTTGGGCCTCTGGGAAAGCAGACTGAAGAAAGGAAAAAAACTGCTGTACAACAGCAGCTGGGAGAGTGAGGAGTGAGAAAATGTGAGAGAAATAGCCTTGCAGACAACAAGGTCAGTGGAAAAGGAGGGCAGGAGGTGCTCCAGGCGCTGCAGCAAAAGTTTCTGTGTGGCCTGTGGAGAGGCCCCTGGTGGAGCAGGCTGTCCCCCTGCAGCCCATGGGTCCCACATGGAGCAGATCTCCACGCTGCAGCCTGTGGAGGAGCCCCTGGTGGAGCAGATGGATGTGGCCTGGAGGAGGCTGCGGCCCATGGAGAGCCCCCGCAGGAGCAGGCCCCTGGCTGGAACTGCAGCCCGTGGAGGGGTCCATGCAGGACCAGGGAGTCTGGGGGAAGCTGCCGCCTATGGGGGACCCGTGCTGGAGCAGTTTGCTCCTGACAGATGGACCCATGTTGGAGTAGTTCTTGAAGAGCTACTGCCTGTGGGAAGCCCACACAGGATCAGTCTGGGAAGGACAGCAACCCATGGAAGGATCCCACGTGAAGCAAGGGCAGAGAGTGACTGTGAAGGAGCAGTGGAGATGAAGCATTAGGGACTGACTGCAGCCCCCATTTCCTGTGCTGCTTGGGGGGAGGAGGTAGAAGAGGGTGCATGAGGGGAAGGTGTTTTTAATGCGTTTGTTTGTTTGTTTCTCACTTCTCTAACCTGTTAGTAATAGGTAATAAATTTTACTAATCTCCCTATGCCAATTCCATTTTGCCCATGACAACAATTGATGAGTGACCTCCCTGTCCTTATCTCAACCCATGAGAAGTCTTGATCGTATTTTCTCTCCCTTGCTCTTTGAGGAAGGAGAGTGAGAGAGTGGGTGTGGCACAGTTCAGCTGCCCAGGAAGGTAAAAACACCACAGAGTACCATGTGCTCTATGACATACCTGGGAGATAAAGATAAGGACCATAATTTGGTGAGATGTTTGGGTTGCTGACATGCCATAGTTTGTCACTTGCCCAGTCTTGCCTATCCAAACTACCAATACATATATTAACAAGAGCTACAATCATATTTTCATCTTGATTTAATTTATTAATCATGTAATAATATATCAAAATAATGATATCATATGATTTATGACAATAAATTGCTTATGAAAAATATCATGAATAATCAGAATTTATATATATATATATACTCATAATTCCTATATATATATATATATATATTTTATGCAGTGTTAATCTATTTTCTGAATCTTACCCTTTTTAGCGCCTTTTGTCCTGCTCATATGCAGCAGTAGTAACATCACAGCAAGGTATAAACAGTGGAAGTTCCATTAAATGGTTATGAGCTTTCTTATTCAACAGATGGATGAGTGATATTAGCCCTGGGAATATACTAATTGATTTTTCACTTAATCAAAATCATTTCTGTGGGATTTCTGTCACTTTTAGTTCCTCTGCACTTTTGGAAGTCTGAATCAAGAAAGGGCTTTTTATAACTTACCTGCCATATCAAATGTCCTTCCTAATTTTACATCTTTGGATAAAACATTTGCTGTACTTGATAAATACTTGGACTAGGGACAAATATTTTTGCAGAAACTGTTATTGCCTTCGGAAAGCAAAACCTCTGAGAACCAAATGATAAGGAGGAAACTTTTTCAGGAATTTATCTTTATGTGGACTTTTAGTTCACTGGCTTATAGAATGATTCACGTTTAAATAGCTAAAAAGACAAATAACTTCAAGCCCAGAGAGAGAGAGAAAAAACCTGTTAAGAGAGTAAGATTTAAATCTGGCTAATGCATTTGGTACAGTTAAAAGAATTAAAGAAGCCATTAAAGACACAAAATCAGTACTTAGTGTACAATCCAATGGGGTTTCACAAACAATATCAACTGTATGCCAGACAAAGAGAAGGAAAATAATAATTTGCTTTACTATTAGTTTTTTTTTTCTTTATTTTTAATTTACATCTATTCCTTTCCTGAACTCATATTTTCTATCATAAGTGCTTGCAATTGCTTTAACAGTAAATTACAATGCCATTAAAGCAATATAAAATTAATTGAATATTTAATTAATATTTTATGATTGAGAAGAATGTAAATCATTTACATACTGAAAGTAATGTATGATACATGTAGCATGCATAAAACAGAATGTGAATATTTATTTTGAATTAGATTGACAAATACTATTGAAGTGATAAATATAAGAACATGAAACTGTTGCTGTGCTTTTATAATTAAAGAAGTATATACACACTTATCTTACTTTTTGATTTAAAATGTGATATTTTAAATAAAAATTAAATCTACTAAAACAGAATTAGACTTGTCTATGAAATATACTGAATTCAATGAATAGCTTCAGCTGACCCCCCCCCAAAAAAAAAAAAAAAAGGGCATAGCACTTCAATTAAATCAAAAAATTTTAATTTCTCAGTAAAACAACTCTATTTGGAAATGCTGGTATGCTTTCTTTTCATGTCCTGAAAATGCATCTTATTTATTTTGAAAATGGCTTTGTTCTTTACAGAAATAAAAATAAAACAAACAATAACCGGGGAAGGGGGGGGGGGGGGGGGGGGAGGGAAGCTAAATTATTTCTGAAAAATATAAAATATTTTGTTCCAAAATAAATTAAGCTTTTTGAGTTTTTAGAATATACAATTCTTGTTAAAAATAAATGTTTTCAGACTAAAATGCAGAAGAACATGGTTTGCATTAGATTGAAGCTTCTCAGAGAAGTATTAAGATACATTATTTTTTTTAAGGTTTCTTAGAATTATCTAGACTTGAACAATGCTCAATAAACCCCATTTTACTTTTTATCACAGCTGATCTAAGGATTGGAAAGGTTTATTATGGTCATAAAGCAATTATTACTTATGCAAACAAAAAAAAAATAGACTTCTTAAAAGACCTTTGTTTCCTTGTTATTTCATTAATAAGCATATAAAAACAAACAACAAAAAAAGGGGGGGATGGAGATCATTTGACTTTAATCAATGCTCAGCAGGTATTCTTATGTAGTCTTAATAAACTCCTTTATTACCTTTTCCCAGTGTAGTAAATCCTTCTATATACATTTTTTTCACTGTCTTCTTCCCCTCTCCCACCCCTAGACTGGAGTCAGTCTTGCTTTGCCTTGCTCTCCCTTTCTGAAAATAATGGTTCAACCAAAACACTCAACAAAACTGCTGGACAGGCTTCAGAAAGCTCCACCGGTCTTCATGCTCAGAAGCAAGGGCAGTGTATATCAAGCTCCTGAAATTGTCTAGGTCTCTTTCCCTAGATTTATGTGTCAGGAACTTCCAGTGATTGAGGACTTGGGATTAATTCCCAGGAAGCTTAATTAAATGGTGACTAAACTAAAAGAATACTGACACCTCTATTGGAATTAGAATCCTTATAAGATCATTCATTGCTAATGAAAGATTATCAAAGATGTCTATGCTTTATAACAAACATGCATACTTGCACCTCAGTGTATTTTACATCCCAAATGTAAAAATGGAATGTGCTTTAGTATGTACATCCCATACTAAAGAAGTGTAAAAGTTCTCAGTTTCTTCTTAAATGGGGACTGCATCTTGCAACATCAACACTATGGTACCCATGTGTTAATCCTCATTAGTTTCTATCTCTACGGTCAAAATATGATAGACCTTATGAGAACACACATTTACAGCAAAATAATAAAGTCTTCCTGGTATCAGGTTACACTGTGCTAATACCATATTAAAGCTTTGTATACCAGCAGCTGATTCATTTCAATGAGCTAGTAAAAATCCCCCCCAAATCCAGAGTAACAGCAGGAAAGGAAAAAAAAAAAAAAGGGGGGGGGGGGAACAGCTCTCAGAAAAGGGGAACAGCTCTCAGAAAAGCATGAGTTTAAGATTTTGCACTGCAGAAGAATGAGTGAAAGGAAAGTCTGTTTGTTGATCCACAAAAGGCATAGGTCTGGTTTAGCCTAACTAGACCTGTGACAAGATTTTGGCAGTGTAAAACTAGTTTAGCATAATTTAACAGTGGGGTACAATCTGGGAGGAGAAAATGCTGGGAGGAGAAAAAAGCCATTACTGCATTTTTTTTGCAAGGACCTTAAGGAGTATTCCTTAGATTAAAAGATCTTAACCTATAATAAAATAACCTGAAAGGCTGATATTTCATTAGAAAATGTTATCTTGTTATGTACTGCTATCTTAAGTGTTTAACTAAGGAAGATTGATCAAATGCCATATTTAGAAATGTATGGTTTCAGCTATGATAAGTGCATATATTTTTCAGAAAAAAATAATAATAATAATAATAATAAAGAAACCTTGGATTTTATGTATTCAGCGGTAAATTCATACCTTCTGTCATTTCCTTTTCTAGCTTCTTTTCCACTTCTCCTTTTGCTAAAATAGATCTGACCTAGAAGTATATTGATTCTTCACATCCCGGCAAAGAGGAACGTAGAACCAATCAGCATTGGTAGTGATCTCAGTGCTGCAATTTTCTCATGAGAAGTTCCACAGCTTCCAGCCATAAGAAAGTTTTTTTGTTTGTTTGTTTGTTTACTTTTAACTTACTTTACTGGTTCCAGTTCACCAGAAATATCACGCTGTCAAGTAATGCAACTTTCTTTCACTAAAACATTTGCATGTAAAGAAAATATTTTCTCATCATGAAGCTGTATTTCAAATATCTGTGTGAGTACCAACAAATAAAAAATGAAACTTAGTGTAATAGTAGGATATTTCTCTGAGTTATTCTACAAGGCAACTTTCCTTATTTTAAGTTAAATATAATTGCCTAATAGAAACATAATTTGAAAAATTAGATATTTAAATAGCATACACTTTGGTTATTTTCTTTTAAAGATTAAAAAATTCTTGGTACTTTAGCTTTGGTAATGATGATGTTAGTGTTTTCTTAAAAATACACCAGTTATGTCATTGACATTTTTTGTCCCCTGTCATTCTTTCCCTTCTCCTGTAGTCTCAATGATATTAAATTCTGAGATTTGATATGTAAACAGCAAATAAAACATGTTAAGACAGTAAAGATATTACCATTATGCTAGCAATGATGATCAAATAGAGATGCTTCTTTTTTCCAATCTTCTTCCTCTGTCTACAGCTGCTGCACCACTGTGACTAGTTCCTTATCTTATATATATATATATATACATTTTAATTTGCTTCCTGTGTCCTTCTCCATCCCCCTCACCCTCCTGGTAAATACCAGTGAGCTCTACTAGAACTAGAATAATGATGTACAGTCAAAAAATGTAAATATTGTGATTCCAAGTAATGGCTTAGATATGAACAGTATGGGGGGTCAAAATTAATCTGATATTTATTTATCCTTATTTCCAGTGAGATAAACTGGAATTGTTAAGATAGAACAATACAATTAAAATTGCTGTGCAAGAACCACATAATCTATCTAAGAAAACACTTTCTCAGGGAAACAAAATAACAATTTTCATTTTCATTATTTTCACAGCTATAATTTTAAAAGATGCTCTATAGCAGTTAAGTATATAATGTTTTAACTGTTTCAGGAAAGTTCTATTAAATAATGCAGTTTGAAAGTTTAACTTCTGCAAATAATCAAGGCATTTGACTGTACAATGGCTACAATCCTACACCCAATTCATCTAAAAAAGCTGTAAGAGATATTTTGTTTTCCTTTTTATAATATATGTTATGCAGGACAACGAATGCAGAGCACTGAAACAGCAGTGGACATTTTCACTCCTACAGGACCATTTTTTGTTTGAGAACAGGACACATTACCACAAAGATGGCTTAAAAGTTGTTTTGGACTGTTTTGGACCTGTGGCACATGGCCAGAATCCTCTAATGCTTTGTTATGGAATAGCCAATGCATTTTTAAAAGACACATTAGCTATTGCAAAAGCTCATTAAATGAACAAAGAGATTCCTAGTTATTTTGGTATGTTTTAGATCAGGCCCATCAGAGGTCGTATTTGTATGTATTGTTGCACCCCATTCCTCCTATGGTTTACTGTTAGTCATCCATGCAGAGCTAAACATTTACATAAAATCTGATAAAAATTAGGGCAATCTATTTTTGCTGGAAAACGTAAGAGGGTCTTTAAGATCCATTTATTCCATATTAAGAGTTTCCTTAAACTGCATTGGTAAAAAGTCTGTCATTTCCATTTTCTACAACAAAGTCTGTTTTCCCTTTCCCCTCACCAAGATCAGACTGGCCTACATCAATATAACACCCACATACTTTGCATGTCAAGTAACACTGCAGCTGAACAGGTTGAAGTGCCACAGAAACACCAGCTGCCTCTTTGTTAGAGACCTGCTCAGTACTGAAGGTCACAGCTACTTCCCAGGTGAATTGAACCCTAAGGGGCTCAATAAGAATTTCTACCTTAACCTCTCCTTGAAAGGAGGTGGAGGTGGTGGAGGAAGCAATTTTGATCTGTGCGGGACTATTTGGAAAAAAATAAGAGACCCTTAGAGATTATTATTTATACGGTATTAATTACCTAAGTTGAAGCCTATTTTACACTTCTAACTAAAAACATTAAGCAAGAATTTAAATTTTTATTTCAAAAACTTCTCTGAACTTAGTCTGCTTCAGGCATTCCATTCCTATGGTTTAACAGCCCTTTCTGAACTACAAACACCTTGCAAAAGTGGCAGTTAAAATATATTTTAAAAGACCTTGATATCTTTTTCTACAATAAGTTCCATGTTTTTATAGTTTCTTCACCTGCCAGTTTTATACAATTGCAAGATGTGAATTGCAATGAAATATGTTTTTTAAGAAAGTTAAAATTAGAAACAAATTATTAGTAAACTACAATTTGTCAATGGTGAGAAAAAATGTTTTGCTATGTCTATCAATGCATAAAAATTGTCTAAACATAGCATCCCTCACCTCACTTTAACCTGTTTGTAACCTGTCTCATCTGTTTGGAAGTTCTTAGGACACAGATTGACAATAAAATTAACATATAAAGAGCAAATCGCTGTTTGCCCTGGAGGTCTCTGAATTTTCATGGACTATACATATAAATATATAGTGGACCGCATATATAAATACAATATGTAAGAAGTGTTAGGAAGGGGAGAGCTTAAAGGAGAAAGCATATCAGAATAGCTTAGCATATTTAATTTTTGCACAGTTATATCTTGGAGAGGAGTCAAGGTACGACTTGCACAAACAACACTGACAAGGCTTACCTACTTGCCTGTTTTTGCTATAATGTAGACATGTCAAGAAGGGACCAGAAAGCATAAACTTTTATACTTTTTGGTACGCAGGAGCATCCCTCCAAAATGGATGTGACATGGAAGTTTAAAACTCATTTAAGTGTCCCTAAAACAGTCATCATAGTCACTGGTATACTAGAAAGCCTTAAAAGCATTTGGTACATCTTTTTTAATCAAGCTTTTACATATAAAAAGTAATTTAGCTGTCTCCACATTAGTTCTCCCTCCAAAAACAATGACAGGAAGAACAGATTAGATATACTTTTGCAATATTCTTTCTTAACAGAAATCATTGAGAGCTGCAGCTGCTTAACATCTCTAAAGATAGCTTCTTAAAGTATACAGAGTATATTTAGATAAATGAAACATAATGTAGGGATTGAAAAGTGCTCAAAGATATGAAAAAAATAAAGAGGTTTCCTGGATTTAAAAAAAAATAAAGGAAGAAAAATTCATAGGAAAAAAAAATAAAAAATGGTAAAGAATGAAAAACCTTTCAATTTTAAAAAACAGCAGTAGACTATATAATGTAGTCTGAAAACTGGGAGGTTCTTTTTAGACCAATGACTTTGAAGAACGACCTGACAGATTTCACACTTTAATTTCATATATGCAGTTCATTCAGTGGTCTGAAAGCAGAGTAAATTTTCCAAGAACAGAGAACAACAAGAAATTCTCTATGTTCCTTTCCTCACTACCTGTAACTATCCATGCAACCAGCCGTATCTAACAAAAGAGTCTTTGTTTCTTTGTGTTCCCCTTAATGGCCAGGCAGGATGATTAAAGTAAAGATTTGTAAAATATATGAATTAGGCTTTCAAAAACTCACTAAAAAGAGTAAGATGCTTTTAAATATAACATTTTAGACAAATTAAATTCCCTTTGCTTTTTGGTACTGAGAAATTTGAAACTTTTCTTGACTTTTCCAGGCCATCTTGAGAGATTTCTTTAAGAAATTACCTGAGCAGCTGCAAGTTCAAAACAGTACATAACCTAAGACTTCCGATAGAACTGTGTAACTATGAAATCACAGAAGATTTAGTCCCTTATGTTTGTCCCTGAATTTTCATGGTTTATGAATCACTAGATGACCAATTGTGCTTAGAGCTACATTGAGTATGCCCCATTGCAACACACAAATACACATACAAGCACACAACACCCTACACCATTTAAAAACCTCTGAAATCAGCTCTCACATTATTACAGGAAATTAACTGGTATTATAATCCAGTAGAAGTGTACTGGGTCTGTCTGGGATGGAGATAACTTTCCCTGCCCATAAAGTATTGTGCTCTGCACTTGTAGTTAGAACAGCGTTGGTATCACACCACTGTTGTGTCTATTGTTGAATAGTGCTGGCACAGCACCAAGACTCCCTCCAATCTCCAAGAGCCAGCAGGCTGGAGCTGGGCAAGAGGTGGGGAGGAGACACCACCAGGGCAGCTGACCTAAACCAACCAAAGGAATATTCCAAACCATATGGTGTCACATTCAACAATAAAAGGTGGGAAAGGGGAAGGAGAAATGGGGGCTCTTGTTGTGAAGACATCTGTCCTCCGAAACAACCGCTACGCGTATTGAGGCCCTGCTTCCCAGGACGTGGCCAAACATCACTTGTTAATAGGAAGTTGAGAGCGGTTGTGCTGGAGTTCAACAACTGCCCAGCAAGGTAAAACCACCACAAAATGTATTAACATGCATGCTCAAACTTTATTTTCTTTGCAATATATATACGTTTAAAAAAGTTTGTCTTGTTTAGATTGCAAAACTGTGATGGTGTACTTTCCCGCTCCCCACAGGCATACCTCTTGCCTCCCGTCTGGCCCCTGCCTTGCTCAAACACTGGCCATTGCATGTGAGGCCCTGCTCATGCAGATGGTGACCAGTGTCCTGGCTGCACCCGAGGATACTGGCTGACCCAAAAGATACAGGCTCAACCTGGGTGCTGGAGAAACTGAGACAGCAGCTGAAGGCTGATGGAGCAAGTACCAAAAAGAGCAAACAAAAAAACAACAGAAAAAGAAATACAATGTGACTATTAGTCCATCATCTTGCCCCATAAATAGTAAGCAGGCCAAGAGCCCTTACAGCTCTTCTACACGTCAGCAGGCCACAGGACAGGACCTTCCCTTGGGCAGGGACACCTCTCAAGGTCACGCCTGCTACAGAGATCCCTTACTCTTCATCAGAGATTCCCTGCTGCAACAGATCCTTGGTAAGTGATTGACAGCTTGCTAAACTCTGTAAGCTTTACTAAGATTATATCTTAGTTTGATTGTGCATGTATAATCCTAAAACCTTTAGATATAAACCATTGATCAAGCCTGGGACTAGGAGTGGATTCAGCCATACCTAGGCTCCATACCTCTTCAGTTCAAGGAGTTTAGGAAGCAAGGGGATGCACTCTGACTTGATGGGAGGGCTTCCCTGACTTGTCTGACTGACTGTATCCCCTATACAGTGAATAAGTGTGCCTTGCCATCTCAAAACTTAACGTCTTATTTATGATCAAACTTTGGTAGATCACTACATTAATAAAGCAATATTATTAAATCACACCAATTATTACATCAATAAATACATTGCTGCTTCTCTCTTATGAGCAAAATATATAATTTCATCTGCAGCAAAAGCCCATGCAGAATTAACATAGTGTGCTGCATATGTAGGTGGAATACAGCAGAACCAATGACCTATTGGCCTTTCTCTATTTATTTATTTTTATATGCATATTTTTAATGCTGACTTTGATTTTTATTTTATTTTTATATTTTAACTTTGACTTATTCTCAGCTTTGACATGCCAGATGTCCTAAAAGGCCTTCCTTCTACAGTATGCAAAATTAATCTGTCTTGTTTGATTTGTGATTATTTGCTGGTAAAATAAAAATAATAATAATAATAAACAGCAGCAACAACAACAACAACCATTTTGCTTTCTGTAAATATTTAGAAGCTTTCTATTTCTTTCAGTATTATTTATTAGGAGAGGAGTACTGCCCAATAATATAAGTATAGTTCTGAGATTTTAATAGTTTTACTGGTATTTTCAAAATCCTATCGAGTTTTATATTCATAGCATTCTCATTTTACAATGATTTTCCTGATGTCAGTAAATCCTTTCTCATGCAGACTGGAAAACCAAAAATGAGTATGATGAATTGGACAGATTTCTTCTTTCTGTATGACTCTCTAATGCAAAGTTGTAAAGGTGCAAACTGTAAAATATACAAAAATATACACTGAAATATATCAGGAGGGGTATTTCAGAAAATTAATATGAAGCCATATTCATAATACATCCTCCAAAGTACAATGTACCATATGGTCACCCATTTTCCTGAAAAATTCACTTAAAATTCATGTTAGGTCTTATAAGAACTAACACAGAAAAGAGTTCTGAGGATTGCCAAGAGAATGGAGAGGCGATTGACTGTCTTGGTTTATATGACCACAATAAAGGCCTAAAGAGATTCTTCTATTATTATTATTTTTTATATAAATTCCCCCCAAAAATAATATAAAAACTCTGGAGAGCTAAAAAGCAATAGACTGAAAGGTGCTGGCAGAATTACCAATGCATACAAAAAGACATAGATAATCTAATATTTTTTTTAGAGGACAGATAGAAAGAAATCATTAATAGCTGATGCAGTAAAGCCAAGCAGTTTTACTTCACATGTATAGTGAAAGATATACATCCTCTCCTTAGGAAGATATACTCCTTCTCCTTAATAAGTTCTTTCTCCTTTATAATTCTTAACACTGTACAGAGGATTGGGAATGCTTTTTTATATGTAATGTTCTGTCACCATTACACATTTTTTCATACTTATGTATCAATAGCAATTAAAAGGAGTCTAATTATAAGCTTCTTAAAGTTTGCTGCCTCCAAAGCTCTCCTGAAAGAAAATTAATGTTAAATATTCAGCCTATACTTGGACACTCATAGAATCATAGAATATCCTGAGTTGGAAGAGAGCCATAAGGATCATCAAGTCCAACTCCTGGCACCGCACAGGTCTACCCAAAAGTTTAGACCATGTGACTAAGTGCACAATCCAATCTCTTCTTAAATTCAGACAGACTTGGTGAAGAGACTACTTCCCTGGGGAGCCTGTTCCAGTGTGCAACCACCCTCTCAGTGAAGAACCTCCTCCTGATATCCAGCCTAAACTTCCCCTGCCTCAGCTTAACACCGTTCCCGCGAGTCCTATCACTGGTGTTTATGGAGAATAGGTCACCTGCCTCTCCACTCCCCATCGTGAGGAAGTTGTAGACCGTGATGAGGTCCCCCCTCAGCCTCCTCTTCTCCAGGCTGAACAGGCCATGTGAGCCGCTCCTCAGATGTCTTCCCCTCAAGGCCCTTCACCGTCTTTGTCGCCCTCCTCTGGACACTCTCCAACAGTTTAATGTCCTTTTTGTACTGTGGTGCCCAGAACTGCACACAGTACTTGAGGTGAGGCTGCACCAGCGCAGAGTAGAGCGGGACAACCACTTCCCTCGACTGACTAGCAATGCTGTGCTTGGATCCCCCAGATCTCTCTCTATGGGGCTGCTCTCCAGTGTCTCGTCACCCAGTCTGTATGTATAACCAGGGTTGCCCCGTCCCAGGTGCAGGACCCGGAACTTGCTTTTGTTAAACTTCATGCGGTTGGCAATCGCACAGCTCTCCAACCTGTCCAGATCTCTCTGCAAGGCCTTTCCACCCTCATCCGAGTCCACAACTCCTCCAAGTTTGGTGTCATTAGCAAATTTGCTCTAAATACCTTCTAGCCCTACATCCAAATCATTTATAAAAACATTTAAGAGGATTGGCCCTAAAATGGAGCCTGACCCCACTAGTGACCACCTGCCAGCCTGATGTGGCCCCATTTACCACAACCCTTTGAGCCCTGCCCGTCAAGGGCAATTGCTCACCTATTGTATGATGTTTTTGTTAAGTTGTATGCTGGATATTTAGTCCAGTAGGATCCTATGGGAAACTGTGTCAAAAGCCTTGCTGAAGTCCAAAAAGATCACAGCAGCTGGTTTCCCTTGATCGACAAGACAGGTGATCATATCATAAAAGGAAATCAAAATTGTTAGGCAGGACCTACCCCTCATGAACCCATGTTGGCTGGGACCAATGAGTGCATTGTCCCCCAGGTGCTCATCAATAACTTCAAGAATCATCTTCTCCATAATTTTACCAGGCACTGACATGAGACTGACAAGCCTGTAATTGCTAGGGTCTTCTTTCTTACCCTTCTTGAAAATTAGCACAACATTTGCCAGCTTCCAGCCTACCGAGACCTCTCCAGATTCCCAAGATCGTTGAAAAATCATTGAGAGATGTCCCGCAATGACGTCAGCCAGCTCTTTAAGCACCCTGGGATGAATCCCATCCAGACCCGTGGACTTGGAAGCGTTCAGGTGGAGCAGCAAATCCTGCACAAGTTCAGGATCAGTTGTTAGTTTGTCATTCCCACTGTCAAGGTCCTCCAGCTCAGGACGCCCTGAGTCCCGTAGCCCATCATCAGTGTTGAAGACAGAGGTGAAGAAGGCATTAAATGTCTCTGCTTTGCCTATGCCATTGTCTGTGAGGAGACCTTCCCCATCAAGTAGCGGGCCCATGTTTTCTTTGGTTCTCCTTTTTCTGTTCACATATCTGAAAAAAAACCTTTTTTATTGTCTCCCACAGACATGGCCAGCTTCAACTCTAGCTGGGCTTTGGCTACATTAATTTTCTCCCTACAAATATGAACCTGTATTCCCTGTATTCCTTCCTCGTCGCCTGACCCTCCTTCCAGCAGCCATACACTTTCTTTTTTTTGCCTAAGCTCCAGTAGAAGATCCCTGGTCAGCCAGGCTGGCCTTCTGCCCTGCCTGCCTGACTTCTGATATTTTGGAATTGCCTGATCTTGTGCTTTTAGGAGGCAGTGCTTAAAGACTGACCAGCATTCATGGACGCCAATGCCTTCAAAAGCAGTTTCCCAGGGGATCTTGCCAACTAGTTCCCTGAGCAGCCTGAAGTCTGCTTTCCCCATATCCAGGGCTGATGTTTTGATGGTAGTTTTCCTTCTGTCATCATAAATTCTAAATTCAACCACTTCATGGTCACTATGACCGAGACAGCCACCAATTGCCACGTCTCCCACAAGACCCTCTGTCCTGGTTTCCATTAGGACAGAATTAATTTTCCTCCTAGTAGCTGGTAGGGTGCTATGTTTTGGACTAGGATGGGGAGAGTGCTGATAACATGCTCATTTTTTAATTGTTGCAGAGCAGTGCTGACACCAAGCCAAGGACTTTTCAGCTCCTCGCTCTGTCCTGCCAACAGGCAGGCTAGGGGTGCAGCAAGAGCTGGGAGGGGACAGACCCAGGACAGCTGACCCAAACTGGCCAAATGGGTATTCCATACAATCTGATGTCATGCTAAACAATATATAGGGGTTGCTAGCTGCTCGGGGATAGGATGGACATCGGTCAGCAGGTGGTGAGCAATTGCATTGTGCATCACTTGTTTCGTACACACTATTATTATTATTATTACTATTATTATTACTATTATTTCCTATCTTAATAAACTATCTAAATATCTTGTCTTTATCTCAACTCACAGGCTTCACTTTCCCATTTCTATCCCCCATCCCAGAGACGGAGGGGGGAGGGTGAGCGAACGGCTGTGTGGTGTTTAACTGCCAGCCAGGTTTAACCACAACACCCTCTCAGTTCTCCAGCAACAGATCTAGGAGGTGTGGTGGTTTTAGTCAGGTGGGTGGCTGAGCTCCACCACAACCACTCTCTCACTCCCCCTCCTCAAAGAGGAACGGGGAGAAAATATGATGAAAAGGGCTCAAGGGTTGAGATAAGGACAGGGAGATCACGCAGTAATTATTGTGACGGGCAAAACAGACTCAGCATAGGGAGATAGTAAGATTTATTGCTTATTACTAATGAGCTAGAGAAGCAAGAAACAAAGAAAGAAACTAAAAGCACCTTCCCATCCCCATCCACCCTCTTCCACCTACTCCCCCCGAGTGGCGAAGGGGAATGGGGGAATAGAGGTTATGGTCAGTCTATAGCACTTCTCCATCGCTCCTTCTCGGTCACTCTCATCCCCTGTGCTGTGGGGTCCTCCCACGGGATGCAGTCCTTGCTGAACTGATCTGGCATGGGCTTCCCACAAGCAGCAGCTCTTCAAGAACTGTTCCAGATATGGGTCCGTACCACGGGGTCCATCCTTCAGTAGCAAACTGCTCCAACCTGGATGCCCCACGGGCAGCAGCTCCTGCCAGGTCACCTGCTCCTGCATGGTCTCCTCTCCACAGGCTACAGGTCTGGCCCAGAATCTGCTCCGGCAGGTGTCTTCGACAGGCCGCAGCCTCCGTTGGTGCAGGTCCACCTGCTCTTCCATGGTCTCCTCCATGGGCTGCATTGTGGAACCCTGCTTCGTCATGGTACTCCATGGGCTGCAGGGGGACAGCCTGCTTCACCATGGTCCTCACCACAGGCCTCAGGGGATTTCTGCTCCGGCACCTGGATCACCTCTCCCCCTCCTTCTTCACTGACCTTGGCACCTGCAAGGCTGTTCCTCACTCCTCTCACTCTCCCAGCTGCTGTGTGGGGCAGCATTTTTTTCCCCTGTCTTAAATCTGCTCTCACTGAGGTGCAAAACAACATCACTTAGTGGCTCAGCTCTGGTCAGCAGTGGGGCCCTTACCAAACATGGGGCAACTTCTAGATCCTTCTCACAGAAGCCACCCCTATGGCCCCCTGCTACCAAAACCTTGCCACATAAACCCACTGCAGGAGGGCACCTTTCCTAGTTGGCTCCCTTAGCACCTGCACCAATAATTTATCATCTAGGTGCTTTATGAACCTCCTGGATTTGTTTGTGAGCCGTGTGGTGATCCTAGTTGACATCTGGCAAGTTGAAATCCCCCATAAGGACAAGGGGAGTTGATCTCAAGGCATAAGAATAATTCATTGGCATTGTCGTCCTGGCCAGGTGGTCTGTAATAGACTCCCATAACGACATCCCCTTTATTTGTTCATCCCTTAATCCTTACCCAGAGGCTCTCAACTTTGCTATCGCCAACCTGAAGTTCCACACCGTGATAATAATGACTGTGTTCCTCACAGTATAATAATGAGCACTTGTATTTTTAAAGATATAAACTTTTCTAATTGTAAAAATTATGAAAGTCTCATCAGTAGGATATTACAGAAGTAGTTACTAAAATAAATTCAGTTATTTAATTGTAATACAATGTTAGCATGCCATTTCCTGTTTATGCCAAATTCTTCTGTGGAAAATTGTACTTTATCACTACTATTACACCAAAAAGTGAATTCTGCTCACAGTTTATTAAAACAGCATTTATTACTCTTATTTCCATAACCAGAACCTTCCTCCTCACCATACCAGAATATTTATCCACTGTGGAAAGGAACACAATACTCTTTGTTAACTCTGATGTCTGTTTCATTCACTGTGATCTAACATAAGGTCATATTGATTCCATGTGTATCTCTGAACAGATTCACAATTCAGAATCTAAATTGTTACAACTTCAGACCATTAGTACATGAAAAAACACAGGATTTTAATCTTATTTATCTTGTTTCTTGGAAAGTTGTGTTACCATTTTATCATAATCACTTTAAGTGAGGTTAAAATTGCATCTAATAGGAAAATAAAGTAATTCAGGAATAAAAGTGTATCAAAGAACGAATTTCTTTCTTTGAATAATCAACTATGTTTTAGGAAGAAACAGCTAAATTTAGAAAAGACTGAAGAAATGTTTTTTTATGTTAAAAAACAGCTTTTTAAAGCTTGCTAATCCATATTAAACCCATACAGAAGCTTTGAAGAAAGGAAAGCACTTTGAAATGGCAGCTTCCTCTTCTTACTTTTATTGTTAGCAGGGGGTCTGAGGTATTATTCAAAATATATTTGTTCTGGTATGAGGTTTAGGAAGAAAATTGCAGCAGATTCAAGCTTTAATGAACAAGATCTCACACCAAAGGACTCTTGGCCATCCTATCTTGCTTCCTTCAAAGTAACGAAGGTCTTATCACTTACCAGCCCTGAACACATCCTCTACCTAGTGAAACAACAGAGGATTAAATATAGTTTTACTAGAGAATAGTATCTTATGCAATTGCATAAGTGGAAAAGTAGAAACCAAGACCAGTGCAGAAAGTAATGAAAAATTAATGAGTCAAATTAACACTGTTGTTGATACAAAGAATATCAGAAATGCCTACTGTGGTAGGTCAAAGAGGATTTGAAAGACTACCTGGTGAAGCTGAAGGCAAGACTCAGAAGAACAAGTGTTAGTATTGTACGTCATCACACAGCATATTTTGGCAACTTGTGTTGGAAAATGAATTAGATAGTTTCAAAGAAATACTACCAAATGAATAATGCACTGTATAACTCTATTACAGTCCTTGCTCAAGACAAGAGAATCTAAAACGGAGTGTTAGATTAACTAAATAAATAAACACACTTAAAGATCCTAAGAAAATTCATATATTTTCGACTCTGTGGAACTCCACACTCTGCTGGGCTTTCCTGTATCATATAGGAAGCATGAAGACCAAAGTCAATCTTTCAAACCTATTTCTGCAATATGAGGAACATATAAATCATCTGGAATCCCTGTGCCTCTGATCTGACAGACCTACATTTCACTTTTGAACTACTTATACAATCTATATAGTTGTTTGTTTTTACAGTTTCTGATTTTAAATGTTGGAGTGAAGTAATAAAATGAGAAATACATTATTTCTGATAGTCCAGGAATATTTGAAGCCAAAATCTTCCCATCCTTTATTGGAGTTGTGGGTAGCTGAATGTCTGTAATTTATTTGTTAAAGGAATTAAATGTTATAGAAAAGTCATGTCCTCGGTACATGAGTATTTATGTTTCATTGGCACAGGCTGTGATCACAGAACAAATATGGCAGTAAATGAGACCTCCTTATTGATGCTGCAATTCTTCCCTGGAGTTCTTAAAGGGCGTTTGTCCCTACACATTGTCTCAATATGAAAAAAATCATGAAGAACACAATCAGGTTCTTTACAAAATAAACACACCAAGGACACTACATCCTGTAATAATACTAATAGTAATGTAATAATTAAATAACTGAACAGAGCTAGCAACTCTTTAGGGACACCTTTCTTAGAGCACAAGAGCTCTCCATCCCCATGTGGAAGGTGGGAAACTGGGATGGCTAAGTAAAGACCTGCTGGTCAAACTGAGGTGTAAGAAGGAAATGCACAGGCAGTGGAAGCTGGGACATGTGGCCTGGGAAGAGTACACAGACGCAGTCCAGTTGTGTAGGGATGGGATCAGGAAAGTGAAGGCATGGATGGAACTGAACTTGGAAAGGAAAGTGTACTCCCTCTGATAAATGAGAAGGGAGAACTGGCAACAACAGACATGGAGAAGCCTGAAGTACTCAATAACTTCTTTCCCTCAGTCTTCACTGCCAGTCAAGCTTCCCATGTCTCTTGAGTCCCTAAGCCTCTAGTTGGGACTAGGGGAAGCAAAGCCCCTCCCACTGTAAACTAAGAGCAGGTTCAAGACAAGCTGATGAAACTGAACAAGTACAAATCTATGGGGCCTGATGACATGCCTCGCAGGCTTCTGACAGAACTGACTTGATATAGTTGCCAAGCCTCTCTCCATCATTTTTGAAAAGTCCTGGCAGTCAGGTGAAATCTTGGTGACTGGAAAAAGGGAATCATCACTCCTGTTCTTAAAAAGGGTAGAAAGAAAGATATAGGAAACTACAGACTGGTAGGCCTCACCTCTGTGCTTGGGAAGATCATGAAACAGATCCTCCAGAAAGCAACGTTAAGGCACATGCAAGACAAAGCGGTGGTCCAAGACGGCCAGCACAGTTTCATCAAGGGTAAATTGTGCCTGACCTAATGGTGGTCTTCTATAATGGAATGACCGCATCAGTTGACAAGAGAAAACCAACTGATGTCACCTACCTGGACTTCTGTAAGACCTTTGACATTTCCCCACGTGACATCCTGATCTCTAAATTGGAGAAACATGGATTTGAAAGGTGGATAAGGAATTGGCTGGATGGCCACGCACAGTTGTGGTCAATGGCTTGATGTCCAGGTGGAGGACAGTGATGAGTGGTGTCCCTCAGGGGTCCATCTTGGCACTGGTGCTATTTAATATCTTTATCAGCAACATAGACAGTGTGATTGAGTGCGCACTCAGCAAGTTTGCAGATGACAACAAGCTGTGTGGTACAGTCAATACACCAGAAGAAAGAGATGCCATCCAGAGGGATGAAGACAAGCTAGAAAACTGGGCCCACGGGAACCCAATGAGATTCAATGAGTCCAAGTGCAAGGTGCTGTATCTGCGTGGGGGCAATCCCCAGCAAGTGCAGACTGGAAAAAAGAATTCATTGAGAGCAGCCCTGTGGAGAAGAACTTGGGGTAGATGAAAAGCTTGACATAAGCCAGCAGTATGCACTTGCAGCCAAGAAGGGGAACTGATGCCCCACCTGTAGTACTGCATCCAGGTCTGGGGCCCCCACCACAAGAAGGATGTGGACCTATTAGAACAGTTCCAGAGGAAGGCCATGAAGATGATCAGAGGGTGGAAGCACCTCTCCTATGAATAAAGGCTGAGAGAGGTGGGGATATTCAGCCTGAAGAAAAGGCTCCAGTGACCTCATTGCAATATTTCAGTACTTAAAGGGGACTTATAAAAAGATGGAAAGCAACTTTTTATTTGGGCAGATGATAGGACAAAAGAGAATGGTTTTATATTAGAAGAGGGGAGATTTAGACTAAACACTACGAGGAAATTCTTCACTGAGACGGCGGTGAGGCACTGGAACACTTGCCAAGAATAGTTGTGAATGCCCCATCACTGGTGGTTTTCAAGGCCAGGTTGGATGAGTCCCTGGGCAGACTGACCTAGTAGGTGGCATCCCTGCCAATGACAGGTCCCTTCCAACCCAATCGATTCTATGAATGTTAAATTCATCAAACACTAGGAAAGGGAACAAAATCAGAAACGAAGACCTAATTATAAATAGCAAAGAGACCTCCAGGATCACCTAGTCCAACCTCTGACCTAATGCTAACAAGTCTTCCACTAAACCATATCCCTAAGCTCTACATCTAGACGTCTTTTAAAGACCTCCAGGGATGGTGACTCCACCACTTCCCTGGGAAGCCTATTCCAGTGACTAACAACCCGTTCAGTAAAGAAGTTCTCCCTAAGATCCAACCTAAAACTCCCCTGGCGCAACTTTAGCCCATTCCCCCTCGTCCTGTCACCAGGCACGTGGGAGAACAGACCAACCCCCACCTCGCTACAGCCTCCTTTCAGGTACCTGTAGAGTGCAATAAAGTCGCCCGTGAGCCTCCTCTTCTCCAGGCTAAACAGTCCCAGCTCCCTCAGCCGCTCCTCGTAAGACTTGTTCTCCAGACCCTTCACCAGCTTCGTAGCCCTTCTCTGGACTAGCTCGAGCACCTTCATGTCCTTCTTGTAGTGAGGGGCCCAAAACTGAACACAGTACTTGAGGTGCGGCCTCACCAGAGCTGAGTACAGGGGGACAATCATTTCCCTGGACCTGCTGGCCACGCTGTTTCTTATACAAGCCAGGATGCTGCTGGCCTTCTTGGCCACCTGAGCACACTGCTGGCTCATATTCAGCTGACTGTCAACCAATACTCGCAGGTCCTTCTCTGACAGGCAGCTTTCTAACCACACATCTCCCAGCCTGTAGCTCTGTTTGGGGTTGTTGTGCCCCAGGTGCAGGATCCGGCACTTGGCCTTGTTGAACTTCATACAGTTGGCCTCGGCCCATCGGTCCAGCCTATCCAGATCCTCCTGCAGGGCCTTCCTACCCTCGAGCAGATCGACACACACACCTAACTTGGTGTCATCTGCAAGCTTACTGAGGGTGCACTCAATCCCCTCGTCCAGATCATCAATGAAGATGTTAAAGAGGACTGGCCCCAGTACTGAGCCCTGGGGGACTCCACTAGAGACCGATCTCCATCTGGATTTGACTCCATTCACTACAACTCTCTGGGCCCGGCCATCCAGACAGCTCTTAACCCAACGAAGCGTACGCCAGTCCAAGCCATGAGCAGCCAGTTTCTTGAGGAGAATGCTGTGGGAAACGGTGTCAAAAGCCTTGCTGAAGTCAAGGTAGACCACATCCACAGCCTTTCCCTCATCCACCCAGCGCGTCACTTTGTCATAGAAGGAGATCAGGTTTGTCAAGCAGGACCTGCCCTTCATAAACCCATGCTGACTGGGCCTGATCGCCTGCTTGCCCTGCAAGTGCTGCGTGATGACTCTCGAGATAATCTGCTCCATCAGCTTCCCTGGCACTGAGGTCAAACTGACAGGCCTGTAGTTTCCTGGGTCAGTCCTCCGGCCCTTCTTGTAGATGGGCGTCACATTTGCTAGCCGCCAGTCAACTGGGACCTCCCCCGATAGCCAGGACTGTTGATAAATGATGGAAAGCTTCTTGGCCAGCTCTTCTGCCAGTTCTCTCAATACCCTCAGGTGGATCCCATCTGGCTCCATTGACTTGCATACATCCAAATGCTGTAGCAGGTCACCAACCATTTCCTCATGGATTGTGGGGTCTACATTCTGCTCCTCATCCAATTTGTTATAAATTAGCTCTCAATTAATTGACAGAGAGGGTCATGTCCAATAATGCAAATGATTTTATTAAGTAAGCAGCCAACAAGCAAAACAGCGCTGGGCGGCCGGGGAGTCTCTGGCTCCACCAACCCCTCTGCACCTCACCCCCCCCCAGAATCTTCCTTTTATTGCCTGGTGGTTCCGGTATACGCGGCACACCCTGGTATGTTCTGCGGCTGC
>NC_048896.1:76146128-76191106 GCF_011077185.1 Oxyura jamaicensis | reverse complement strand
ACTTCACAGTTTCTTATCTCCCAGGAACCTTCACTACCCCCACTCTTTGAACAGAACAAAGACAATGAACAAACATTTATTGTATATTACACCTTCCACCAGCTCAGGGTACTGGGCATCCAGAGAAAAACTGGTTTTGCTGTTAAAGACTGAGGCAAAGAAGGCGTTAAGCACCTCAGCTTTTTCCTCATCTCTGGTAACTAAGTTTCCCCCGCATCCAGTAAAGGGTGCAGATTCTCCTTAGTCCTCCTTTTGGTATTGATGTATTTATAAAAACATTTTTTTGTTGTCTTTAACAGCAGTAGCCAGATTGAGCTCCAGATGAGCTTTGGCCTTTCTAAGTTTGTCCCTGCACCGCCTCATGACATCCTTGTAGTCCCCCTGAGTGCCACCCTCTTTTCCAAAGATTATAAACCCTCTTTTTTCTCCTAAGCTCGAGCCACAACTCTCTGTTCAGCCAGGCCAGCTCATCTTTGGGCATGTGGGGACAGACCGCCATTAAATTTCTTTCTTGAAGAGCGTCCAGCCTTCCTGGGCTCCACTGCCCTTCAGAACCGCCTCCCAAGGGACTCTGTCAACCAGTGTCCTGAACAGCTCAAAGTCAGCCCTCTGGAAGTCCAAGACAGTGGTTTTACTGGTCTCCTTCCTGACTTCGCCAAGTATCGAGAACTCTACCATTTCGTGGTCACTCTGCCTGAGACAGCCCCCGACCACCACGTCTCCCACCAGTCCTTCTCTGTTGGTGAACAGAAGGTCTAGCGGGGCACCTCCCCTGGTAGGCTTGCCAACCAGCTGCATCAGGAAGCTATCTTCCACGCTCTCCAGAAACCTCCTGGACTGCTTTCTCTGGGCTGTGTTGTGCTTCCAGGATATGTCTGGGAAGTTGAAGTCCCCCACAAGAACAAGCGCTGACAATTGTGCAACTTCTGCATGTAGAACTCCTCATCCATCTCCTCTTCCTGGTTTGGCAGTCTATAACAGACCCCCACCAGGATGCTTGCCTTGTTGGCCTTTCTGCTGATCCTAACCCATAGCGACTCAACCTTATCATTCCCAGCCTCAAGTTCGACGACATCAAAACACTCTCTAATATAGAGAGCCACTCCACCACCCCTTCCGTGCTGCCTGTCCCTTCTGAAGAGCCTATAGCCAGACATTGCAGCACTCCAGTCATGAGAGTGGTCCCACCATGTTTCCGTGATGGCAACCGAGTCGTAGCCTGCCTGCTGCACAATGGCTTCCAGCTCCTCCTGCTTGTTGCCCATGCTGTGTGCATTAGTGTACATGCACTTCAGTTGAGCTTTTGCCTTCTCCCCTGCCTTGCCATTGTTCCCCCTGGCACACCTCCAACAAGTTTTGTTTCATCCCCATCACCCTTCTTACCTAGTTTAAAGCCCTCTCAATGAGCCCTGCCAGCTCCTGGGCTAAGATCTGTTTTCCCCTTGGAGACAGCTGGGACCCATCTGCGGCCATCAGGCCAGGTGCCGAGTAAAGCGCCCCGTGGTCAAAGAACTCCAAATTCCTGCGTTGGCACCAGCCTCTGAGCCATGTTTTTATCAGGTGGGCTTTCCGTGTCCTCTCTGAACCCCTCCCTGCCACTGTAGGGATGGACGAAAACACCACCTGTATTCCTGCTCCGTCCACTAACCATCCCAGCCCCCTGAAGTCACGTTTTATAGCCTTCAGGCTTCTCTCATCAACGCTATCACTGCCAGCCTGGACTATCAGTAGTGGGTCCAGGGGCGAACTATCAGAGGGGCGAACCAGGTTGGGAAGTTTTCTGGCAACGTCTCTGACCCTGGCCCCAGGGAGGCAGCAGACTTCCCTATGGGTAGGGTCAGGCTGACAAATAGGGCCCTCTGTTCCCCTGAGAGTCGCCCACAACAATCACCCTTCTTTCTTTCTTGGTGGAAGCAGTCTTGAGGCGTGGAGCAGACTTCCTCGCCCTTGGCTTCCTGGATAAACTTTCTACCACGTCCTCATCCACCGCTCTCTCAAGTTCCAGGGCCTCAAATCTGTTGCATAAGGGCACCTTGGAAGGTGGGGCAGATGGGGGCGGGGGGGGGTTGTTTCCTGCAACGTCGAGCAGGAACCTGCCTCCATTCCTCCTCTACTCCTGGGGCCCCTCCCTCTGCCTGATAGCAACCGAGCAGGGGGTCCACCTCCATTAGGGGAGTCTCACCCCGGTGCCTCTCCTTCAGGCCTTGCAGGGAGTTGCTCCACCAGTCTATCTCCAGCTCGCATTCCCTGATGGCCCTCAACCTCTCCACCTCCTCCTTGAGTTCTGCAACCAGGCAGACCAGGTCATCCACCTGCTCACACCTCACACACACGGTATCTCTGCCTCCCTTGGATAGCAGCAGCAGGCTCTGGCACTCCCTGCATCCAGAGACCTGAACGGCCGCATTTCTGATCGGGCACTCTGTCTGGGTGGCTACAGACTTTCTAGAGAGAGCTCTCTCAGCCTAGCGTGGACCATCGCGTCCTAGTTAGTGGTAGAAAGCCGTCAGATGAGTTGCTCTTAGGGGCAGGGTGATCGCTCTGCTCTCCGTTCTCGCTCTGTCTGCGAGAACTGCAGCGCAAACTGCCGCGCCCCGCCCTTCCGACGCGCCCCGCCCCGTTTGCCGTCCTGGTCGCTCGCGCTCCCTAGGGGCTGCTTTTGAACGGCCGGGGAGGGGGCGCTGCTGGCTCCGCCTACGCCTCGTCAGCGTCCCTCACGAGGGCTGCCGGGCTGTGGCGGCTCCCTCGGCTGCCTCGAGTGGCCTCGATGCCGGGAAAATAGCCCTGCCTGTCCCGATCCCCCGCTCCGCTGCAGAACGCGTCTGCCCCGGAGCCGATCGCCTCGGCAAGTGGTGATCTTTTTGCCAATGGTGGGGTGGGAGGGCAGATACAATAATTTAATGGGTCACCTAGGCTTTTACTTTAATCATAACTGGAAAATCAGGGGACCTTTAGAATTATTTTGATTGTCACTTTGCCTGAGAGAAGTGTGATAACTACACTACTTTAATGAAAGTTACTTTATAATTCCAGATGGACTATGAAATCATGTTGCTTAAATTGATCCATTTGAAATTATACATTCCTTCACTGAAGACTGAGACTTACCTTAGAAAATCTGTGAAGTACTGTCAAAATTTATTGTACTAGCACATAAATAGCTTAATCAAAAAAAAGATACTTTATTATGTTGATGATTTTGTGATATACTTGTAACAGTTGGACAGTCCCATATAATTTTCCAAAGAACTAATGTGAATTCCCACCTCCCAATTGAACTGCTATGCCCTCATAAAAATGGCACAACAATAATTGTAGCACACTGTATTGATGATTAAATGATTTTTTAAGTGATAATGAAAAATTGGAGATATATATATGAGGCAAGATATTTTACCTCATTAAAGGTATGTAATTGAGCCAACATTAAGGACAGTGTTCAGAGTGGCAGCTTGGACATTGCGTCATACTTAGGCATCTTTCTAAAAGAACAGATCTTTTTTTGTGTGTGTGTGTTTATATTTTTTTTCAAACTTTATATTTTTTCAAAATTTATATTTTCCATTTTTTTTTTAGTTTTGAATACTTATGACTAAAATGACCCTCCCTCCCGCCCCCATTTTTCTATCAGAAAGTGCCAGAAAACAAAAGCTTGACAAAATTGTTAAATTTTGTAGGAAGGTGTTGATTTTCTTCAATCTTCGGACAGAAACCAGGCAGATTTCCCAGGATAAAGTTTCTTGCCAGAAAGCCTATCCCTTTGGCAATCTGAAAATGTCAGCTATCTGCCATAAAACTGGATACCTCACTACCTAGTATGTCTATCTTTAGCCAGGATACTCCATGAAGAGGTTTCTTGTCAGGATATTCATGGCACCTAAATTCTTCAGCTGAGCTGGCAGGGAGCTCTGCATTTCTGATGTTCTGGCAGCATCTGCTTGAGTAAGGTTTCTTTGGGCATAGACTCATTCAGTTTTGCAGTGATATCTGGGAAGCTGGGACTTCAGCTCTACAGAAGGCCAGAGAATTCATTTTCTTTCCAAATTAAATAATAATAATAATAATAATAAACGTTCTAAATTAACTTTTGTAAATTTTTATTTACACTGTGAGATTTTTAAGGAAAAATGTATTTCTGAATCATCAGCCATACAATTTCTGAGGTTATTAATTGTTAAAAGGGACAATACAAATAACAAAAACAAATGAAGTCATCATAATAAAATTGTATTTCCTTAAAAAAAAATAAGTTTACCTCACCCCTTTACTATCTGCATGCATATCTGTGATTTTTCAACATATTGTCAGACCATTAAAAAATAATTCCTAGTTCAAGTTCAGAAAGCAGATTTCAGCTGTCAGGTATACAAGGTTGTGAACGGAAGAGCTCCTCATTATCTAAAAGAAAAAAAAAGAACTCGGTTGAATTTTTGCTCCTTTCTTGTATTATAATTAGAGCTAATCAAGATTCACCTTTTAAAATATTTTCCTGAAGAAAGTGATATTTTTCAAAAATTTCGTAACTAGGCTTTTTTGAATTAAAAAAAAAAGATAAAAAATAGTACAGTAACATTTTTTGTATATTTTTTTCTAAATATATTTTTAATACAAATGACTATGAAATGCCAATTTGAGCCAGAAAAATATTTGTTTTCTAAAACAAACAAAAAACTATTACACAATATTTGACTTTTTATTTTTCTATTTCTTCCCCTCAGGAGAGATTTTCTGGGTGTTGTTTTGTTGTTTGGTGTGTTTCAACATTGCCTTCAAAATTAGTAGTAGAATAAAGCTTCAGAAACAAAAGTTTTTAAGCTACCATCTTACCAATAAGTAACACTTTTCACGTTCTTTGCCACATTTATTTCCTTCTTATGATGTTCAGCCTGGAAGCAAAATATCCAGGTTTCTAAGTTTGATATCTTCCTAACATCAGGATTTCCCTATGAGGTTTTAAAATGAAAAAAACATTTGAGGTGTGAATTCAGATATCTCCCTTTCTTCTTCCCTGTCACTATATTTTGGTTATACAAAAGTGCTGTGAAGCTTCAGCCTGACAAGCGTAGCTGTTAGTGGACTCAGGAGGAGGAAGAGAGGAAGGAGACGGGAAATACACTCCCAGCTCAGCTGATCTTTCCTCTCTTTCCACACTCTAATTTACCCAAAGCTTGTAGCTGGATAGAGCTGAGAATGGAGGATGAGGAACCAGTGGGAATTTAGCTTTTTCCAAATCATTTTTAAGGCATTGGTGTGCAAGACCAGTATCATCAAAGAGTTCCCAAGGATTCTAGATTCCCAAGAGTTCTAGAACTTTGTAACTGCATAAATAATGCACAAATAGCATGGTGCTATTCTGCAGCTCCTGTTCTGTGACCAAGCTAGTTTCCTTGTGTAGCGTTTGACTCTTCTGCATAGAGACACCAATTTATTTCTGCACAGGATTACACTAGAAATCTGGTTACTGGATTCCCACTGGACTCAAGAAAGTCATGTATGCAGTGCCTAAGCATAAACAACAGCATAAACAGTAAAGAATGAAATGGTAAAGAATTCTAAAGTAAAGAATTCAGTGAAGCATAGGCAGCTGAAATTTTCTGAGTTCAGCTTGGTTTGAGTTTGCATAAGTTTCACTGTTTTTTATTCAATAAGTAATTAAACTTCCAAGAAAGATCTTATTTATGACATCTATTTGCAATCTGTTCATATTTTGAAGCACAAATGCCTTATTAAAAAGCAAAAGGTGAGAGAGAGGTAACATACTTTCACTGGTGCTTATCCTTTATTTTTGCCTGGAAAATAATGTGATTTTTTTTTATGACATTTTAGAATAATCTGTTTTCTTTTATTATACAAAAATACTTTCCTCCCTGTTTGAAATTAGACACTGTCAGTTAAATTACAGTCCTGGAATTTATCTACTTTACATTAAACAAACATACATCTGTATGTAGTTATATTATCTTACAAAATATGTAAGAACTGTACTTTCATGAGCCTTTGTGGAACTTCATCAAATTATTCTGATGCCCATGCATCACACAAAATATATTGTCATGTATTTTAAGAAAAGCAAAGACATGCCACCAAAACAGCTGTGTCAGTATGCATAGTATTCTAGCAACCTGAGAGGGAGGGGGAGAAAAGTGGAAATAAATATAAAAAGGAACAGTCTAGAATGCTAATCTTGAATCATTTGTAAAACATTTCCAATCTGGGGTCAAATGCAGTGCAAGTGCTGGGCAAATAATCTGTAAAGCATTTGACATTTTAATCTATTTGAATCTATAGGGTACACTTTATAAGAGTAGACATAAAGCTCTTTATTTTAAAGAAGTTGTTGCCATAGTTGAAATGCAATTAATATTGGTGTTCAGGATATTTTTGCTCCGTATCACATCTTGGACTGGGAATCTACTGTTTTGGTTAACAATAGAAATCAAGTCCTAAGGGGAATGTAACCTTCCAATAGCATAATGTGTAAATTGTGCAGTTCATCTATTTCCTTTCTTCCCACCTTCATATCCATGAAAGTGCAGAGAGGGAAACCAAGTGAAGGTGGCTTCTCTTTTCTCAATCCATAGCAATTTTTTGCAGTGGTTCTAATGGAGAAGCTGATTGCATCCAGTTGCTAAAGAAATATAAGCTGGTATTTCCTACTCTTTGGTAATCACTGGCCTACTAGACTGAAAAATCTTACTTCTTCATGGATGACTGAGAGGAGAGGCAAAAGAAAAAAAGTCTCCATTAAAATTTTGAAAGAATAAAATACACTTTTGCTACCTTTTTCTTTACTTTTTCACAGTACAGATATTTTGTCAGACTTCACATCTCACAAACAAGTTTTTGGGGTCCTGTGTTTGCAGTAGGCCAACATTTAGGATTGAATAGTTCTGTTCTGTGTTGAACCTTACCTACTTCATACAATGGAATTATTTCCTCATTTATCTTTTTCTATTTTTAAACACAAAATATTGCACACATACACAGAAACCCAGATAATAGAAGCATAATGTATGGTTATGAAGTTATAAATTCGTAATTAGGAAGAGAATGAAATTGTGAAGAATTTGTATGGTCAAAATAAAATAAATAGAAAATTGTATCTAAAATTGAGAAACATGATATCAGCTTTTAGTAGCTAAGAGAGTGGCAAACCTAGGAAGGTAGTATCTTTTAATAATGGGGTGACTTTTTTTTTTTTTTTTTGTCAGGTTTATAAACTCTAATGCATCTTTCTATTTTTCAGGCATGTTGTTTTAGTTATTTATTGGGATTTTTTTTTTACTTTATTTTTTATGTATTTACAACCCTTCACAATACAGTAGTTTCTTCCCTAGTATTTTCCTCCCTGAAGGAAAAAGAGAGAAATGGAACAAAGGAGATGTTTAGGAATACTGAGATAACTTAAAGAAAAAATGTGATCTGACGAGTGAAAAACAGAGTATTCAATAACATGTTTTAACATTATGAAAGAGTAATGAATTTTAATATATTTTGTATGTGTATTAAAAACCCACACAACTGTGCTTTCAATTGGCATCATCTTTTAAATAAAAGTAACAATTATCATTGGCAAGCGTACACCAGTTCTCACAGGAATTCTGCAAATTATTTTACAGTGGAGATAGATATAGGTTAACCTTTTGAGTACAATGATAAAATACAGATATTATGAAACAAAAAGACAATCTAAACAAAATATTTCAAAGTAAGATTATTATACTAAACATACAGTTAAGATACTAAATTCCTAATCTCAGTATGGAAATTTTGTTCTGAAACCCTATAATTTATATAAGACAAAATATTGCATTTCTGTGTTGCAGTTACATCAACACACATTTTTCTGCAGGTTTATTTAATGTTTATTACCGAAAAAATATATTCTGTAATAGACTTACTTTTTTTTCCTTTTTGATATGCTTCTACTTAACAAGTCTCTAGAGAAGTACATACAAATTGCAGCACTAGTAACTACTCTTTTGCCTTTTTTTCTCCTGAAACTATCACATTGCAAAAAATAAAAATAATTTTAAAAAGTTAACAGTTGTAATATATTTTTATTGCTTATTTAAACTTCCTTTCCAAATATATCAACATACTTGAAAGTATTTAGAAGAGATCTACTGAAAGTGTCCAGAAAATATTAACTAAACACAATTTTATTCCTTTAGTCCACACTTCTTATAAGGAATATAATTCCAAATGATTTCACTGTTCAGTATTTTGTAAAGGCAAGAGGGGCAACAGTCCTTAAGTTTTAAGTAGCAAAATTATCAAGCTTTTTTAGGCCTTACCTAATTACTGATGAACTTTGAAGTGTGAACAAAATGCATTCTGCAGATGAATTTTAGTATGGATATTATTACTGCTATTATATCTGTTATGCAGTTTCAGTTACACAGACGTTAGTCTTCTGTTGGGACATTCAGATATATATCTAAAAGGACACACGTTCCTGTTTGAACCCATACTTTTTCTCCTAAAGCTTGTTTTTCATAAAAAAGTGACTTCATAACTAAACATTATTTATTATTTCATATATTCTATATTCATTTATTTCTAAGATATACTGCAAGAAGAGCAAGATTCAAATAGTATAATGTTTAAGTTCCCCAAACTTCCATCTTAATATTTCTTTACAACAAAATTTAAAAGTCTTCATCAACTTGCCTAACTCCTGTCTTCTTTCTGTAAGTATCTGCAGGCTTACATGCAATCATATAGAATCGTAGAATATCCCAAGTTGGAAGGGACCCATAAGGATCATCGAGTTCAACTCCTGGCACTGCACAGGTCTGCCCAAAAGTTTAGACCATGTGACTAAGTGCACAGTCCAATCGCTTCTTAAATTCAGAGAGGCTTGGTGCAGTGACTACTTCACTGGCCTGTTCCAGTGCGCAACCACCTTCTCGGTGAAGAACCTCTTCCTGACTTCCCGCCTAAACTTCCACTGTTCCCGTGGGTCCTATCACTGGTGATTACAGATATCAACTCTCAGCAACGTTTTTGGAACAGCTGTTGCATCTGGCTCTCTTGCATACAGCGTCTTCTAAACATCACAGTGATGTGATTTGGCATCTGATTTCCACCTTGGTTATTACTAGCCAGAATAAAATGAGGTAGGCTGTGATCTCATATTCCTACCATTTTCCTTTATGAGTAACTCATACACTCTTTGCAATTGACCCTTCATCCCTTCAACAGCACTTTGGTTTAGATTAAACAGGAAAAGATCACACCAGCAATAGAATTTAGGCATGATATTTATTAAGGATACTGTACAAAATGTGGTATTTCTCTGAAAACTGAGCAGAAGGTAAGATTCTGCTGCTCAGAATGGGAAACAGAATATCTCTATCACAAGAACTTTAAAATTAATAAATGCTTACAACCCAAATAATTATAAACAAACAAATTTAAATTGATCTGTCTAGGCAGTCTAATATAAGGCTTCTATTTTCTCAACTTGAATTGCTATAAACAGTTTCTGGTTATGCATAAAACTGCACTGAAGCCAGTAATAAGTAAGGAATGGATAACATGAAATAATGAGATAAAAAGTTTATTTTATTTTCTTACTTGTCCTGATAGTCACCAAAGTGAAAAGATTCAAGTCTTCAAAAAAATCTGATAAAGCTTTTCAACTGCCCACATAATATCACACTCTCTGCCCACTGCCTTCAATATCTGACCACTTATACCGTATAAACCTAATTATATCCAAATTCACAAAAGCAATTCATTTTTACAGAATGTCAGAAAGAATAATAAAATTTAATGTTGAAGGAGCATGAAGAAAAGCAAGTACCAAAGAAGGTACTATAACAGATAATGTGCTGTCACTTGCCAAATATTGCTGGGATCATTGATATTCCATGGGAGTAACAGAAGAACAAAAAATGCTTAAAAAATAAAAATAAAGCAGTTGCAAGGATTATTTTTATTTCCAGTGTTTCTATTATTAGAAAAAATGCAGTATATTTAGCACTTTAAAAAAAAAAAAAAGTTGTATGAAAAATACAAGAAATAGTTAAAAACAATGGGAAAAAGGTCAAATCTGTGAAATACTGCTAAAATTTTGCAACAAATTTTGTTTCTGTCACAGTACTTAACAGTGAGGTTAGGCAAATAAATACATATTTGAATGAGTATGATAAAACATATGCTCATCTTGTTAAACTTTTTTTTCTGATTGAAAAATTATCTAAATTAAAAGACAATAAAGTTAGTATAAAGTTAGTATATATAAAGTTGGAGTAGTAATTTGCCATGACAGTCTGTTGAAAAGTTGTTGGTGCTGGGAAAGTAATGATCTAAAAGGTAGAGAAAAATATAGGATCCAGAAAAATACATCCAGGCATAAAGAGTGGGACAATACAAAACACTGAGCTAGATGTTCTGAATTAATGATCTGGTTAACTCAAATCTTTGTATATCCCTTTGAAACACTAGCAAGGAAGACAGTCTTCAGATGGTTTATCAAATTTACCTGATTTTAAAGATTCTGTTAAGATATCTCACAGTGAGCTATCACAGTGATTATACTCTGAACACAGAAGACAGGTTTTTAACTGTGCCATAGACAGTCATGTATTGTATTAATCACAATCGATTTGTCTTTTTTCAGTTATGATTTGTTGAACTAAGAATAAAATTTTAGTGTTAGCCATTTGGTAAAAGTAGAAAAACCTCACTACTAAGAATTTGAGGCAAGCATATGTAGTAGAAGAGAAAAAGAAAATCATTAAAATATCTGTATCTCATTATATTACAAAGGCTTTGCTTCTGATATTATTAATAAAATCTCTAAAATACCGTATTCTAGGAGAAACACAGAGAAAACATAACAGACATAAGCATATTACTATCAAACTCACAGATTTTAAACAAAATTTATGCAATGACTCAATACTGAATTGTCCCTAACTTAAGCAGCCTTTTATTGTCCAAATCAATGTAGCAGAAGTATGCCTTAGGACTGTGCTGGCCCTTGATGTAGGGAAAAAAAAAAAAATAAATAAAAAAATGATCATTTACAATAATCATAACATATTTCATCAAGAATGAAATTATTCAGATTCTCAGAAAAATACTGCCTTTCAGAAGAAGCTTTGGAAGCTCAGAGATGCTGTTTAATGGAGTAACATTTTTCCCACCAACTGCTCATTGCCCTTTGCCATGGACTAATCACATGTAAAGAAAGGATGTTTGAATTTAAGATGATACTGAGCTCTGCAGCCTTTTAAATTCACAATAAGTCATTGAACTAACACCAAGTCTGTCAATGTAGACAATTTATTCTGATATAAAACTGGTTGAAGAGTTTCCTTTAAAAAGAACTATGGCTTGTAGCAGAGTTAAACCTTAAAGAAAATGCGAAGTGTGTCAGTCTAAGGAAGGAAAGGATCACAACAAGATTAAGGTCCATGATGTCCTCAGTACCTGTCTCATTTTATTTAGAAGCAGACTGACTCCATTAATATTTAGTTTCAGAACCCTGTTCAATATATATTTTTTTTTTTCTAGATTTTACAGATGTAGGCACAGAGGTGTACTAAGTGAAGGCAAATCATTTGTCTTGTGAAGACCCCAACTGAAATAGTGATGAAGTAAAAAAGAGAATGGAGACGTCTGCATTTCTTACCATCTTTATCATTATCTAATCAATAAGCAGTTTTTTCTCTTACTTTGAAGCTTCTATCAGATTATATTTTCTCTTTTCTTTGAAAGTCTGTATATATACACAGAAAGTTATAAACACAACACAAACTCATCAAAATGGACATGTAAAAACAACCTTTCTCCTTTGTCTTTCTACTTCTTCCTTGTTCTTCCTAAATGCAAATGTGTAACCCTCTCATATAAAAAATAAATACATAAAATAACAAAGGTCTTTTTTAAATCCCTGTAACTTACATCTGAATTATACCAATTAATGATGCTATCCTCTTACTAAACATTTTATTATTATTTCCAGAATATCTATAGTATAGTATCTATACAGTAGCTTATACGTATTTAATAGTAATGCAGTTTTGTTGCTTGGGAAATTCAGAATTACCATCACTTCAGTCTGCTAAGGCCAAACAAATAAAATAAATAAGGTCAATGATGTTTATTTTACTTGAATAAACTAATTCAAAAATAACCCCTGTGACTTTCTAAAATTAAATCCACAAGCTGTATCCTTATACAGCACTACTTCAATTGCAAAAATCCCTTAATTAGTCCAAATTTGAAGCACATACAGTAAAAGCCAATAGTACTGAGTAAAACAACAACAACAAAGATCACAACACTTATTTTTCTGAGCTTTGTAACAAGGCAGGGGAGTCATGCTTGTAATTCAGTTTTATAATAAATAGCCCCAAATGATGAAATACTGATCATAAAGAAATCTACATTTTAAAAAGAACATCATCAAAGGATCCCACATATCAAGCTTCACTGTCACTTAAAGTAGTTGGTGAAATCCTTACCTGTATTTGTGCAACACAACTACTGTCATTAAATTCTAGCCACTTAAGCTGCTAGAAAAATATACTCCCATGCTTTTTGTACACTGGTACAATTTTCAAAGATACTCTTCATTAACCTGACTCAGGATCTCAAGTGTTTATTTGCCTTTCTATATGGAAGTGACATCTATTGAGTCTCTCATTCCAGACCTTGCTTCTTAGCTGAAATTATCCAGTGAGCCACAATGATCATCTCAACAAGTCTGAGTTCAGTCTTGCACCCGAATCTTAGCCAAAGAATAATAGGATTAAATTCCAGTAAATCATGTCTTACCAAACAACACATTTATTTATTTGGAACAAAGGTAAACTAGAAAAGATGCTTTAAAATTTGCTAACAATATATATTTATGTCTGCCTGTGGTAGTTTTACCCAGCTGTGCAGCTTAGCTCCACCACACCTGCTCCCTCACTCCCCCTCCTGAAAGGGAAAGAGGGAAAAAATACAATGAAAAGGGCTCATGGATTGAGATAAGGACAGGGAGGTCACTCACCAATTATTGTCATGGGCCAAACAGATTCAGCATAGGGAGATTAAAGAAATTTATTACCTATTACTAACAGACTAGAGCACTGAGAAGGTAAAAGCAAACTAAAAACACCTTCCCCTCATCTACCCATTTACCGTCTTCTATGTCCTTTCCCCATGCAGCACAGGGGAACAGGGAATGGGGGCTGCAGTAAATCCCTAACTCTTCACCTCTGCCGCTCCTTCACAGTCACTCTCTGCATCTTCTCCATGTGGGCTCCCTCCCACGGGATGTCATCCTTCCCAAACTAATCCTGCATGAGCTTCCCACAGGCAGTAGCTCTTCAAAAACTGCTCAAATATGGATCCGTACCACAGGGTCCATCCGTCAGGAGCAAACTGCTCCAGCATGGGTCCCCCACGGGCGGCAGCTTCCCCCAGACTCCCTGGTCCTGCGTGGGCTCCTCTCCATACGCTGCAGCTCTGGCCCAGGGCCTGCTCCTGCAGGGGCTCTCCACAGGCTGCAGCCTCCTCCAGACCACATCCACCTGCTCCACCAGGCAGGGGGGCTCCTCCATGGGCTGCAGCGTGGAGATCTGCTCCATGTGGGACCCATGGGCTTCAGGCCACAGGCCAGCCAGAAACTTTTGCTCCAGCACCTGGAGCACCTCCTGCCCTCCTTTTTCACTGACCTTGGTGTAAGCAGGGCTGTTTCTCTCACATTTTCTCACTCCTCACTCTCCCAGCTGCTATTGTGCAGATTTTTTTTTTTTTTTTTTTTTTTTTCCCTAAGTGTGCTCTCACAAAGGCACAAACATTGCTTGTTGGCTCAGCTCTGGCCTGCTTCAGGTCCCTTTTGGTGCTGGCTGAAACTGGCTCTGATCTGACACAGGGCAGCTTCTGGATTCTTCTCACAGAGGCCACCCCTGCAGGCCCCACTACCAACATGTGGCCATGTAAACCTAATAGAATCATAGAATTAGAAAATCATTAAGGTTGGAAGAGACTTTCAAGATACCTAGTCCAACCATCACCCTACTACCAATGTCACCCACTAAACCAGGTCCCTAAGCACCAGGTCCAACCTTTTCTTGAACACCCCCAGGGATGGTAATTCCACCACTTCCCTGGACAGGCTGTTCCAATGCCTGACTACTCTTTCTGAGAAGAAATTTCTCCCAGTTTCTCACCTAACCCTCCCCTGGCACAACTTGAGGCCATTCCCTTTAGTCCTATCAGTAGTTACTTGTAAGAAGAGGCCGACCCCCAGGTCACCACGCCTTCCTTTAAGGTAGTTGTAGAGAGTAATAAGGTCTCCCCTGAGCCTCCTCTTCTCCAGACTAAACAACTCCAGTTCCCTCAGCTGCTCTTCAGAGGACTTGCGTTCCAGGTCCTGCATCAGCTTCATAGCCCTTCTCAGGACACATTCCAGGGCCTTGATGTCCTTCTTGTACTGAGGGACCCAAAACTGAACATAGTACTCCAGGTGCAGCCTCGCCAGAGCAGAGTACAGGGGGACAATCACCTCCCCAGTCCTGCTGGCTACACTATTCCTGATACAAGCCAGGATGCCATTGGCCTTCTTGGCCACCTGGGCACACTGCCGGCTCATGTTCAGATGAGCATCAATCAGCACCCCCAGATCCTTTTCCTCTGCACAGCTTTCAAGCCACACTCCCCCAGGCCTGTAGTGCCGCATGGTATTGTTGTGGCCAAAGTGCAGGACCTGGCAGTTATCCCTGTTGAACCTCATCCTATTGGCCTAATACACTGCCTTATGAAATGATAACTCATCTTCCATATGAGAAATGTTCCAAAATCTGAGACATTTAAAATTCTCTGCCTTAAGTTTTAGTTGGTCACTGATTTAAAAGTGACATTTTTCAGATGATAATTCACTTTGTAGGTCAAAAGAGGTTGTTCCACGAGCCTGAAATTAGGTAGAATTGCTGTTACGATTCTTTTAAAAACCTGTAAAAAAAAAAAAAAAAAAAAAAAAAAAAGTACTTTGATGCCTATGTATTTTTATTTTTGTTTTGATATTTCATTGGATATGTACTGTTAAAAAATAAAAAATAAAAATATGTTAACACTACATTGAACATTCTCTTTAGTTCCTTTAGGAGGTGATCTTTCTCTTTCCAATTTAACCAGGAATGTGGTTATTGGCAAGCCCATAAGGCTACAAACAAAATTATTAAATTAATACATTGGTTTTTGAATGCTGCATGATGTTGCAGCATCTGTCACAGATTCCTTCATGTACCAATGGGTGAAGAATGGAGGGTGTTTTGGCAGCAGACTCAAATATGACATCTACCAGAAGGTAGATATAGCAAAGGAAGAAAATTGGCAAAGGTCTTGTGGTGACAACTTTCCCACATTTGAAATAAAGTTCTCCTTGCTGACTCTGTTATACGGGTCTGCACTACTCACTGCTCCATTGGGGATTATTTGTTGATTGGAAATCCTGATTAAAGATTGGTACAGTACTTCGAAATGCCAACAACTTGTTGCAAGTGGTAAGAAATTCAATGCAGATGTGAAATGATTTCTATCAGTTTACTGGTAGGTGGCTGAAAAACTAATTCATCATAACTAATAGCTCAGAAGATGTTTTAGCTTCCAGTTCTTGCATTACTATTCTGCAAGGTTGTCTTAATACTATGTGATTAATGAGAAAAAAGACAGGTATAAACTGTGGGTGTAATGAAATACAACAAAATACCTTAATTAAGCTGTATTTAAATTATAGAAGATTAATTAAAAATTTTCATGGGGTTCTTTATATTAATCAGACTTTGAACAGCTCCTTATGTAAAAGAAAAAAAGTGTCAATTTTATGCTCTTGGATGATATTTGTTAGCAGAACAAGTGAATACATATTTTAAAATAAATCTGATACCAGATGTACTGTATATGGTGGTAGCTTAACTGGCAATGTATGGAAAGAAAATTTCTTTTTCAAGCCTTCTGGATAAATTACTACTGAGGAAATGTGTAAAACAAGCCATGTATTGTCTTTACGCTAGTTGTACAGATTTCCTGTACAGACACAAAGAAAAATAATCTTCTACAATTACTCATCTGACTTATTTTAGAAGTCTGTCTTACAATTAGTTAAATAATGCCTGAGAAATACTTATTTATCACCATCATCTAAAAAGGAAACCTAGAACATTGGTTCAGTTATTGATTTTTAAGTTGCAGCTGCTTAATATGGTATAGGATTAGTCTCACTTTATTTAAAGCATACTATATCTTTCTAGTGTAAAGGAAACAATGAGAAGATGAACACAGGCTTAGAATCATTTTCATTTATAAACAAATTAAGAAGTTGTGCAAACGTGATAACAGAAATTACACTTTTCATTGTTCTCAAGCACAGTTCATGAGGCTTTCTCATCAACAGAAGCTATATTTGTAAACAAGAAAAAGCATCAGTTTTCTGCAAGCCTTTCACCTTTTACCTCACTTATTGTAATACCATTCTGGAATTCAAATTCTCTGAGCACAATAAAAAATGCTTCCAAGTATCGAAGTACAATTATCACCACACTCCGACACTCAGCATTCAGTCAACACTTCAGATATGATTTAATGAGAAAGCAGTAAATATCATTGTGAAATTTAAAATCATAGTTTTAGAACAATATATATAGAAAGAAAGACTAAATTCTATAGGTGGGATAATTGTGTTACCTTTTCTAAGAGAAGGATAAAGAGACTTGTTTCTCAGTCATTGTAAAGGTGCATGATGGGGAAAAATCCTAGTGTAACTAATTTACTAACAGGGAAGACATATTTATGTTATGTGTACATTAATTGTTATATGTATATTAGTAAATGTTACTTGTATGTAAGGCACATTGAAAAGAAAATGTACACATATGAATGTATGTATAAACAAAACAGTCTCGACTTGAGAAACTTCAATCAGTTTAATTTGTTGCCAAATAACATGAACTTTTAATTATTGATTCAAGTATTGAGGAAACAAACAAACAAAAAAACAATACAACCACAAATAAAGAAACACTTAGCAAAATGCCTTTCCTCCCCGGGCTAAACTTCAGTTCAGCACCCCTCCTTCAGCACCCTCCCTCAGTTCCCCCACTTCATTGAGGCAGTGATCAGTGCATAGTCATTTCTTTGTGTTGATCTTTGTTTCTTACTGTTCCCCTACCCCAGCATGAGTCCTTCATGGGCTGCAGTCCCTCAACAGCATCTCACCTCCATCAGGAGTGACTCCTTCCAAGGGACAATCTCCATCTTTGTCCCTAGCACTATCTGCTTCCACATTGCCCAGAGAAGTTGTGGATGCCTCATTCCTGGAAGTGTTCAAGGCCAGGTTGAGTGGGGCTTCGAGCAACATGGTCTAGTGGAAGGTGTCCCTTCCCATGGCAGAGGGGTTGGAATTAGATGATCTCTAAGGCCCCTTCCAACCCAAATAATTCTATGATTCCATTATCCTATGATTTCTCCTTTTTCTCCAAATGTGCGTCTTCACATACTTCTTTCCTGTCCCTTCTTGAGTGTCTTGCTATGTCTCTTCTTGTGTCTCCTGCCCCCAGCAGGTGCCACCCTTACTCTACCATGCCTGAGCAGAGGCAGCATGTGTTCCTCTCAGTGGCTGAAGGTTTGAGATGTGATCAGCTGTTTCCACCCATCAGAGTCATCTGGAAACAGCTGTTACTGGCACAGAGCAGTTCATGGCTTCCTCCCACACCCTGCAGCCCCTGTTTCCAAGATCTGCATTTTATGCCCAATACAGAACCTTAGAATTAAAATGATGCATTTTTTTTTTTCATGCTGCACTTCCACAAACCAATAGGGAAATGCACGAATGCACATTTTTGTCTATTGCTTCTTCAATAACTTCAAAAACTTCTCCTACTCTCATTCTTTACTTTTATAGGCCTATCACGAGTGAACGTCCGATGAGTATTTGAGTGTCTTCAGGAATTTGAAACAGAAGCCATGTTCAACATCTGAGTCACATCAAAGTTATATCTAACCCAATATTCCTTTTCTGAGAGAAGGTAGTAGCAGACATTGAAGGAAAAGTACAAAAACAAGGCTTCTACACTGAATCTACTACCTTCCTATCTACTACTACCTTCTGACAAACAATAATTTTAGATGTTCTTGATCTATAAGTTGCACTCAGGCTTTGATGTTTCAATCAGGGATATATCCCTAAATTTCTCTAAAAGGTTTTGAAATACGTTTTTTTTTGCTTAAGGTTTCTGCAATTAAATTAGATACTTTGGAAAAAAAAAAAAAAAAAAACAAGCAAACAAACAAACAAAAACAATAACAAAACCATCCTCCTTAGGTCATTAAGTTTATTTTCAGTGTATTATATGTCGTTATAATCAGGAACACCTTTGTTCTTGTGAGAAGAAAGTGCTTAATTTGCCAGGCAAGAACTGCAGACAGTCCATTTTATTCAAGAAATGTTAGTCACTTGAACCATCCTTTATTCTGTTGCAGGAATATAGATGCAAGTAATAATTGCCACTGAGATCGGTGCTTTATCAGTGCTTGGAGAAGAAAAAGGACTTTTGTGATTTAGCCCCAGCAGGAAACCAAGTACCAAGCAGCTGCTTGCTCACTCTCCCCAGGGAGATGAGAGAGAGCATTGGAAAGGTAAATGTGCAAGACCTCATGGGTTGAGATAAAGACAGTTCACTAACTAAAGCAAAAGCATTTATGAAAGCAAAGCAAGGAAATCATTTGCCACTTCCCATCAGCAGGCAGGTGTTCAGCCACTTCTAGCAAAGCAGGGCTCATCACACATAACAGTTTATTGGGAAGACAAATGCCATCACTTTGAACATCTTCCCCTTCCTCCTTCTTTACCCCAGCTTTTATTGCTGAGCATGATGTTCCATGGTGTAGGACATCCCTTTGGCTAGTTTGAGTCATTTGTTCTGGCCGTGTGCCCTCCCAGCTCCTTGTGCATCCCCAGCCTTCTCACTGGCAGGGTGTTATGACAAGTAGAAAAGTCCTTAGCTCTGTATAAGCACTGCTCTTAAACAAAAGTACTGATGGATTCACCATTGAGACTAAGACCTGACCTTCAGTACCCCTGCTAGGCAAGCAATGGTAAAAGGTTTGACTTTACATGAGACAGACATAGGATGCAAACACAGCTTTTGATATCATGAAAGTATCATAAGATTATCAAAAGTTTACAATTTATGATAGTCTCAGATTTTAATTAAATGCTTTAGGACAGGAAGATTTTATTCATTTTTATTTTTATTTTTTTAATTTACTGCTGGAAAATGGAGAATGATCCTTTCAAATATAATCATTAGTTAATTGGGAACAGTCTAGTGAAAGTATTTTATTATACCCTTGCTGTATGTTTCAAGAACATAGCACTTTACAGTTAAGTCATTATGTAGATGTTAAAAAAATAAAATAAAAAATGAGCAAGTAAAATCATTAGGACTGTGCTCTTTTATGCCTGGGACTATCTGAAGCACGGTGGAAGAAAACTGACAAACCCAGCCCCATGCAGCAGTACATACCGGTATTCCAATGATTATTAGGACTGGTTTATGGAGTTTTTCATACATCTGTGTGGCCAAGAAAGAGAAAACTGAAAGTGTCTCATTGTTGCTTCTCAAAGAGCCTAGTCAAGTCTTGGAGATGTAACTGAAATGAAGCTTCTCACTTTTGTGAGATTTTGTTACAAACCACAAAACTGATCAAATGAGAGGACCCACTGTATTTTATTCTTTTTCTTAACAGATGAACTCCAACAGCTTTAAAAACTTTAATATCCTGCCAGATTTGGTTATACAGAAACACTTTTAGTGGGATTTTTTATAATATTGTCTGCACTAACTTAGTTTTAAAAATTCAATTAATATGATTCAGGCCTATATGGTTTTAAAAGTATTATCCCAGAAAATATATCCTAGAAAAATGAATCATAGTAACGAAGCCTGAAGGTGAACAGCAGGCTCATCTGCATATAGTAACAATCATGAAAATAGCTGTCCTTAAACTGTATTTTCTGTGTTAATCTGTGTTAATATGTTTCTCATTTGCATCTTTTTTTTTTTTAAAAAAAAAAAAAACACTATTTACCTGTATAATTAAGTGGTAGCTATAGAATTAGAGAGGACAAAAGAAATTTAAAATAGAACTGAAAAAAAAAAAAAAAAAAGTCAAAATATCATTATGAGGAATGCCAAAGTATGATTATGAGGAATGCAACAGCAACAGTCTCCAAAAAAAGCTATAGTAAATTAGCTATGTGGGTATAGGTACTGATTCTGCTGCAAAATTCCTCTATGATGTTAGCTATGTCACCTGGACAGTCATCCATGCCATTCTTTATCTATGATAAGGTGATAATAATGCTGATTTACTTCACAGGAATGCAGTGAAGATTAATTAGATTCCTCAAAAAGCAAGTGTGAAATATCATGTGCATACAGCACAGAATTTTTTTTATTATTTTTTTTTTCTCTCTAACACAGACTGTTAATTATCTGTAAAACTATGCTTGGCAAACATTTGATCTGAAACTTTGTAGTTAAGGTTATGTTTTTAAAATTATTTATTTTATTTTATTTTTACAATTCCTTTTTCTTTTCCTTTCTCATGCTGTAAAGCAAAAGCAATTTCTAATTCTAACCTTGCATTTCTGCATAACTTTAAATTAACTTTTAATTAGATTAGATATTGACCTAGTGGCTATGTTGTACCTTAATAATCTTTGCATTTAATCTGTTAAATGTTTATAAATTTCATGTAGGTGATTCAACACAGATTAATTTACAGAATGCTGTGAAGGGGGAATGAAAGTTCAAACATTTATATTATGGTTAATTATGAAATTATGCTGTGTTTGGACAAGTTCTTTACGGTATGCAAAGGAAAATCAGTATAGTGAGAAGTACTGTTATGTGTCTGAATATTTTGCTATCTGGATGGTTTAGTGTCTGGAATACTTAACACATGTTCTTATTTTTAGTTTTTCATTGTAGAGCCACATCCAGCAAAGTTGAAGCAGGGAATAACCCTGCACAGCTAAAAACATGTTACTTAACCTAAAGTATATCTGGTGCCATGAGAAAGTGGAAGGTTCACACCTTCACCTGCTAATGTAAGAGATTTTTTAGCAAGTTGAATCCATCTGTTGAATGTCTTGAATATCTCTAACCATTAGGTTAGGTGCCCATTTAGGAACCATTTAGATGTATTTATTTATTTATTAGAAGCAGTCTTTGGTGGTAGTAATATTTATTTACACCAGCTGAAGAGATAAAATAAGAGATAAAGAGATAAAATAGTTCCATTCACTTCTATTCACAGCTGAGCATCTGCTCCACCAAAATTAAATGTTATCATATGTGTGTTGTTACCTAGTGTGTCTCTTCAAGTAGATGAAAAGATAGCAAACTGATACATGAGCTATATATAGTCCTTTTTTGTTATTATTATTTTTATTATTATTATTATTATTTTTCTGATGTATTATGCAGGGAAAAATAATATTGATTCTCCAGCCACACCACTTTTTATGATTGTATAACTGAAGTGTAAAATCCAGTTTTGGGTATTCTGGCAGGTCTTTATTGAATTATTAGCTGTACATTATTTTGAAGAAGACCATTCCAGGGAGATAAAAGGACATATTTAATGTCAAGCACGTGGTTTAGTTGTATACTTAACATCAGGAAAAAGCATCTGGACTATAATGACTTGTCAAGCATACTACTTTTATTTGTATAAAATTTCAAATATATATTCTTTTACAACATAACTCTTCAAGTGATAATTTTCATTAGCTTTATGTTAAAATTATAACAGAAAATTCCAAGAACCTTAAAAATTGTATATAAAGAGTCTATTATCTACAACATCTTGATATGGAAACAAAAGCAAAATTTTCACTGTCCTCAACAATTATGCTCCCACCTTTTCAACAAGAAAGATGTTCCCAAACAAGGGTTTCCTGCTTGTTAAAAACAGTTAGTTTTTCAGTGCATTCTGCATGGAAACTTCTACTCTGGAAAACACTGCTAATATATTCTTAGCGTAGTTTGTTCATATTTGCATTTGTGTGTTTCTCAAATATCATTCAGTTATTAAATAAAAAAATATTTCTGAATGTTTTAAAGCTTTCTGGAAAGCAAATCATGAGCTTATAAATCATTTTACAATCATTACAATGCAAGCGTAGCTGCCATATTTTTAATGATATTTCTTAGCACTCAGTCTGATGGTATAACAATGGTGACATATAAATGGAGCGAGTGCATTTCCCTTTTAAAAATCAATAATATCCAGAATATCCCTAGCTAGGTAAAGAGGAATCAGGGTTAGGATGGGGACTATATTCTTGTCTTTCCTAAACAGTTACAGCATATGTGTTTTAACTCTACAGATATGGGAACTAATAGTTAAAAATGTATTGGTTCAGAAAATAATTTCTGTTACCTGTGTCATAGATTATTAAAATATTCATTATGACTTAATAAAGGGTCTGTTTCCCTTCCTTCCACCATTCTCTCCAAAATACAAGCACATGTAGCTGTTATTTTGGAACAATTCATCTCACTTAAGGAAGAATTATAGTAAAATTTGTACTGATAAAACTCAGTACAGAGTAAAACAGAGGTTGTTTTGTTTGTTTGTTTGTTTCCAAGAAATCTTGCACTAGTGGAGAGATTAATTAAATAATCTTTTTGATAGCCTTCATCTAAAGGCATCAATATCAACAGAAGCATCCATAATTTTATTGTTTTAAATGAGGCCTTGGACCTTATTAGTGAAGGATTTAGCTTGCCTTTTTTTTTTTTTTTTTTTGGTATATTGTCTTTGCTTTTCAAGTAGTTGGCTAGTTGGTTTTTACAGCAAGATATAGTTATGTTCTATTTCCTGTAAACTATACTTTTAAACCAAGCACATCTTCATTATAATTGGTTTTGTGCATCTGAAAGGAAGAAAAAACATCCACTCTAGCCACTGAACACTGAAATGTCTAGTCTGTCTGCTACAGAATATCTGAAAAAAAGGAAGTACAGTACTTTAAGCAACAAAGAAAGATGATACTTAAAGAAACTAATGCTCTGAACTCTCTAGAAAAGTATAAAAATTACTCTATATTAAGAATAAGAAATGCTTTCTGAACTGAAACTGTGATTGTGTTTTATGGCTCTGTTTTCCAGTCCAAGGTGTTTTATTAGTAAGCCATTATGTATAGAATACTCTTTCCCAGTTAAAGAACACATTTTAGAAATGGCTGATGTATTTTTAAGGAGTCTGCTAAATCTTGGATTGCACATCAGAAGAAAGATTTTATATACGGTCCTTGAGTATTCCATTCTAGGTTGAATATTATACAATTTAGGAAATAAAGCAGAATATATTTTCCCATTTTTAAAATCAATTTTATTTATCGTTACAATGCTAACAGTTTTTTTTTTTTCTGTATTTTTTTTTAACATTTTTTTCCTGATCTGTTACCTGTGGGATTCTCATCCTGAAAGGCTTGAATATTAGCTACCACTAGGAAGAAAGAAAGAAAGAAAGAAAGAAAGAAAGAAAAAGAAAGAGCATCAGAAAGGTGTATAACATTTCATTTTTCATTATTCTTCAGTAAAATGAAAAACAAAACGCATTGTTTACTCATGAATTGAGATAAATTTTTGACAATTTCAGACTGACAGGTGACATTTTCAGAAAGTTATAAGTGAATGAAGAGTTAGACTATATTGGCTTCTGTTGCCTAAGGTCAGCAAATAATAAGCAAAAAATATTCAGTATGGATTCAGCTAGTTTCCTGTTTATGCTCTGACTTGACTCTGGCATAAAACATATTGACATAACTAGCGTACTTGAGAATAAATGCAGGTTTACCCACTTTTCATTTGGGTAATGCCATGTTTCCCATACACAATGAACAAGAGTTTATTCATTCTCCAATTTTCTAAGACACTAGCTACACTTAATTGTGTTAATTACTATCAGGTATTCACCATATTCTGTCCCAAACACAACCCTTACTCCTATCAGCACCTACTGTATGTAGGAATCCAGCTCTGCTAAGTAAATCCTGTGCATTTATCTCTGGAATAGACATATATTCTTCATTGCTAAGTTAGGTCTGATTCTTACCTATCTTGACAACAGAGAGTAATTTTTACCATGCATGTGAAATGTTAAATGTCATCATGTATGCGTCAATGAGCAGTATTTTTACCTTCCAAGATAGGGAAAAAAAAATATTTAGGAAAAGTCCATTTAAATCTGTAAGTACTAAGTATACATATAAAAATATAATAATATTAACAAGTTGTATTTATTGAGAGACTTTGTATAGATGTAGGTCTGTAGACACAGGCCTCAGTGTATCAAAATTGTCCTTAGTTTATCAATTGGGAATATTACTAAAAATACTCTTCTAAAATGTTTCTTGCTGAATCAAAGTACCAAAAGTCTTGGTACTTTGGTTTATCAGCATTGATATTCCCAGACTATGTGGTTGCAGACTGAAGCGTATACAGGTAATTGGAGAAGCAAGAATTAAAAGACAAAATATTGTCCATCATACCTCATTGCAGAGGTTTCTGTCTTTTAGCCCTTTTACTTTAGCATTCTTTCTCTTGCCATTACAAGCCACAGCGAAACATGTTGATTGTTTAACAACCCCTTGCTACCACAAATTAGATTCAACAGTGGGAAAGCAACTGTTTGGCTCTTTGCTTGTTTTTCTTTTGTTCTCCCAATTTACATTGATTTAAATTTTTGGAGTGGAGTGCCAAATACTTATTCACTCCTGGCATCTGCTCTCAACACAGAAGCTGAGATAATGGTCAGTGGAAGTATCTTAAGCTGTATCATTCCTTGATATAAACTCTGGCAAAGCCCAGACTTTGCTTGCAAGCTGGGTGCTAATACTATATTCCTCTCTTACTTTTAACTCTGCCAAAAGCCAGCATCTGCTCCCATGTAGGGTGTTGACAGTTGAAGCATTTTTCCATTGTGTTGTAACTCTGCCGAGACCTGGCATCTGCTCACAAATAGAGGTGTTGACAGTTTGAGCTCTAGCACTTTCCCTTTGTGCATCAACTGTGTGGAAATCTGGCATCTGCTCACACACACAAGTTTTGACAGCATAAACTACAGTCTAACGCTAGTTTCTCCAATGTAGGGGAACACAAGTAGTCATAGGTTTGGGGGGAGGGAGGGGGACGGACTACTTCCTCATAACATCAAATCCTGAGAGATCAGAGAAGTAGGTATAGAGCTTGGATTTTTTTATTTTTTTATATATATATTTTTTTCAGCAAAAGTCTTGACATATTGTGTCAGTGGACTATTTAGAGATTTTTTCCTTCACAATAGATACTAGGAAAAAATTAATCAGCACTTCAAGATCTTACATGTTTTTCTCCATGACATAGGCAGTTGCACTGTGTTTAGTATTTGAGTAATATTGCTCTTGTTTCCCATTATGTTCATTGTTTCTGAGGGAACTTATCTTGAAGCCTCTGCCATTTTTGTATATTATAAGGACAGATAAGAAAAAGGATAATTACGGTAGGAAGTCAGAACTAATATTCTCATCTACTGTTGGGCATCAACAGAATATTATAGATGAACCATGGTCATCTCCTGCATGAGAAGCAGGCTAAATTGTAGTTTAATAATCTTAACATGTATTTGTTCTAAACTCTGATGTGAAAGCAGAATTAAAGTCCCTATGCTGTATTTCATGGTAAACAGAAAAAGACCAAATAAATCATTTCTACCAGATTTTTTTGTTTTGCTCAAGTAGAACAGCAGATTATTGTTCTTACGACTAATTCTGCAGAGATTTATTTATATGATAATGTGTGCTATTAATTATCCAAAACAATCTGAAAGGATTCTTAGATATCTTAGTGGTAGAATACTGAATATAAAAGGAGTTTTATTTCTCTTTTCTTAGATTATTTCATGTGCACAAAAATGACAAACTGAAAGAGAAAACTCAAACTTTTTTTTTATTATTATTTTTTTTTTTTAGAAATGAAACTATATTTAGAAATGAAACAATAATTTTCTGTTACTTTATAATTTAATCAGCAAATAAGAAATGTACTGGGAATATGATGTTTTTAACCATATTTCTTGCCCTAATTTCAAATAAAAAAATCTTTCAATTATGTTATGCGCATAATATGATGAAAGTAATAAAAGTAAATAGATCAAGACAAAATATAGGTAGCAACCAGCCTCTCTGTCCCCCTAGAAGGAGGAAACATACAAAATCAAAGCTAGACAATCTTGTCTACATATTTTGACTTAAAACAAGTACTGCTCAATTAGTATTTATTCATTTGTGAAAAAATTGTTATCATACTATACATGAGAACAGATAATACGAAATAAACAAGTAGCAATTATGGGCATTAAATATGGCATGGTTTGAAAGTTTTATGATAGCTATTTTTGAAAATAGGTAATATGATTTTTTTTTGTCTGCTAGAGTAGTTCCACAGTCTTAAGATTTTATGATTCAACATGTGAAAAATAAATGCCAAAGTTATACAGTGGAATTTGCTGCCATAACTTATATTCTCCTCTTGTTATATTTAACTACAGAACTATATCTCTGTAGCTGTGCATATGATATGTATAAACATACGTATATATTTCTCTCCTATGTAGATGCTATACATATACATGTATATGTGATTCTAAGTAGTTTGACTTTTCAGAACATGATAACTTTTTGCATATGGATTTGTAAATAGAAAACCCTGTAAAACTGTTTCCATCGTGTTATTTCATTTGCACATGTTCCAGCAGATAGTGTTAATACAGGATAAAATGGAAAGTTTCAGCCAGGAAGCCTTTACCTGTTTCATTGCTGTAATTTCAGTCTTCATCTTGCATCAGACAGTAAGTTGTGTGTTAACTGCTACACATACAGAGATGATTCAAGAGGTGTCTAGTCAGCCACCAAAGAGCTGGATGGTTGCCTGGAGACTAAATTTCAGTGTTCAGAATATGCCTCTTTAAATAGGAAAGACAAAAAGTAATCCTATGCAGTTCACTCTAAAGAATGTACTAAGCAGCCAGCCAGGCACTTGTCAGTTTGGGATATTTTTCTTAACATTTGCTGTATCCTGAAATTACACAAAAGCATAAGCCAGAGCATAAGAGTTTTCATATGTTCACAATATCTCTTACCTTGCTAAATCAGTTAACAGATTCAGAGCTGAAGCAAGATGTTTTGATGGCTGAGGCACATCAACCTTTGCTTCTACAGCATTCCACTGACATCAGAAATCTCTGCCTCATCTTCTTTCTGTATGTTATAGGATCATAGGATAATTCAGACTGGAAGAAACCTCAGATAGCCATGTACTGCAACTGTCTGTCCAAAACATTGTTACCTATGAAAACAGGATCAGGTTCAGTATAGGCACTTATTCTTTTTGTTTGTCACATCACACAGGCAATCATCCTGTGAGAAACACTCTGTAGCCAATAACTTAGGCTCAGTGAAGTATCCTCAGTGAGGATCTCAGTGAAGCACTAATTCGTGATTGCACTGGTGAGCGCCCCACAAGCAGGAGAGCGCACCTACTAGTTCCAAAACACAGTTTATGTACTTTTTGATGACAGGACCCTCCCCTGTTTCTCCACTGAGTGGGTAATCCAGGTTCACAATCTATTTGATGCTTCACAGACAATGCATGGCCTTCAGTTGCCGGCCTGTTAATTTTCACATTTCTTTTGACTTTTTTACTGCTTGAAGTGGTAATGTTTCTTTACTTATCTGACTTGACTTGACACTGTGATTTTTACCTAATTGTTCTAAGGAGTCTGGTTGTCTGCATTTTACAAGGTCGCCTACTAAGCTTTCTTATCAGTGCAAGAATATCTCAATACCACATTCCTTACCTTTAAACAATGTAACTCTGCAAAAACAACATTTTTATTCCCCACAAGCCTTCCTATGGGTCTGAACATCTATTTCAAACCAAAAATCACACTCATTTCATACAATTCAGCAAATTTAGATTTTAAGGACTCTATACTGAAACATAATTTCATACAGCATATTATTAGAAAAGATGTATTTTCACAGATTTACTCAAAACCTATAGACAAACCACAAGTGAATTTTTCCAAAATACTTCATTAAATTAAGTTAAATTTCATTTATTTAATGGAATTGCTATTAAGTTAAGTCAAGCTAAATGATCTCTTAAAGCAGAAAACATTTTGGTTATTTACACAAATAGCACAAAACTTTTAAATGTATACTAACTTAAATGATCAGCCATAACATCAAACACTACAATTAACAAAGGTGAAACACAGAGCATCATAGAAAGGTCAAAGTGTTTGTTTGTTTGTTTTTAAAAAGTCATGTTCCTGACTCAGGCATTTCTCTGTACTCATCTTCCATTAATTCTATATTTTTAAGACTTTGTTCTTGGTTTGTCTCTGGTTTGAAAAAAAAAAAAAAAAAGATTCTGTCTCTGATTTTGCTGATGATTCTGTTCAGGTTTTTCAACATAATTATTTTCAGTTTGTTGTGAAATAAAAGCATGCTATGGTCAGTTTTCAATATCTGAATGCAAATACCCTGTCTCAAAAGCTCTTTGCCCTTTACTTCAAAGAGGACCAAAGTCGTGTGGAATACCCAGTTACAATCCTGGTCTTTGCACAAATGTATCTCTGTGGCCTGAGTGACCTAAGGATACCTGGACTTTTATTTAGAGTTACCAGGCTATGTGACAGTGTCTTCTCAGACAACCTGACGAAGATGTTTGAAGTCACTGTGCAAAGACATTTCAGAACGTGAGGAAATACACTAGTGTCCTGGATAGTGATATATTTGAGATTGTATAAATGCATGATAAGTTGTTTATTTTTGTTTGTTTTGTTTTCCAGGGAATAGACAACCATGTCACAATGCATCTCAAAAAGCATTCTATATTTTTAAAGGTACAGTTAAAAACCACTGCTGACATTCTTAAAGATACAACACTTCAGCAGACACTAAAGAAGTTAGAGCTCACAATATGGCACTATATGTGCCATCATACATTTTTATCACTCATTAATACAATTATTCTAAATGTCCTGTACAGTCATGCTTTCATTATTTATTTAAAAAAAATATTGCACTAGTGTAAAAATGTTTCACTATACTTTGTTCTAACAGATACAAACCAGATGGATGTTGCAATAGCAAACAAAAATCAGGAGACAAGCCTATAAAATATATGATCACGAAAATCACTAATAATAATAATAATATCAATTATGTATTTCATTATTTCATTTTTCAGAAGTTTGAGACTTTTAAAATATGATTCTACTACTAGAAAAAGCCATAGTCTTCTTATTGATCTGACATTTGTGGATCTTCCAGGGTCTGAGGTGGTTTTATTTGTTTTGCCTGTTTTTAACAGTTGGCTAGTGGTCAAGTGACAATTGCCTAGTGTGACTGACTATTGCTGAAGCTCTGTAAATACAATGCATGCCAAAGATCTGATAAACCTAGGTAGTCATTACAGTCTTTTACATCAGCTGATGTTGGGAGAAGCTATTTATACAGCTTTCAAACTTCAACTGGAATTAGTAGGAATGAAGCAAATTGTGACAAGGAAATATAAAACTAGAAAGACCCAAGACTGAAGAGAAAGGAGCACCTGCCAACAGCTTTGAGTTCTTGTGAAGAATATGGCATACTGCTGACTGACTGGCCGCCCCACCAGTTCTGCTTAAAGAAGACATGCTGCTGACATCAAGACCCAGAAGTATGAACCCAACACCAAAGAAAAGGGGCAGAAAAAATGAAATTACTTTGTATAAACATTTTGAGGGTTTTATTGATGAAACTTTTATATATTGATTTGGGCCATTAGTATTATTTTAACCAAACCAACTGTTATATTTTGATTGGATTAATAGTATTTTATCTAGACAAGAAATAATTTATTGGCTTCAGGTGTATAGTGCACCATCTGCTCATGGCAAGTATAATACCACCATTTTCTAGTATGTCCTTTTGGCCATAAGTGGAACTCTATGGGGATTTTTTTTTTTTTTTTTTTTTTTGGCGGGGGGGGCCGCAATGTCTAGAAAGGATCAAGAATCTTTCAGAAGCAAATATGCTTTTATTTGTCTAAGGGACATCAGATTTTAAAGGGACAGACGTATATATTCATCCAAATTTCTAAAATTTGCAAATAATGTCTCCTTATTTTCACATGCATTTCTTTCATGAATAAAATTATGCACCTTGATATACATCAATACATCTAGGCAGGAAATGTGTTTGCACAAAGGCAGTTTTTTTGTTGTTGTTGTTTGTTTGTTTGTTTTTTCATGTTTGCTTGCTTGTTTGCTTTTTATGAAACCATAGGTATCTCTTTGACATAGGAATTTGCAGTGCAGAAACTTACAAGCTACAGAAATATAAGATGGTATTGCCTACGGATGGAGATTGTTCTTCCAGAGTATCTCTTTTTTTTTTTCAAATGTGGGAAATCATATGCTAAATAAGATATGCTAAATAACATAAGAAAAGTCTGAGTCATGGTTACAGCAGCTGAAATCCATCTGAAGACTTGGATTTGATCTGCTGGTTTCATATAAAATGGTTTATTACCTTCAAGTTTTATTTCATTTTTTTATTTTATATTATATATGTATATATACATATATATGTATATATACTTATATATGATGCTAGGCACTTAAAATTTTTGACTGCTGAATCTGAGACCTTGAAATCTGACAATCAAAACTTTCTAGCTTTCCAGCCTCTAATTGGAGTCAGTGGGAAACGTGCTTGAAACATTTAGTTAATGGCGTTAGTCTAGGAAAGGAACTCGCAAGCATTTAAAGTTATGCACCCCAAATGAGTGTATGCTTTTCACCTTCATTTTGATGTACCTCACATCTAAGCTGTGCCATGAGAATATTTATATTGCCTTATTTTAGAAAAGTATTGTGAAAATGGGAAATCATGGTTCTAGTGGATGGCATTCAGAAAAAAAAAAAAAAAAAAAAATCTGTATTCACAGCAGAATATGAATAGTTTATACAATAAAATCATGAAGCATACCCAAAGTGAGCATGACAGCTTAAGACAGCATCATCGGTCTCGAATCAGTGATTTGTGGTTTCCGTCAGCAGGGGAAAAAATATCAAGTGCTCATGTAATAAGAAACCATGCCTTACCACTTTTGCACTATCTGCAGCAGCTGTACATACTTCAAATAGTTTAAAAACATTTACAAGGGGCTGGCAGGCAACTGGGGTCCAGAAACCTTGAATTTGTGGTGCAGACACCATAATGGGGAGAAGTTAAGGCTGAGTTCTGGCAGAGGCCTGCAGATGGGCCTGGCTCAGCAGTGCCCGTGGCTGAGGCAGGGCCAGGCTTCAGCATCACTGGGGCCCTGAGAGGCTGAAATGGGGACTTGAGTCCTGGGCTGAGCAGAAGGAGACCTGGAAGAGGAGTGCCAGGGCCGAGTGTCCTTGGAGCCCTGAAATTAAGTTGATGAAAGACTTATATATTGTTTTTTGTTTGTTTGTTTGTTTGTTTGTTTTTTCGCTCATCTGAAAGCTTTATGTATCAAACAGTATTATAATATGTTCTGTGTCATAAATCTGTGAAATTCTTATATAATTTATATTAATCACTGTTCTGTTTATGTGGACATCTTTGTTAGTCTGCACCAAGGCATTCTTCGGAGAAACTGTGTCCTGTCCCAGCTGCCTGGCCTTCTTTGTTCTTTGAAATAAGGTTGCAGTTTGATTTTAATAAATCAAGTGAACCACTGAAAGTTAAAGTAATTTTACTTTTTGAACCTTCCTTTATTGTCATCCCCCCACCCCAAACATCTCATTATTTTCTTCTCTAAAATCATGAAATCTGCTTGTGTTTACTATCTGCACATATTCAGATTTCTAGCAGAAGTATATCTTCTGTTTTATTTTCTGATATATTTTTGACAATGCATTCTTTCATATACTCTGATGTGCCAAACCTTTATGTTCTTTGCCTTTTATAAATCTTTCCATTTGCTCCTGTATATCCCATATATTTTTCCACAAACACTGTATTTTCAATCTCCAATTTCCTGAAACTTATTTTGGCTTTGATGTAGCTCAGTTCAGTTTATATATATATATATAGTTAATTTCCATGTATTCTTCTCTTGAAAAACCATATTCAAAATGACATTAGTACTTCCAGAGTGTTTTCCATATTTTTATCCTTTACTTTCTGCTTTTATGTCATCGCATTTCAAAGAGATTCTCAATATGTTTTGTTTCTTCTGAATCTGTACTGTCATTCTCCTCAAGTTACTTTTTTTTTTTTTTTTTTTTTCCCCCTCAAATTGGCCATGTTTTCTCTTCTATGTTTCTCTCTGATTTTGTTTGGAGACAGGATGAACTCCATAAGGTATTTTTCTGTTGTTGTTGATGTAGTAATAGTGTTAGCAAAACTATATAAGAGGAATATCTTCTTCTGTGTAGGGTATTTGCTTCAGCTTCTGTAAGAATTTCAAAATCCACTCCATTTCTTGGGGCTTGGCTTTCTGGCAATATAGCCTTGTTTCCCTTTGGTATGCTAATAAATTGTACATTGCTTTAAATGTGTTAACTCTGTATCTCCAACACTACCACAACTGATTTAGTGTTCAAAAATCTGTCAGCCATGAGTTCTGGCTTGCAGAGAGCTTCTCAGAACCTGGATAATAAGTAATGACACATTATTTACATTTTGATTGAAGGATCCAGCTCAATACATTCCCCTGTGCATGCTGATTGGTGCAATCTCTCAGGAAAGCCAGTCAGCATTTCACCTCCTTTTGTCTGACTTGCCTGAAGACAAATGTTTCATAAACCATATCATTTCCTAGAGAGAAAGGTCAGCCAGAATACTAAGGGCATTTTCAAGGACATCTTAATCTTCACCACTTCTTATTGTTAGTCAGTGAATCACGTCTTCTACATCACTGCCCATGCAGTGCTGATTAAATGCAACTTGTAATGTCGTACTTCAATTTTTAGTGCATCCAACATTTATGTTCTTCTTTTCCAACACTGTTGAACAACAGCTCTGTCCTACTGAGAACATCATGCTTGAAATAGAGTTACTGCAAATATCAGATGCTTTATAACTTTGTTCTTGTGCTGCCTTTAAATTTTTTCCTCAGCCATTATGTCACTGTAATGTGTTGAAAATTTGTTCTCACTGAATTGTTATGATTTTGTTACTAAAGATTTTATGACCTACTCTCTTTTACTTAGTGTTAAATGACTTGAATCTGTGTATTAATGACCACATGAAAGTGAACAGAAAATTTATACTATTAGATGTTTGCCCTTTGAAAAAGTGCCTCTGAAGAAGTGCCTGCTACCAGCTACATTCTCACAACTGTAAGATAAAAGGTCTTCTTGTAATCAGTCAGCTTATTCTCTTGGGTGCCACATTGATGGTTACTTTGGGGTAATATTTCATTAAACTATGTATACATTCTTTTTTTTTTTTTTTTCATTCTCTATTTTCTCTGACCATTTTTTTTTTTCTTGCACTACTGAAATTCAAAGTCATTGTACTAGTCAGAACAATTTATAGGGAAAAGTGCCTTCTAACACTCTGTAGCCTATGAATGTAAAAATGTTGAGTCCAGCAAGGCATGTTTCTTGGGTATACTGTTGCATGGTTTAAGAGATTTTAAGAATGAAGATCACAGGCTTTTTGTCCTGTTAGGAAATATCTTGGCATAAGGCTTTTGACACTATATATCTTGACAGCAAAATATGTTTACATGGGTTATTATTTTTCTTCTTCTGACATTACCATTTCAGTACAAATTTTAAGAAATAGTGCAAGCTGGTTGTTCAAGGGTCTTCATACTGTTTTCTGAGCATATTAAGGAAAGTGAAGCGTAAACTGGGTCATTTCTTTCAAAGTAAATGTGTCTTAATGGTATCTTACTCATCAGAACTGTTTCTTAAGTGTATATTGAAGAAAATCTGCTGAATTCATTGACTATAAAATAGCCTCATAATGCTTTTTACTTCTGTCAGAACAGCAGAGTCAGAAGATGTCAAGCTGATATGGTTGGATTCCGTATCTCCTTGTGCATTGGCAACATAATTGTTATGAAGGCCACAAAACAAAAGATGAGATAGCAGTGGTAGCTGGTAAGTTAACTAAACTCCCACTTTATTAGGTAATGATAATATTTTATCTGTCAGTGATTTCTCCAGAACTGAATATATGCCTTTATTTCATGCTCTTTGATAAAAACTATGCCATGTCCTTGCTCTCCCTTTTTGTCTATCGAATGCAGGAAAAACCTAATTCCCTTCATATTCCAACTGCTCTTGTGTCCTTAGGTTCTCTCTACTTTTCTGTAAAGAACTTATACTGTAGAAATATGTTATGCCTCCAGAAATGTGGCTGGCATGTTTACTCTGTACGATTCCTGACCCCATCTGAATAGTGGCCAAGTGGCCAGAACTGCACGAGAAGCTTTTGTGTCCTAAGCTATGGGGTCTGACTTTGCCTTTATACACCAAGCATCAGGAGTCCCAGTACAACTGTCACAAAGCTAGTCTTTGCCACAAAACACTTTTGAATGAATCTATACAAGATAATTGCCACATTGGTACAATAAAGTTTAGAAAACCTACACCACCAACTTCACTGCTGAACAAAAAGTGAAATACATTCTTTCTTCAAAGATAATCTGAAAAGAATGGTAAAATTGTTCCAAAACGTAACATAAGACTAATATAAGAATGCTATATATAAAAGTGCATGAAGACTGCATAGCTTTAGTCACAAAAGTGTTGAGGGCTTTGAGGAGCAGAAGAGTGATGTTACAAAATGTATTAGAAGAAAGACTTGGACCTACATTTCTTATAGGTGTCCTGAGTGAGATGATAAGTCTGTTTTTCTCATTGCATAACTTTTGAATTAGTTATTGAAGAAAAGACACACTGCAAAAGTATCTTGGGAAGGGTACTACTCCTCTGCATGTAAAATCGAGCACTTAGAATCTGTAGTCAAATTCTTCACAGCATCAGGCAGAGAGATGATTTTGAACTAAGTTTCTTGAATCGTTACCAGAATATTAGACAAGGATCCCCAAGACTGGGAAACACAAATGAAGAAACAGATGCAGATGGCTGTATATTAGTGCCTATCTCTATGTCAAATGGCATTTGCTCCACTTATTCCTTGACATTTCTGTACCGTCCAACTTGGTTAAGTTCCTGCTTGAGTAGGGTATCATATTTTAAGCTTCCAAATCTTCTATGTATAGGAGCAACCTCTAAAAAAATGAAGATTGTAGGAATGATTAAGAAAAAATATATATATATATATATTTTTTTTTTGGGGGGGGAGGGGGGGAGGGCAAGAGATCAGCCTGTTTCAATATCTGGTAGAACAGTAATAATTCCGTCTTTCACACAAATTAGTTGCATATGAAGGTTATATATGATATATTTTTAAAGCTCTCAATTTTGAATGAGAACATAGTTTAGACAGTACGGTAAGTATACATAAATGCATACATGGAAATTGAATGAGCTTATAATTTGTATTTTTACTTTTTAAATTATCTGAATTAGTAAAATTATGCATCCAACAAATCTACCTCCTCATTTCAGTTCATAGCCAAATAAAAGTATCTGGGGGCAAGCATCTTCTGTTGTTCTTCCAGCTCTTAATACATTTCTAACTAAACTGTTATTCTAGCACTAGCATAGCACTAACACCGTAGCACTAGTAGTGCTATATACTACTAATCACTGAAGCTGCTGGAGTGGGTTGAAAGGACCAAAGAAAATGACTCATACTGAAAGGAAACAATGAGGAAAGGGAACTGTGTTTTCAAAGCTATATTTGTTTGTTTGTTTGTTTCTTTCTTTCTTTCTTTCTTTCTTTCTTTCTTTTTTGAGTAGAAAACTATGTAGTCAGTTTTATTTCTAGCTTTCTCATATCACGTCCTTTTGAAATCCATCTAAGTATTTATTTATTTTTTTTTAATAAAGGAAGTATTATCTCTACTTCACAGTTAGAGGAGCCAATAAGGCCCCCACAGCAATCCCATCATGCAATGTCACAAGTTTATTCATCTTAATTTACACACTTTCACATATCCTTCCTCTGCTTAGTCATGCCTACCCCACCCTCATCCCCCCACCCCTTCCCAATCACTGGAAAATAATCTTCATGGTATAATACTTCTCCATTATTACATTGAGAATGAGTAAAATAATTTAACTATAAAATCTCTTTCTCATTTTCTGCATTGTATGAAATAAGCAGAACTTTTGAAAACTCAGAATTATGGCATCTGTCCCTTTACTTCCTTAGCCAAATGTCTCTCTAGATAACATTTTACCACTTGAATTTCAAAGGTTTCCTTTGCAATCACAAAATCTAGAAATGTGCAGCCTTTAAGTTTGTTTCCATTTTTATAGCAAAATGTAAAGCTGTGGAGAACATCAGAGATATCTTTTGGAATATTGTATAGATGCCCTTTATGTCCCATAAGGGAACATACTTTTGGAAATACATTTTGGAGCACACAGATTAAAGTGAGATCTTTTTTATAAACCTGCAACGTGCATATTTTTTCTATAAAGATTATTCAGTTACATATCATTATTATATTCATAATTTAGGAACTAGATGTTAAAAAAATAATAATAAAAAATGGGTAGCACTGAAAGACCCATATAACAAAGTTTTCTAAACTTGTTACTAACACCCTTTTTAAATAGAACATGTTCCAAGGCAGTAAGGACAAGAGATTTTTGATTATTTCATGGTTTGAGAATAACTGTGTTGTGGTTTAATGTGGTGGGCACCTAAGAAATACACAGCCCTTCACTCACCACCGCTACCACCCTGCTCTGCCCCACCCAGTGTGATGGAAAAATGAGAATTGGAAAAAAAAAAAAAGAGAGAGAGAGAATTGGAAAAGGGAGAAATTGAAAGAATGGTAAAACTCATGCGTTAAGATAAAGACAGTTCAACAGGACAGAAAGGAAAATAAAATAATAATTATGATAATAATTACACACACACACATATATAACAAGTGATAGACAATGCAATTGCTTACCACCCACTGACCAAGCAGCGTCCCCCTTGATTCACCCCTGCCAACCCTCCCAGTTTTTATTGTTCCATGTGATGTCGTATGGTATGGGATATCTCTTTGACCAGTTTGGCTCATCTGTTCTGACTGTGTCCCCTCTCAGCTTGTGTACCCTCAGCCTTCTCACAGACAGGGAAGCATAAGAAGCTGAAAAGTCCTTGACTCTTTGTAAGCACTGCTCTGCAACAGCTAAAACATCAGTGTGTTATTAGCAGTATTTTTGTCCTAAATACAAAACACAGCACATCCAGCAACTGTGAAGAAAATTAACTCTATCCCAGTCAAAATCTGGACAAAGTGCTATCAGATTTTTTCTTAATAACATTAAAAGCAAGAAAGATAATACAGTCTCTTAGTCTTGAGTTAAAAGCTCTTTTGGATTACTTTTCTTAATAAGGTGACAAAATGAGCATAAACTGATGCAAACACGATGTTTAAGTTAATGCTTTAGTCTTCAGTCTTTAGTGGACATTACAGCAGTGTAGCATCTCTTAGTCTACTTATCTCTTAGTCTACTGCTAAAAATACACTTATCTTCACACATTTAAATGTGAATTGTATAATGTATAATCTAAAAATGTATAGAAAGATTTGTTGGAAAAATTGTTTTCAAATGAAATTATGATCTAACTAATGGTCGCATCCACTAGCTTGACAATAAGTATTGTCCTGCCTTACGTAGTACCTCAGTATCTAGAAAGTACCAAAGAATACAGTGATCAGTAAATCAGTAAATACAGAGCAGAAAGGAGTGATAATTTTATTTCTCCAAGCATATGTATTCAAATTCTATTTATCTGTCTACAGAGTTTGGGAGGGAGATCAGTATTTATGTTTTATTGCATATATATGCAAGTCCAATTAGCAACAGACTATACTTTAAACTGAACAGGTTTAAACTTTTTCCCTAAAATAATGAATTCATTGCAGTCTTGATCAGGCTCTTATTTGTCTGTCATTGCCATAGAGTAGGTAGATAAGTAAGGTGGGTGGAATTGTAGCAACATAAATCTTGTGTACCAGTGCCTCAGGGAACACTGAAGATTTTGATAATTATTCTGATTATTTTATCTTAATTTATTTTGCTAACATTCTGTATTCTGAACTGCTGAAATGTTGGAAGGAGTTTTGACTTTTAGCCTATTAAATTGAATAACATTTATTTTGACATTAATACCTTGTTTCTTTTAGTAGGAAACAGAAGTAGATAGCACAAAAATGTGATCTCTTCACAGTTTCATTAGAGTGAATTCTTATTTACATCATCTGTTGTCTATTGCTACAGAAATTCATGCAAAAACACAGGAAGATAAAAGTGTAGAAAGTAAAAGAACAAAAAGAAAGAGAGAATGATAATAAAAATTCCACATCTGCTGGCAGACAGGTTTTTATATTCTCCATCTAACTCATCTTCCTTTTGGGTATTCCTGTAGGCGATATCTCTGACAGATATTGACAGACTTGGTAAGTCCAGGTAGTACTTTGAATCTACTGCTGTAAGTTTTTTTTATTTTTTTTATTTTTCAGCAGAAATTCTAGGCAATGATGAAAGATGCTCATAACAGTTTATGAATAGTTCATTAAACAAATTCCAACAGAATTAATTTAAATATATTCTGTGGGATAAATTCACTTCACATCTAAGACAATGCAGCCTCATCACGTAAACCTTTTTCCAGTGTAAGAGAGTACAACCCATTCAGGTTGTGTGGCAATGACCATCATCAATTTGATTCCTTAAGTCCAGACACAAAATATGTGAAGTTATGGTTTCAAGGAACCAGGTTCAAAGAATAATATTCATAAATATGTATTCTTGAGAGATGCTACTCCAATCTCTTTGTCAAGATGTAATGCTCACAGTTTTGTTTACGGGAAAAGAGAAAAAGTACATTGTATTTAAAGCCAGGAACTTAGTTGATAGTGTAACTGAAAACTTAGCAGTCTAGTAATTAGTCCATGCCTAATTATTAAAGAAAAAGAAATAATACTTTTATGCAGAGAAAGGTTCATTACTTATAATAGAGTTAGAATTACTATATGTGCACTTCCTAGTTTTTAGTTCTTTTTGTGGTGGTGTGCTCATCCCTGCGCTTCTCTGTCTTAAGGCTCGTGGCTTCATTCATGGGGTAGCAGGGATGTTATGGTGAGTTGTCAGCCTTTGGCATCCTTCACTGGCAATAATGAGATGCTCTTCCTCTACAGTACATCCTGTGTCTCCACTTGTCAAGACCTCTGCCGTTTTTCCATGTAGACTTGTAAAACCTTATTTTCTTATTCCTGAGGCCTTGCAAGTTCAGTTCAGGCCTGTTACTAGCAATAACAATACCAGGTAACGGGTAACAAAGAGAATATAACAATGCCTGAAATTTGAAGAGGTCATGTAACAACATAGAAAGGAATTGACCAAGCAAAGGAGGATGCTATCAAAGTCCTTTAGGGAGTTTAATACACCCCTCACAATTACCCAGTGGATAATAACATTTGATGAATATATTATACCCTTTGCCCTAGGAAATAAGAAAATAATGTGTCATTTGTGATAGCAAAACAACTGAAATAGATTTTAAATAGTGATTGAACAGACTGAATACATCCAGATGTATTTCTTAATTATCCCTTGAATGTCAGGAGGTTTGAGAGCAGTTCTACTGCTATCTGTGTCAGCCGATAGTCTTGCCAAATTAATCAAATATACTTTTTTTTTTTTTTTTCCAGATTAAGTCAATATTTGAAAAGTGATTTAAAGAGAAAAAAATGTAGTATTTAAGAACAGTTTGGTCATCAGATTTACAATATTTTCTTAAAAAGCTGTGGCAAGCTTTATGCATAGGTCTTTGCTGTGAGTTTTCTAACTCCCGAAGAAAAAAGGAACATCTAGGATGAGGGTGTTCTTTAATGTCTGGCTTCTTCCTCTACAATTGAAAGATACTTATCAATCCCTTTTGCAACAATATTTTTCTTTGATATGCTAATTGGTCAGTTGGTCATTAGACTTGTATCACAAAATATTTACTGTGTAAAAAAATAAAAATTAAAATTAAATATGTGCACAGGATTTCAAACATGTTGGAATGTAAGCCCTGAATCTGAATGATACTGCTTCTCTCCATGGTGCTGTTGTAGGTGGCATATTATTTGAACATTTGTAATTTCTTGTGGTTGAACTTACAAATCCCTAAGCTTGTTTCTTCTTGCAAGTTATTGAAGACAATAATGTTTAGTGAATACTGAATATAAAATGCTATATATCTGTGAAACAGTGGGGATGGAAAAAAACACTGATTTCTTTGCCTGTTAATGGGTGTGCCTCTCAGAGCTATGCATTTTTTTTCCTCTTTTTCTTTGGGGTCAGTTAGCTTTTGGTATTCCATGCAAAATGAAATTATTTCTAAAAAGGGATATTAAAATGTTTCTAAAATACCTGCAACTAAATAGACAGGACACTATAATGGAGGAGGCAGATAGAGGTCCTCTGAGATAAAGAGACCTAGGCATGCTTTTCAGACAAGCACCATAACCACAGACATAAAAAAGAACTGAGTAAAATTAGTTATGTCTTCTCCTCTTTTGGACTGAAAGTACAGGAGACCTCCTTGAATTTTGAAAGAAGAATATTACTTAACTGAAATCTGGGACAGAGCTGTGTGTCTTGAGGGTATAAAGAAGATTAGAGGTACATCCTCCCTGCCCCAAGATGTTATGTCTTCAATGTTTTCTCACTAACAAGTCCATCAGTTCATTTCTCAATAAACTGGGTCCCACTGCTACCTCAGTATATTTCTCTGTGCCTCTATAGGGAACCTGAATGAATAACTTGGTTTTCACTGGAAACATGGTTTATTAGTGGTAGACTCAATAAAACAAAAACAGTACTGTTCATAGACTTATAAATCCAACTTTACAGTTCAGCTCAGAATATCATACATCAGGTTTTATAATCTTCAGTCTGTTTGCACCATGGAATGCCAACATGCCAATTACGATAATTAATAGAAAAAGTCAATATCCTTATGAAAAATTGTCTTTTATAATATATATATACAAATATAACAAAAAATCATTTGTTGGTATCAGACAAGTGATTCTGTGAAGATCTTTTCTTTCTTTCTTTCTTTTTTTTTTTTTTTTTTCAGAAGAATCCGAAGCAAGAATTAAAAAAAAAATAATAAAACATCAAGGTTACAGAGACTACGTTTAATTATCACAGCTGTCATCTTCTCAAAATGTGTTGTTGATGTTGTTGATTTGTTTTTAATAGCATTTATTATAATGTTTCAGTGATACATAGTGAATTCTGCCTTAAGTGTAAATTGTATTAAACATATAAAGGATTCCCAGAGAGGAAGTCAATGGACTGAAAATCTAATCAGATTTTGTCTTCTATAATGGGGAAAGAAGGTCTTTAACTGTTTCTAAGCTGTTATAATGCAGTTTATATAAACTCTGCAGGACCTGATCCAAGCAATCCTGCTTGTTAATTGATTTTGAACTAGTCAAAAAGTTTTTGAATTAGTCAGTTACACTATCTTTTTAGCTCTGTTAGGTTTTAAAACTAAAAGAAAAATATTTTGCCAAAGCAAACTGGAGATATATATAATAGCTGAAAATAATAGTTTTGATTTGGTACTATTCTATTCAATTTATGTTACATTATTATCTCATTAAAATATTTTATAAGATCATCTCGTATGTATCCTGATTTCTTAGTTGTTTTTTATTATTATTATTATTATTATTTTTATTTTTACATTTGGATTTTAGAAGGTGAAAGAAATGAAAATTTATTTAAATTATATTAAATTGTAATGGTTTCTATTTCACCAAAATTTCCCACATACAAACATGCATGCATAATAAATATAATTCTAGAGAAAACAGATGGATATGGTATACATATATTTATTTTTAAAATTAATAAATGAAAAAAATGGTATCAGTTAATATGGTTGTTAAAGATAAGGAAGAGAAAAAAAAAAGCCACATACTTTCTTTTAGATTTAAACAGTAGAATGTAAAACAGTCACACTAAGGCTGAAGAAACATAGCTCAGTATATATTCTCTAAACAAACACTGGAAAAAGAAGCATGCTATTTGACAAAATGATCTGTATATCAATTAGGGACAGCTACTGAAGTCAAGTTTTAACTAAAATGGCCAGATTAAAGTAAATGTAAACAAACCAATGAAAATGTCAAACATCAAAATAAGGTCTAGATCAACAGCACTATTTAAAAATATATAATAACCCTTTGTCAAAAAGTGGGTCAAATTCTATATTACTCATGAATTCATTGATACATTGATGCAACCTCCAATGAAGATTAATGGTAATTTAAGTCCAGGGAATTAAATGTGTTTTATACTGTTGTAATTGGGAGTAAAATGTAGTCCATTTTATATTGTCATTGCCAGCAATTTGATTATACAGAGAAAAATTCATCAGCCCAGCTACTTGCTCAGCTACTCCATCTGTCATGATAGCTATCACTACTGCTTAAAGTGATAAAAGGTGTGAAAAACAGTCTAAAGGACAAGTGACCATTGAAGCTGAGAAGCTGGAGAGTAAAGAAGATTAAATGGACTTTGAAAATTATTTTGTGTAACAGTGCTATGTCAGTACTTTCTTGTTAAACAATAAGAACAAGGTAACCCCCTGGAGCTCCTAAATGGCATTCTTAACAATGAGATTTGATGCTTCCCAATGAAGTTTGATGTCTCAGTAGTTCCTTGGGCAATTTAGTATTGGTTTAAAAGCTGTCAGTCAATAGAAGATAACTTTTAAGTACAATACTTGACTGACACTAGAGATTTTCATTACTAGAGTAAAAATCTAGCCTTGTCCAAAGCTGTGATGAAAACCTCCATCAATATAAAGCTCCACAGAAGAAAATATAGTTAATGCTTCTGTCATTCTCTGCAGTCCTGTTGTGAGTGGAATATACATTTTTTTTTCATATGAACTAACGGTTGCTTTGGAATACCTCTCCATATCCACACACCCCAACTCCACCCCACTCAACCCCCCAACCCCTTCTTCCCCACTTTAGTTAGCACATTTCCTGGAGTGGATTTCATTCTCAGATCATTATCATTTCAATGAGCAATGATTTATAAAGAAATTGTTGCTGTCATTGTAAGTCCTTTTATTTCTGGGACATTTATACATATTGACATTTTTAAATCTTTTGCTTTAAGCAGCTATCCAAGTTTTTTAGATTTATTTATCTTATAAACCTGCACCTTATTTATTTATTTATTTATTTTTCTACAAGGCGATTGAGAGCCTGATTACGTAATAGCATTTAAAAAGTAAATTATTTTTATTTATTCCACTTTATTTAGTCTGTACTTTGACATTTATACTCCTATATCTAATTGTGGTACAGAAATTGATCTATATATATGTTTCTAAAATGAAGATGGCTGGAACTCTGGGTTTTAAGACTTTATTAATAACAAAGTATTTTCATTATCTTCTTCTCAAACTTTTATTTTGCTTAAGTAATTTCCTTTCCAAAGTTTAGTTTTAGACATTTGTCCAATAATCTTATACTGTCCAACAAAACTCATGTTGCAAATATGATTCTTGCATTTCTATTTCAGAATATATGGTACCAGGTTGTTTGTACTATGTGTATAGACAAGGTCAAACCATTACCCAGTTTTTACTTGGTAAGGCAAACATACTTTTCAAAGCCAAATTTTTAGTTCAAATATTAAGTTAATTTAAAGCTGTAAAGTCAGTAAGAATGAGGAGTTAGAGATAAAAGGAATAGATAAAGGAAGTGTCTTGTTCCATTCTCCTGATTTCAGAAGTTAGGCAACATCTATCTCGCTACCTTACATCTTTTAATATAGACAGATGGTGACAGGCAACTTTTAAATTGGCCTCTTGTTATCTCAGTGCTCCTTGAGAGTTATCTCCTTACACACAGTTCACTGTTAAAACGCTGCTTTTTTCAGTCTTTGTTGCTGCTAAAATTGATGCATATGAATGCATGATTGAGTGGTCGTTTTAAAATTGATAAGACTATTTTCTTGAGCCAATAAAGTACATACACAATTCTTTGCAGAGCTATACTCAGTGAAGATTTCTAGTGGAGAGGCACAACCTAATCTCTGAGAAACATAATAGTCTGAGTGTATAAATAAGAGTATATGTGATGGCTTCTGAACCCCGTTTGATGAATTCCAAACAATTTACTTTTAATCAACACTGAAATACCAATGTAAAGTGTTGCATGTGAATTATAATTTGATAAATGGGCATATTTTAGGTTCCATATTGAGTCCAGATGGTTACACATTCTTTAATATATCTATCCATGTGGCATTTGCACATTTGTGTATCTCAGTCTTCCTCTCATTTATGTTTAATGATGGATTGAATCCAAACAATACAAGATGTTCTTCAGCATGCTAAGCTTCTGTTAGGTGGACTGATAGTCAGGTCCTTCTGCACAGGATCTTCTTTCTTTCAATGTGCTTTATTTCAAGACAATCAATCTTCATTTAAAACAGTTTTATTGAGGACATTTCATGTATAAGCAAATGATAACACAAAGAGCCTCCCAGTCAGGCAGGAGTCTGATTTAATAAGTGTATGCTACATGCATGCTAGGCTACCAATTCTATTAGACATCTGAACAGAAGTTACAGTTTTGTATAATCATTTGTAGAACTGTGTAAAACAAATAAAACAAATCTGCATTTTTCAATAAACTCGGAGTACACAGATTATTCAGAAACCTCTCCTCTCCTCTCCTCTCCTCTCCTCTCCTCTCCTCTCCTCTCCTCTCCTC
>NC_048896.1:76128826-76146028 GCF_011077185.1 Oxyura jamaicensis | reverse complement strand
CAAGCTGAAGTGTTCCACATTATCCTGCTGGTATGATTTGTCACATCCTCTCACCTTCATTGCGCCCTGTTTCTCATCCACTCACAGAAAAACTGTTTTCCTTTTGCTGAGGAAATAGAAGAATAATTTGTTGGATTTCCACCAAAGAATTCAATTAACTGAGATAACAACTTCCTCCCTCAGGTCAGGAAGTCCTAAGAGACATTAGCTGAACTTTACTCTTCTAATGAAGAAATATCAAGTTCACTTGCACTGAGTTCTGAATTTGTTGGTAACCATAAAAATTATAATTAGCAAACAATAGTTTTTTGTGTGTCTGTTTTATTGCCTTTATAAATTAATGCTTCAGTACTGTGGATTCACAATATGTTATCATTTTTCACTGCTCAGTATACTTGTGCTGTGCAAACACAAGTAGTCTCTATAACCTTGAGTGACAAGGGAATCATCCATTATGTGGGCTCTAACCATTTTTTTTTTTTTTTTTTTTTTAATTTAGAGAGTTCCTCTCTTCAAATGTGTCTTGGTATTGATTTCTTATTTGAGACATACTTCATTGCCATCCCACACATCTCTTATTGTTGCTGTCAATATTCTATTATATGGATGAAAAGGTTTATGAAACACTACTGAGGACAATTCAGCTTTATTAATAAAACAGGGGATATTTTCACAGAATCATCTAGGCTGGAAGAGACCTCTAAGATCACCAAGTCCAACCTCTGACATAGCACTAACAAGTCATCCACTAAACCATATCACTAAGCTCTAAATCTAAATGTCTTTTAAAGACCTCCAGGGATGGTGACTCAACCATTTCCCTGGAAGCCTATTCCAATGCCTAATGACCCTTTCAGTAAAGAAGTTCTTCCTAACATCCAACCTAAAACTCCCCTGGCGCAACTTAAGCCCATTCCCCCTCGTCCTGTCACCAGGCACGTGGGAGAACAGGCCAACCCCCACCTCGCTACAGCCTCCCTTCAGGTACCTGTAGAGTGCAATAAAGTCGCCCCTGAGCCTCCTCTTCTCCAGGCTAAATAGTCCCAGCTCCCTCAGCCGCTCCTCGTAAGACTTGTTCTCCAGGCCCCTCACCAGCTTCGTAGCCCTTCTCTGGACTCGCTCAAGCACCTCCATGTCCTTCTTGTAGCGAGGGCCCAAAACTGAACACAGTTCTCGAGGTGCGGCCTCACTAGAGCCGAGTACAGGGGGACGATCACCTCCCTAGCCCTGCTGGCCACACTGTTTCTTATACAGGCCAGTATGCTGTTGGCTTTCTTGGCTACCTGAGCACATTGCTGGCTCATATTCAGGCGACTATCAACCATCACTCCCAGGTCCTTCTCTGCCTGGCAGCTCTCCAACCACTCATCTCCCAGCCTGTAGCTCTGCTTGGGGTCGTTGCGCCCCAGGTGCAGGACCCGGCACTTGGCCTTGTTGAACTTCATGCAGTTGACCTCAGCCCATCGGTGCAGCCTATCCAGATCCTCCTGCAGAGCCTTCCTACCCTCGAGCAGATCGACACAAGCACCTAACTTGGTGTCATCTGCAGACTTACTGAGGGTGCACTCAATGCCCTCATCCAGATCATCGATGAAGATATTGAAGAGGACCGGCCCCAGCACCGAGCCCTGGGGAACGCCACTAGTGACCGGCCTCCAACTGGATTTGACTCCATTTACCACGACTCTTTGGGCCCGGCTATCCAGCCAGTTTCTAACCCAATGAAGCGTGCACCAGTCCAAGCCATGAGCAGCCAGTTTCTTGAGGAGAATGCTGTGGGAAACGGTGTCAAAAGCCTTGCTGAAGTCAAGGTAGACCACATCCACAGCCTTTCCCTCATCCACCCAGCGCGTCACTTTGTCACAGAAGGAGATCAGGTTTGTCAAGCAGGACCTGCCCTTCATAAACCCATGCTGACTGGGCCTGATCGCCTGCTTGCCCTGCAAGTGCTGCATGATGACTCTCGAGATAATCTGCTCCATCAGCTTCCCTGGCACTGAGGTCAAACTGACAGGCCTGTAGTTTCCTGGGTCAGTCCTCCGGCCCTTCTTGTAGATGGGCGTCACATTTGCTAGCCGCCAGTCAACTGGGACCTCCCCCGATAGCCAGGACTGTTGATAAATGATGGCAAGTGGCTTGGCCAGCACCTCTGCCAGTTCTCTCAATACCCTTGGGTGGATCCCATCTGGCCCCATCGACTTGTGCACATCCAAGTGCCGTACCAGGTCACCAACCATTTCTTCATGGATAGTGAGGGCCACATCTCTCTCCCCATCCCCTTCCACCAGTTCAGGGTACTGGGTATCCAGAGAACAACCGGTATTGCCGCTAAAGACTGAGGCGAAGAAGGCATTAAGCACCTCCACCTTTTCCTCATCTCTTGTAACTAAGTTTCCCCCCGCATCCAGTAAAGGATGGAGATTCTCCTTAGTCCTCCTTTTTGTGTCGATGTATTTATAAAAATATTTTTTTTTGTTATCTTTAACGGCAGTAGCCAGATTCAGCACCAGATGAGCTTTGGCTTTTCTAATTTTGTCCCTGCACGGCCTCGCGATATCCTTATAGTCCTCCCTAGTGGCCTGCCCACTTTTCCAAAGATTATAAGCCCTCTTTTTTCTTCTAAGCTCAAGCCACAATTCTCTGTTCAGCCAGGCTGGTCTTCTTCCCCGCCAGCTCGTCTTTGGGCACGTGGGGACAGACCGTTCCTGCGCCATTAGGATTTGCCTCTTGAAGAGCGCCCAGCCTTCCTGGACTCCTCTGCCCTTCAGAACCACCCCCCAAGGGACTCTACCAACCAGTGTCCTCAGCAGCACAAAGTCAGCCCTCCGGAAGTCCAATACAGTGGTTTTACTGGTCTCCTTCCGGGCCTTGCCAAGAATAGAGAACTCCACCATTTCATGGTCACTCTGCCCAAGACAGCTCCCGACAATCACATCCTCCACCAGTCCTTCTCTGTTTGTGAAGAGAAGGTCTAGTGGGGCGCCACCGCTGGTAGGCTCACTAACCAGCTGTGTCAGGAAGCTATCTTCCACGCTCTCCAGAAACCTCCTAGACTGCTTTCTCTGGGCTGTTTTGTGCTTCCAGGATATGTCAGGGAAGTTGAAGTCCCCCACGAGAACCAGCGCTGATGATTTCGCAACTTCTGTCAGCTGCCTGTAGAACTCCTCATCCGTCTCCTCGTCCTGGTTTGGCGGTCTGTAACAGACCCCGACCAGGACGCTAGCCTTGTTGGCCCCGCCAATCCTAACCCAAAGGGACTTGACCTTGTCATGCCCAGCCTCAAGTTCTACAACATTGAAAGACTCTCTAATATAGAGAGCCACTCCACCACCCCTTCCGTGCTGCCTGTCCCTTCTGAAGAGCCTATAGCCAGTCATTGCAGCACTCCAGTCATGAGAGTGGTCCCACCACGTCTCCGTGATGGCAACCAGGTCGTAGCCTGCCTGCTGCACGATGGCTTCCAGCTCCTCCTGTTTGTTGCCCATGCTGCGTGCATTGGTGTAGATGCACTTCAGCTGGGCCATTGCCTTATCCCCCGGCCTTGCTATTGTTCCCCCTGGCACAGCTCCAACAATCTTTGCTTCAGCCCCATCCCCCTTCTTACCTAGTTTAAAGCCCTCTCAATGAGCCCTGCCAGCTCCTGGCCCAGGATCCATTTTCCCCTAAAAGATAGGGACCTGTCTGTGGCCATCAGGCCGGGTGTCGAGTAAAGTGCCCCGTGGTCGAAAAACCCAAGATTTCTGTGTTGGCACCAGCCCCTGAGCCACGTGTTTAACAGGTGGGCTTTTCGTGTCCTCTCTGTACCCCTCCCTGCCACTGTAGGGATGGACGTAAACACCACCTGCACTCCCGCTCCATCCACTAACCGTCCCAGTCCCCTAAAGTCTCGTTTAATAGCCCTCAGGCTTCTCTCTTCAATGTCATCACTACCTGCCTGGACTATCAAAAGAGGATAATAGTCAGAGGGGCGAACCAGGTTGGGTTCTTCCTAACATCCAACCTAAACTTCCGCTAGCGCAACTTTAGTCCGTTCCCCCCCATCCTGTCACCAGGCAGGTGGGAGAACAGACCAACCCTCACCTGACTACAGTCTCCTTTAAGGTACCTGTAGAATGCGATAAAGTTTTGTTAAATATATTTTCACCAGAATATGTAATAATGTGTGTATATATATATATTATATTTTCCCCTGGAAAAGTGTAGGTTTCATTGCTTTACCATCTCAGTTTCAGTCAAAATGTTCCAATATTATATCGGGTAATTTTAAACTCATTAACTTAGGATGTTCAGTACACACATTTGCTGTTTTGGGGGAAGTTCAATGTGTATGATTTAACTAGTTTTTACCAGATTTATACCTGAAATATACTCTGAATCATTATTTATTTCAAATACATGGGCTATTTCTGGAAGACTAGTTGTAGGTAATTGGAAATCCCGTTACTTTATTGGAAATTTCCATTAAAACAAAAGTTATGTTAACTTCTATTAATTACAATCAAATTAGAACACAGAATGAAGTAAAATGAAGTAAATACTAACGAAAACTTGTTTCTTATGGTCTACAATAATTTATCTTCACAAAAATACTTGGTAATCTACACTCAGAGTTGTTCGTAACAGCTATCATGAATTTGATTTATTTTATAGCAAAACTCTCAAATCAAAACAATCTGGTGTAAAATTAGCTTTATTAGATAGTTTTTTCCTTAGTTCTGTAGGAAATTTTAAAATCCCACATTTTGCATTCAATGATATTTTAATGGATTTTTCTTGGTCAGAAATATGGAATGGATACTTCCACGGGATTAATTCCATTTTCCTTTAGCTCAACTTCAGGATGCTGTCTTCATTTAGGTGCTTAAGACAAGGGTAAAGGTTACAAAGATTTTCAAATCATATCCAAGACATTGCTTGGTCTAAGTCCTTATTGTAAACAGAGCACATTATCTCTCACCTTACAGACAACAGAATACATATATCTATCAGAATTTAGAATCAACTTTATTTACAATTTATATTGCATATATCTGGTTCTGGTTGTCTTTTGGGCTGATTATAATTATACATTTATTACAATCTGCCACTTCTTTGAGAACCAATTTCTGTAGATTGTGCATCTTCAAAATTGCTTCTTTTTATTATTTATTTATTTATTTATTTTGGTAATTCTTATATTGTTTCACAGCATCTACTATTTGCAAGGCTTTGTTTTTTTGTTAACTCCATGATTCTTTTCCTGTTGATTTTTTACTTACAGACAAAATTATATGTTAGTCACAAAACAGAAATAATACAGTTGACTTTCTGATCTTATTTATTTATTTATTTATTTATTTTACTGGGACAGAAAGCCAAGTCAGGAATGATAGGAGGATAATTACTTCTAAATAAAAGTAGTAAGCATTCAGTGTTTCTAATGCAGGTAAAGTCAGAGGTTGGACTAGATGATCTTGGAGGTCTCTTCCAACCTAGATGATTCTGTGATTCTATTAAGTTGATTCTGATTACTTACCTATTATATCAGTAAGAAACCAGTTCAGCAGCAGCCTCCTCCCTATTCCTTTCTTACTGATGGAATACCATTTTAGATATGATTTACAGTATTGCAGTGGCTATTCCTATGTTCTTTTCTTTATTTCTCTGCTATTCTTTCTTTCCTGTTAATGGAAATTTTCTCATCAATCCTTATCCAAAGTCAGCTAATCTCTTTGAGCTTTTAAACAATTCTGCAGAAAGTTGTGGAGTTGTGGCTTCAAGACTAACCAATTTAGTCTTGCAGTCCCTGACATTTGAAAATAGAGACAGAAACTTGAAGGTTTTGCATGTCTTTAGAGACTGTTGTCAAGTCTGTTTGAAGATGGCATTAGCAAGGAACATGGATGAAAATTTGGCTCTATTGAAACAAATGGACAAATTCTGATCTGTTATATGGAGCAAAAGTTATGCTGGAAATTTCCTGGACAGTCTTCAGAATCGCCAAGAATGACTGTGTAAAAGTGAAAAGGGGCCAATATTTTGAGTTGTAATATTTTGATTTTGTGGTAATGGGCCTGGTACCTGTCTGATATTAATATTAATTGTGGAATACAATTAAGTATAAAAGTCCATGAATTATATTATGAAATTCATGACAATGTACTTGCATATCTCAGTTTATTAAAAGCTATTAAATATTTTTTATTAATTATATACATATATATGGTATACAAATATATTTTTATGTGTATATGATCAATATCCACAGAATCTAGCAACTCAGGATAGATTGGAAAGAAAAAATGATTATCTCTGAGATAATTTTACATGAACAAATAAAGCTTAGGATACTTTGTGTAGAGGAGGAATTGGAGGAATCATCTTAGAATGGAGGAAGATAGATCTTACTTGATTTCAGCAAGTTGTTTACTCCAGCTTCAATAACCTGTAGTCTGAACCAGCAACATTCAGAAATTTTCAGTGCAAACCTCTTTAAGGCCTTCACATTATCTTTCTGGAATGGCTGAGCAAGAACTAACACAGTGAAAATGAAGGGTTTCCACAGCAACTACATTAAAACTTAAGGGTTGAGACATTATCTAAATTGTACATTTAGGTACCTTACTATGTCAAAAGAAGAAAGTTAATAGTATTTAAAAACACAAACAAACAAACAAACAAAAACATATTCTGTATGTCATGGTTGCTTTTTTTTTTTTTTTTTTTTTTTTTGTATTAGTTAAACTTGTTTGCTTGTTTTTATTATAATTTTTTGTCCTTTCAAATTTCAGTTGTGATCTGATTTAAGCTTGGGGTCAGCTGAAACAATTTCAACTGTTCTTAAGTTGAAGGAATTCTCCAAATAAAGCAAAGCCCTCTAAGGAATATGAAGAAAGATACAGAACATATTGAGCACTCCTTCATTTAAAGTTGCCATTCAAAGGGCAAAAATAAAAGGATTTCTGTCCCCGAGTTGTCATGCTGAAGGCTGTGTCAAATGGTAATACACTAAAAATCCCATAGGAATCAAGAAGGCATGAGTTTTGAAAGAAAGATAACCACATGATTAATTATAATACTCATCCTAACAGCTAACAAATTATTTTATACTATTGAATACCCAAAGATTTGAGAAATGTTAGCCATACACTTTTTTAGGCTATCCGGTAAAATTTGTTATGAAAAAAATCATTCCCAATCAGCACACAGCTACCTTGAATCAACAAGTCTTGTGACTATTAGAAAGAAAGAGTATCTGAATAGTTTTTTAAAACCTACTGGGACTAGCAATAATGAGATAACTAGTTAGTAGTATATAAATATTTCCACATTCCTGAATAATCCAGGCAATATAGTTTTAGCAATACCTGGGAATAATATTTCCTAAACTACTGAGTAACATAATGGTCCCATTCATGAGACAATATATTATTAATTCCATACTGAACAAATTGTAAATAAAATCCTACAAAACAGTCATTAAATATGGGAATTTTAACTATATTTCCACCCAGATAAATATAGATTTCTGCTCAGATTTCATTTTTTCTCTAACTAGAATAAGTGTTTCTAAAATGTATTTATGTTCCTAAACTATGCAAATATATATATACATATATATATATATATTTTTTTTTTTTCCAAAAGAATATGTGTTTTTTTTGTTCATATAATTAACCTTTTCTTCAGGACATTCCTTATTGTCAATCTATAGGTGTGTTTGTTCATTAACATGAGTTTTACTAGAAAAGTTATACAATATCAATCAAAGGATTTTTCTTTGTTACTAAGAGACCAAGTCAAACTCACGTGCTCAGAAGTATTAGTCAAGCCCATAAGAAGCCTATCAAGGTAGAAGAATATAAAGAGAAACATTTTGCTTTTAGAGCCTCTGTCTGTGATATTATTATTATTATTATTATCTCTAATTCCTTCAGGAACTGTCAGCTATGAAAAGTCGTCTGATTGATACAAAGTCTGTAAGTATCTTTCAGTTCTACATAGAGAACTTTGTTTCACTGTTATACAAGGTCTTTTATGCCGTCAATCTATGACATTAGATTTTATTATTTTCTGTACAGACTGACACCCTATCTACATATATTCTCCCACTCAGCTGGAAGTTGCCTGTGTCTTATCACTTAATATTTTGCTTCATAGAGTTGTGTCTGTTTTACAAGGATAATTTTTCCTGCTATTTAAACTTGTATCATAGATTGAGACAGAAAGTTTGGTTTGTGGATAATTCAGGAAAAGGAGAAAATTAAGTAAACAGACTGTTTGGTAGCTTTCAGCATTATTTACACAAATAGGAGCCCTACTGTTTTCTCATAGTATAAAACAGCAAATGTAATTGAAACCAACATATAATTATACTTTTGGCATTAAAATTACAGAATTCAAAAGTTTTACATAACTTAAAAGGTGTGCAAAGCATATTTTGTTAAGCATGCTCAGACAATGAATTGTGTCTGCCTAGAAGTAGTTTTTTTCTCTGATGTCAGTTCTCATATTAACAAGAACAAAGAACAAGAACAACATGATGCTATAAATAAACTCCATTGAAGAAGGCATCCAAAAGTTTTCTATCAGGGAGTTTCTGGTTATTTAAGAACACAAGAATGTACCAGTTCAGCCCAAGAGTCTGTTACAGTGATAGCCTGTCTCTGGCAAGGAGCATCACTGTATTTCCAGAGAAATTTGATTGACCAGGTAAAACCAAAAATTTGTATTTTCCCGATATACAGTTATCGTCATCTAAATCTAGAAAAATAGGCATCAGAGAGAGTTATTCTTCTGACCTATTTCAGCCATTTGTTAGAGACCAAGCACGGCTTTTGAAAAACAAAGTCAAGCTGGGAGTCAAGGATGAACTCCTTGTGCTCTCCCCAGCTGGGCACAGTCCCACAGCCTCTAAGCAGTGTGAATATAGCAGGGATGGTGAGAGCTGCCAGTCCTATCAACAGTTCAGTAAGTAATCATCAAACAAATAGAAGATGATAAGTCAGGTCTGAGGTTAATTTAGGAAAGGCCAAGTGAGTCAGGATCAGCAGAAGGGACTGGGTACTCTTGGACAAAGCAGTAGGGCATGTAGGGGGGGACAGTTTCAGGTGAGTCTGGCTGGGACCAGTAAGACATATGTTTCACTCAGAGTCCAGACATTACTTTAGAATATCATTTTTGCCCTGAAAATATATGTTTCTTCTTTCTGATTGTTAAGCTATCCTAGCTCACTAGTTCAAATATAGGTGTCTGATTTTCTGCTGTTATGTTTAATAGGGTTTCAAGGTCTTTTTGCACTATTTTGTCAATTTTATTTGAACTCATAGTTTTTATGCCATGTGACAGAGTTCAACAGTTAAACTATGCTTTTTTTTTTCTTTACATGTTTTCAACATGACACCTGCTAGTATATTTTAGTCACCTTATTCTTTAATTTGATAATCATTCCATATTCATCTTTATTCACACAACATATGATTTTATAATTAAAAGAATCACTTGACAGTCATGTCTTTTTCAGTCTAAAAGATTCTTGTCTATTTAATTATTCCCACTAGAGAAGCCAATCAGAGCTTTGATCTTCTCTGTTACCCTTCTCATGGTCCTTTCTAGTTTTTACTGTTTCTGAGATAAAGAGATCAGAACTGGGCTTATTGAGAAAATATGGATGTTCATCATATCTGTCAGTCATTGTTAATTGTCTGTCTATTGCAAACAGAAGTTTATCAGGAGGCACCTAGGCACCTATATCCCTTATAAAGCTAGGTAGTACTACAGTGCTACCTTAGATCAGGAAAAAAGAAAAAAAAAATACAACTATAAAACAAAAACTTGTTCATTAGTACAGCAGGATGTTTCAGATACATCAACATTCTTGAACAAGCAGATTTGGAAGAAATTAAAAAAAATCATTTTTTTTTTCTGGTTTTAGAATTATTATTTTTTATGGTTATTTGGTTGATTGGTGGTGTTTTCTTTTATTTATTTGTTCATGAAGTTTAGAACTCACTGCTATACTCTCCAGGCAATAAAATGCCTTGAGCATCCAGGAGGAAGGCTGCCTTTTCCTGCAATTTTCCTGCTCTATGTTGCACTTTGGTGTCAGCCACCAGAATGTTATCAAATAAAAATCTCAGGTAGGTGAACAAGTGTATCTTGGCTACTTTAGTTACACCTAAGGAGAGGAAACAAGACAAATTGTCTATCTACCATTGAACTTTTTGCCATGGCTACATTATCTGTTTCAAGGCAAGCAACAAAGTCTAAAATAGTACAGAAGAAAAAGCGTTCTGCTATCAATCACTGTGACATTTGAGGTAACTAGGGGAAGGACAGAAATCATAGGACTTTAATCATTTCTCAGTAGACAACAGAGGTTTTCATAAGTCCACTCACTAAATATCTGCATCAGCGTAAAATACTGTATATCAAAAATCCCTTGTAGTTTAAATTTAAAGATCAGGTATTATCTCTTTGGCAGCCATGGCCGTACTTCCATTGCATAACTGACACATATTCTGGTATCTAAATATCGCAGCAGTTACTGGGACTAAAATTGTGCTTTTTGATGGAATTTATTGAAAGGAAAACAGGGAGGCAAAATGCAAAAGCTAGTGTCGTAATCTAGAAATCTTTTTCTTCATTATTCACTAGGTCCAGATTTCCAAAAGGCCACAGAAAAAAAGTTTACTCATCTGGCTTTAATTCACCTAGTACATCTGATGAAAATAAAAGTATCATTTTTCTTATAATTAGAGAATTATAATGTCTGGATCTCATAAGTTCCTGTCTGAACTACCTCTTTGGGATGGTCTGATGTGTGTGATAAAAGAGATGTGCTTTGTACCAGATCCTAAATGGACGCAAATTGGAAAAAAAATCTGCTTTTCTTAGAGAAAAAGAACTTTTCACACTGAAAAGCTATTCTGAAACTATCAAGTTCTTCTCACCGAACTGTAAGTATTAAAGTGAATATTCAAGCTGTAATGTATAAAAATATATTAAAGTGCATTCTTAGCATTTATTTATATAAATTTAAATGTGCATTTGGTAAGTATTAATACAGATTTAGACCAAAGAAGAATGGCTTTAAAAAAATAATAATAATAATTTCCAGTGAAAAATATTTTGTCTTACATCATTATTAACTCATTTTCAATACAATTCCTACTAATAATTGATTATTTCCAATTTTTAAATATTCAAAGATGGAGTAAAGAAAATTCTGCTGAAGAAATTATTCACACACTATCTTAGTTTCACAGAAGTACTCATGCAACCACTTAGATCTCAGAATCTCTATCAAAAATATTTCTAAAATTCTTCATTACTTTTCTAAGAAAATATTCACACTCTTAGTAGTCTAAACTTCATTGCAGCTTCTCTTCATTGCAGCTTCTGTCACAAACTATTTGGAACGAAATAGAGAAGAAACCAGTAGTGTTATTTCCCTGATTCAAGTTAGAGATTTTCAGTAAATATATAAGAAATATATATATCTAATATATATATATCTCTATATATCTAATCTATTTATCTAATCTATATATCTATCTATACATTATATATCTAATATATATATAAGAAATATATCTAATATATCTAATATATCTATATCTATATATAGTTATATATATCTAATATATCTAATATATCTAATCAACACGTAATTACAATTTAAGCACTGAAAGATGAATATACGTTCAAGACATTTTTTCAAATATAAAGATTTCATTTAGAAGTAGATTAATTTTCCTGAAATAGTATTAATTAAATTTGCATTGAATAAACATAATGCAGTTTGAAGCTATATATCTGGGAAAATGCTTTGTCTTAAGAAGATTTAAGTACTTTGAGATTATTTGTTTCCACAGAGGAATAAGAAATTAATATTTTGTGAAAAGTTAACTTTTTTTTTTTTTTTTTTTTTTTTTTTTTTTTTTTTTCCCCAGGATTTTAAAGTACTTTGTCTCGTGCTTCATTGCACACTTTTGCCATGGTGTTATCAGCCTATTACATGATATGTAACATTTTCTAACTTAAGTGATATGATTGAGGAAAACATATGCAAAACAGTCTTCAAAAATCAATTATACAGTAGTATAATACTGGGTTTGTAATATTAATAAAGGTCCTAAGAAACAGCTCAGTTAATTTTGCTCCAAACATAGTAAATTTATCCTCATGTATTATACATTGTTTAAATTTGTGTAATATAAATAATACATACTGGCTAATAACTTATTTATAAGAAATAAATATAATTTCATTTTCTTTTGTAGTTTTAAGCCACATATTGTTATTCATGTACTTCAGTGATGCTAATTAGCTATGTTTGTTAAGTATAATAAGTAATATGTGCAATATATAAAATTTATTTTGAGCAAGCTTTAAGATTTTTTGTAGATATTTACAATCATAGTGTTTCATTTATTCAAAAGAGGAATGTATTTTTATGTTATTTCAGACTTAGATTCTGAATTCACCTCTAGTCTTTACATCCCCAGTTAAAATAAATGTACTCATGTGCACACACACAGAATCATTCAGCCAATCACACATCCAAACAAAAAAGTCATCTCAATATGATGAAATGGAGGAGTCAGAATAGCTTGGAAAGGAACTCAAGCTACCTTTGGTAAAGTATTTTGTTTTAGGAAGTTGTCAGAGCATTAAACAAAGCGTTTATGAATGGGTGAATTTCCTAAAATTTGAGGTTGTTTGACTAAATAAACCTGTTTATTTAAATCTTATTCATACTCATCTATATTGATCTTTGGTTTGTAAACTGTGACATAAATCTTACAAGCTAAATTATTATATTATGAAATTTTCCTGTGTCCCGATTTAAATACCAGGACATGTAAAAATAACTGATATTTTACCAAATGTGCTTATATTTATGGAAAAAAGATAGTTTTCTATAAGATATTGTACATAGTGAGAATTTTATATAACAAGTCTAAGAATAGTATATATATAGGCATATTTGTTCCACTTCTGCTTATTGATAGATTTATAGGCATTCCATGACCATGTATAAAATTTTGACACAATACCATTATAAATTCTCTCTATATATATATAAAAAAAAAGAATTAGAAATATTTTAATTATAGACTGCAATCAAAGTAGAAGAGTTGAGGTTTTAAGCAGGTCTTAGAGCAAGTGAATGCTAAAGGAAATACAATAAAAACCCTAGTGAGGCTACCCTTATTGTTATCAATGAATTTGAGCATTTCACTCTTACATACTGTTAGAGTCTTTTGCAGTTCATAAACGAATTTGTGACTTTTAGACAAAGCTCTGTTCTTTTTCTGATACTTCCAGGTGTATCTTTACCATTGTTGAATACAGCCTTAACATTAACCATTCAAGAAAGCAGAAGAAAATGGAGTAAAGCAGAAATAACCACCATCTTAATTCCAGTACTGAAAAGAGTGAGAACATTTGGAGAGGAACAATACCTATGCTTGTGATAAGCTTCCCAGTTTAAATAAATAAATAAATAAATCTGGATTAATAATGTAATAAAAGTTCAGGAAGAATCTTCATCCCTTACTACTATGTCATCCATTAAAAATGATGGCTCAGTATGTCCTTTAGATGGATGAAAAACATACTTCCATATGCTTTTTTTTATTATTATTTTTTTAAAGTTAGTTGTGTTATGTTGTTTTTTTTTTTTTTCATTTTTCATTTTTTATTTTTTATTTTCCTTTTGTGTTTTACCAAATCATTTTATTTCCACCATACCAGATGTTGCTTGGTTTGCTAGTATTAGACCTAACAATCAACCTTAAATGACTCACAATCACTAGTTTAACAAATACATTTTAGTAACAGAAAAAAAAAGCAAGCACAGATGTTCAATACAGGTCCCATTTGCCTTCAGACTTTTTTTGCCTACAGCCTCATTTCACGTCTTTCTTAAAAATAACAAAATTATGGTCAAAACATCAGTCTCCATTGATATCAGCTGTTTCTTAGTTTAACCTCATTGAAGTAATATTTTAATAGCCTCTTCTCAGCTTTACCATGTGACAGCTAGAGAATGTGCATTATACTCTCCAAATATAAATCTTCCACTTTCAAATTCCAACAACATTTCTTTCAGCACTATAAGACAATTACAGCATAATGCACAATACTGAAATACTAATACATGCCATACATGCATTAAACAACTGGGGTATCTGGCTGCATTCTCATAAACTGTTTTTCACAGATAGCAGGGGAAAAGGACATTGTTATTAGAGGTACTGTGATGAAGCGTGGAATAAGAAAAGAATTAGAGGATTAAGTATAATTTTAACTGATACTTGAAGCCTGACTATGACAGCCATCAGTCTCAAAATCTGTCAAAATTTTGTTAATTATTTATGATGATAGTGATTTAGTTGTAGATATAGCTGATTGAGAACTTTTCTTCTAATTTTTTTTTTTTTAAAAAAAAAAAAAGAAAAAAAGCAGGAAAAGTATGTTTTTTTTCTTTAAAAAAATGTTGTAAATGTAAGAAGTACAGCTTTATTTTTTCTTCTAAAATGTTAGAAAAAGAGCATTTGTTGACACAGTTGAAAGAGACACAGTTGAAAGAGAGAGCAATTATTCTGGTAGTATTCTGTATAAATTACAAGACAGTTTGTTCTGGAATTATACAGATATAAGAGAAGAGAGATTATGCAAGGAAACTTTAGTTTTATGTTATGCAGACAGATGAAGTCCATGCCTGAAGGTTAGCTGTTGAAACAGAACATGAGAAATTACTGAACATAACAACAGGGTAAGAAGCTCACAAAACATCTTACAGTGTAAGGATAGTACCACTAGGTTGAAGAAAGGCTGATTTCAGAGACAGTTAAGGAAATGTTGGCCAAATATCACATGTAGTTGGAGGACAGCATTTTGGAATCCCACGGCATCTAAGTAACCCTATCAGAAATACTGTCTAGGTCTGAGATTACCTACATCACCTTATCAGAAATTGCAAATTTGTGTACAGAGGGAACAGAATTGGGACCAATAGGAAGAAAATAATTAGTGTTGGGTTGTTCATCTAGGAAGAGATCAGGACAAAGAAAAGGAAGGAGAAAGGTGGATGAGAAAAGAGCAAGCACTAGAAAATGGAGTGAGGAGGGGAATAAAAGGTACTGTTTGGTCATAAGCAGGCTGCTAGTCTGTACAATTTCCTGACTGAGCCCTACACCTGATCACTGCAAGTTATCCTACATGCTTATTAAACTCTATTCCTAACTGTCTTTCTCTGTGTGTGTCTGTGCATGTACATGTGTATACGTGTGTGTGTGAGAGAGAATGAATTACAGTGCACTTCAGCTGGACAAATGAGAAAGTAGAGGAGAAGTCTGTGTACCTGTAACTGAAGTAGGAGCTTTAGACTCTAGATCAGCACTATAGAGACTAGGATCTGAGGGATTTTGATAGACCAAGGGCTGGAGGCTCTATAGGAACAATTATTGGAGGGGTGGGGTGGAGGGTGGGGTGTTGGGGGAGGAGTGATATCTGTGTGTGCGTCTGCATATGTCTGTGTGTGTGTGTGTACACGCATGTGTGTAACCATGAGCAAGCTCCAGTCCTGAGTAGCCAAACAGAAAGAACAGGATGGCCCTGTCCTGTAGTTCATGTGAATGCTGTTTCTGTTTCTGTGAGTGCTGATAAAGGATTGCCCTCTGTGTTGATCCATGCATCTGACTGGTCATGTTAGTCAAGGAGCGTGTAACTGTATCTTTGTAATTAGTGCTTGGCCTAATTAGAAAGATACAAAGTATCTTGGCTTCTTATCTAGAGACTGGCAAACACAGCAGCCATATCTATGTGATGGAGACAGGAAAAACTCCCTTGGGTACTTTTTAAATTATTATTATTATTTATTTTATTTTATTTTATTTTATTTTATTTTATTTTATTTTATTTTATTTTATTTTATTTTATTATTCTCTCTCAGCTGTACATATCTTAACCAAGTTCTCACATTTCTATCTTTTTCAATTCTCTCCCACATCCCACTTCAAGGGAGCAAGTGAACAGCTGTGTGGTGTTTAGCTCTCTGCCAGGTTAAACCACAACAAATACCAATGAACACAGAATTAGAAAATAAGATAAAGACATTAGGAAGAAACAGCCCAAACTGCCTTTTCTAGCTGTCGAAGCATAAACATCACAAATTATGGGACAGAACCCTCTGCAGTAGAAGTTTTCAGAGTTCAGTATTCTCTAAAAAACCCCAACCCACTCAGACTCCTACATTACATATATAGTTACATAAAATAATTGAGGATGTAAGAGAAAACTTGTGGGAAGGAAGAAATAAAGAAAATATTTCTCAGTGGTTATGTCTGACATAAGTCTGCTTTTACAAGTTGTTGTCATTTAGCAATTTAACCATAACCATCCCTGTCACTTTATGTAGTCTGTGCTTTGGTATCTGTGTGTCTTCATTCTGATAACGTGTCAGTCTCTCTTTCTCCCTCTTTCTCTGGCATCTTTTTCATGTAAGTCAGTATTCCAAGATGCTTCAAAAATAGCTGTGCTTCCCAGTCTATTCAGAGTAGGAATGCACATGGAAGATGAAGGAATAGTATTATGGGCTCAAGAAAACTTCCTTATTTAAGGGATCCAGAAGAGAGAGAACTAGTGGGGAAAAAAGTCTCAGGTAGGAAATCCCTCTTTTATTTCCCTGATATATCCAAAGATTGCCAAAGAATGGTGGAACTGCCAGAGAGTCCCCTAATAGGACAAATGATTTAAAAATCTCTAATGTCTGAAGCTCATATTTTATTCATGATAATCAGCAACAGAGTACCATGTTATTGTATTCATAAATAAGGATAAATTGAACTGCTCTATTTTTCATAGTGCCTTGAAATGAAATATCCATGCTTGAAAAATACGGACTGATATATTTTTGGGAGATATAATCTTAGTGCAGCACAAAGCAAACAAACAAAAAACAAAAGACAAAAAGAACTGCGGAAAGCCTTGTTCATCTGTGTGGTTGTACAGTCTAAATTGTCTTGTGTTTTTTCATCAGTCATTGAACACTTCAGATGTAGGCAGTCAAGTAAACTATCTAAGCAACTATAGTTTCTTATGAATCCTAAAGAACCTGAAATATCCTTTTTATTTCTGAGGTGCTTCAGTGTTCTGTTTTTTATACAGACACAGTTTTTTTTTTTTTTTTTTTTTTTTTTTTTTTTTTTTTTT
>NC_048896.1:76106135-76128726 GCF_011077185.1 Oxyura jamaicensis | reverse complement strand
TTTTTTTTTTTTTTTTTTTTTTTTTTTTTTTGTCTGTATTTGTAATGTTGACTTTATATTTTATGATTTCAAGAGACTTGTGTGTGTGTGTGTTTAAGGCAAAGTAGACTTCCTGTAGGACCACATAATGCACTTAAAATAATTTCATCTCAATTTCCTACTGATAAAATGAGCACACCAATGTTTCTTTCTTTCTTTTGTCTATTCAGAATAGAACGCTTTTTTTTTTTTTTCCCACTCTATTTTCCATTTACAGTAATGTCACAATGAAACTTAGGTTTCAGTTGCAATTTTCATTTTTATTAAATAAAAAAAAAATAGTAAAGGGAATAGTTACTTTATGACCTGAATCTAGTTCCAGAGAACTCAGCTGGAATACAGCTAATTCTTTTCAAGTAAGAATAGACTGAAACTTCAGAAGGTGTCTTTTCAATGCAAAGCTTTCTGTTTATGTGCCTAACCCTGAAATATTTTTAAAGTTTTATTTTTGCAATTATACAACTTTTCAGATAAAATTACCAAACAACAAATACCTTTTTCATCTTGGGAGACTTTTTATAATAAATCTCAGGAGAAAGCTCATAACTGCAAGTGCTGCATTCATCTGAAGGGTAGAAGGAGGACAGACAATTGAAGGTGAAGTCACTGAAATTTTCAGCACAAACACATGAATTAAATATTACAAGGGTAAGAAATATTAGAATAGACTTGTGAAGAGAAACAACCTAATTTTATTTCTTCATTAAATTACAAGTATAAAAACTTCAGAGATTTTGTATTGCTTTTTTGTAGTTTGTTACATATCTTAAATTTTGCACTTATTTTTTTTTCTGTATATGTTATGTTCTTTTATATTTTAAAGTATATTTTCTATATATCTATTTTATACTACTTATTCTTTTCTACAGTTCAGTTTATTTCTGTAGTGTTCTGAATTCAGTCATATTTATTTCTCTAAAATTAACCACCAACTGGATTTTACTTCTTGAGATGGTAACTAAAAGAATAAATAATAAATCAGAAATTAAAGCATAAAAATAAACAATCAAAAAATTTAGAGAATCTGCTATGAACATCTTGTGGACCATAAGTAAATGTTACTGCTTACTCTGCATAACTAGAAGCATTCAGCTCTTATGGCAGTGCCCAGTTTCTGAAAGGAATTGGAAACGTGTATTTTTCATCCTCATTATCTTATTCATTCATGTCTGAAGCCAAATAGTCCTTGTGTATAATAAATATTCCAACTAAAGTCACAGCTCTCCCAAGCTTTCCTTGAGAAACTGATAGAATGTGGACTCTTCACAGGGTTTTTCTTTAGTTGCATTCTTGGGACAACCTGGTAGAAAGAATTTATCTAAAGATTTTGCTGATTATCAGATGGATTGGCATCGATGGTGAGGTTTAGAATCAGTCCTTGTTTTTAAATGTAGTTGCAAATCAGTGTCACAGTTAAGACAATCCCACAAAATCACAGAATCACTGAGGAACCTATGGAGATCATCTGGTTCAACCCCCTTGCTATAAAGCAGTCACCTTGAGCAGTCATCTTGCCCAGTACCATGTCCAGTCAGCTTTTGAATATTTCCACAGATGGAGACTCCACAACCTCTCTGCACAACACCTTCCAGTGTTCAGTCACTCTCACAGTAAATAAGCATTTTCTTGTGTGTAGGTCAAACTTCCTGCATTTAAGTGTTTTCCCATTACTTTTTGTCCTGTCACTACACATCTTCCTTACTCTCACAAATCAGATATTTCTACACATTGGTAAAATACTCCCCCCTCCCCACCTGAACCTTTTCTTCCCTGGGTTAAATGGCTTATGTTGGATTAAATTACTCATCATTCTCAGTTTATCTTACTTTCTTGCATTTATATAATTATGGAATATTAAAATTTGTTCACAAAAATGAATATTTGCAGATATTTATTTATTTCCTTTTGCTGACAACTGAACAGTTTAAAAATTCTGCAGTGCTTAGGTTGAGGACATCTCCAAACTGTCTTTGCATAATCATTTCTGCTGTGATGCCTGTAACATCTTAAAGAGATAGAGGCATACTGAGAAGTGAAATTTCATTCTCAGAGCATACATAGACAATAAGTTTTAGTTAAAATGCATTTTCTGTAATGTACATCAGTTCGTTAAATCACCTTTTTCTCTTATCTTCATATCTCTGACTGCCAAATCAGAGACTTTTGCAATGTAATCTATATTTTAATGTCACTTTTTACTTTCCTGGAATTCTGCTTTCACATCAGCTTTGAGCCTTTTCCAATCCAGAGTGTCTTATACTATCTTATCTTGCAAACTACAAAGCTCTAGCCTCGTCATTTTTCATTATAAACTGTTCTTCTAACAAGCACTTCTCAAGAACTGTTTCAGTGTTTCATTTTTTCACCAGCATTTGTCTGTGAAAATATTAAATTTCTATTAAAATGTTTTACAACATAGGGATTTCTGAGTCCACTAGCCCAAGTAGGTATAAAACTGGTGCAGCTCCTTGTCCTCAGGTCCAGCAGATATTCCAGACAGAGGCACATACACTCTACTCAGACAAGACCAGCCATATTGATCAATGCAGACAGAAAACATGCAACAGTCACACAGACATGAAGGGCATGGATAGCCTAATCCTGTTCCTACTCTATATCTGATCAGGACTGAAGTCCAGTAATGGACACCAACAGATATCTCCAGTAGCTAGTACAGACCTATGTTATCACATTTCTTCAGTACTAGTTTTGGATCCTCCAAGACACTTTTCAGACCCTTTCTCACTCCAGGTTCCAGCCCTCAGACCTATAATCTCTCAGGTATCTGGGAGACCATAGACCTCTCATAGACCTCTTTTTCTATTGTTTTTAATTTAATTTAATTTTAATTTTTAAACTCCAGTTTAAAGGTTACTGACATGCACAAAAGGAGAAACTTCACCAAGAAAAGTAGCTAGGAACTGAGTTCAATATGAAGGTAAAACAGACTGTGGAGATTAGAAGCAGGAGTTGGCCACTTGAGCCACCTGTTTATTCTTGACCAGTCCCTTTATTCCCTTTTCTTCTGCTTTCCCACACCCATTTCTTCCTAATCCAGCTTTATCCTTCCTTTCTCTGGCTTTGGTCTTTTCCCTGTACATCCCATAAAAGGTTTCCTACATTCCTGAAACCTCCTTAAAAATCCCATATCAAGTTTTACATGGTCCTCAGATATCTCCCCACATGCTTTCCATAATGTATGTTGTATCTCTGTAAAGTTTAACCATTGGAAGATCCTACTGGAAGAACTTTGATTGTCTCATCTTAGTGGGTTTCACTGAAGGGACAACAGAAAAATATATATATATATTTTGAGAATGATTTCAAAATCATGTCCTAGGAGTAGCCAATTTAGTGAACTCCCTCAGTAATCAGGTTACTGGAGGTCCTTGGCCTGACACTGCTCTGCTTATTTTTGATGGGCCATTGTTTTTATGGTGATTAGCCTTTAGACTAATTTCGATTTCAATAACTTCAAACAAAACAAATATACTAAGAAACTACGAACTAATACAATGTATATTCAGTGAAAGTACATATACTACAAGATGCTGGAATGATTTATGCATGAATAATTTCTGTTTAGAAATATCCCTGCAAGGCAGAATGCTGCAGTGATAGCTCTGACAAAGCTAGTGATGCTATTACAATAAAATAATGGCTTGATAGGATAGTCTGTATAGGAAGTCATTGCTCTCTTCATTCACTTGTTATTATTCATACAGTATTTGGAAGTGTAGCATCTAGATAATCAAAATGATACCTAGATGGGATAATAAAATTATACCTGTGAATTATTATTCATAGTTATCAGGCAGAATATTAAAAGAGGAATAAAAGAGGAAAGACTAAGACCATACCTGTAAATTCTATAGACTATGTGTGCTAGCAGAAATTGTCTTCATTTCCACTTCCATCTTTCCTGAAACTATGCTTGGGAGTAAATTAACAGTTGTGAACAGTTTGCAGACTGGGATTCTGAAGGAAAACAGGGAGCTGAATCACACTTACAGTGTAGAAAAATACAACTTGGGTGCAAAAGAAATCCAAGATGAAGCAAAGAACACACTTTTTTTTTGATAGACCTTACAGTGATATAGTCACAGGAAAAAAAACATCCAATTCCTCTCTTCTTCTAAGGAAAGACAGGAAAAAAAATGTAGATATGTTTGCCTCTTCACAGCAGGATATCTGTGAAGTACTAAAGACACACAAAGTTACAATCCTTGTAACTTTTCTCATGTGTAACACACTTGTATGCACAAACATACCCTACTTGGAGGCTATTGTTATAGTCAGAGCTTTTAGCCACAATTTTAGTTATTTATCATAGAAAAATGAATTAGCTGTTATCAGTGGGACAAATAAAACAAACTCAGAAATTTAATGCAGGTTACATTCTGGAAATACAAACCCCATAGTCTGTATAGTTGGCTTTTTCTCTGTAAGTGGATTACTATTTAACTATTTAATCATTTTTTAAATAATAAGATCACTTTTCTTATTCTAAATATTATATCACAGTTTAGGGCACATGTAACACTGTATTGTGGTGCATTTCCAGTGGAGCATTATTAACCACATATGTTGCATAATCCTATTGCTTTATGTAATGTAACTGACAAGGCTTAGGTTTTTCTTACATTTATTACATTTCCTGATTTGAAATGCATAGATGTTCTGCTGTCATTACACTCTTTCAGATTCTTTTTTTCTATGCTTCCCACTGCGTCACATGAGCTTCATACACCATTACTCAATTAAAAGCTGCCGTAAAAGAAACATATATATATATATATTTAGCCCTCTATCACTTAGATGGAGGTTGGGAACACACGCATAAATGTCTGTTCTTTTCAAGAAGAGAATGGATGGTCTCTTCTTTAGCTAAAGATTTATTAAAAATAAAAAAAAATAAAAATCATAAAACCAGTGAAACCCAGTATCACAGTTAATTATATGCACCAGCAGCATATATTTTAACCAAAGAATGTAGAGAGATGCTTGCTGCTCTAATAAAAGGTGTCTGAAGAAGGACTTCCTGAGACAAAATAAAACAGCAAAGGAAACTATTTTTCATAAAGGAGGCAGACACAAAGAAATCCAGAAGCTATAACAGCAAAATCACTTTATTACATCTGATTTGTATTGTAAATATCATATAACAGCAGTTATCTCCCATTCGCTGCAGTGCTGTCACAGGTGTCAAGGACATGGAAATATATAAGGATAAAATTATATTATCCTTTTCATCTCCAGTTAAAAGCAAAGAATTGAGATGAAGAACACCTCATGCTAACTGCAATGTTTTTTCACATCGCTGAGATTTGGACCTATATAAATTAGGAAAACTGTGATTAAAAACAAAAATATGCAGATGAGTTTTTTCTTTTTTTCATGAGAATAATTTAGTTTTCCATTACTCCAATTCAATAATAATTGCAAATTTTGTATAAGAAATATAATTGAGTTTTTAGTGCCATATACTTGCATGAGAACAAAAATACAAGGTAAGTGGGGTGCCTTGTGAAAGAAAATGCTATCAAAAGAAGGAAGAATCCTCTAATTTATTTATTTTTTCATTTTTTTCCCTAGTACTTTCAATATAAAGTATGCAATTATGCTTTGCATGCTGTAAAACTACAAATCAAACAAATCAGCAGGGGAGAGAAAGTTGGAGGTGTAAATATGTGAAAAAAAATATATACGATTTCAGTTAAGTTTTAAAATTAAATTAAATAGAGAGGTAGAGGTTTGTTGTTTCAGATGCCAAAATCATCAGAACAGAAAGATTTTGCACCAGATTGTTAAGAAAGTGTGGGAGATCAGAGCTGTATGAGTTGTGTATCCACAGAAGAGAAGTTCATAGAATCATAGAATCATAGAATATCTGAAGTTGGAAGGGACCCACAAGGATCATCAAGTCCAACTTATGGCACCACACAAGCTCCCCAAAAATTCATACCATATGACTAAGAGCATAGTCCAAATGCTTCTTAAACTCCGACAGTCTTGGTGCCATGACTACATCCTCATGGGGCCCTGTTCCAGTGTGTGACCACACTCTCAGAGAAGAACCTTTTCCTGAAAAGGTTTTTTTTTTTTTTTTTTTTTTTTTTTTTTTTCCAGTATTAGATGTCAGGAAGTAGAACAACATGGTTTCATACAAATGTTTTCCCTTTGCACAGAGCTATTTCAAAGGCTTACAAAGTAGAAGCTATTAAAAAAAAAAAAAAAAATGCTCCAAACATTTATACCAGATTAAAAAACAAAACAAAAAAAGACAAAGATATGTTTGAATAGTAGCACAGTATTTGTTGCAGTGTGCTTGCTTGCATCTCAAAAACAATCACAGGCTAGTTCATGGCTAAACACAGTTTAGTCTGCAAATAATTTGTGCCATTGATTTCTCTCAAACATGACTTTTATTTTTTCTCTTGTTTATGCCACTGTCCATAGCAACTGTGATGCATAGGTCTGTGCAGTTTGTGAAATGCAACACCGATATTCATATATTATTCTTATATCTACTAAAATCACACTGAGTGTATTAATTACTTTGTATAAATGACAAGAGGTTTTTATGAGAGATAATATTTGTAGCTTTAGCTTGATTACTGTGGGAGAAGCATCTCATCCTTTATTTTCTTCCCTGTAAGAACACCAGAATAATCTTGATCCAAGACTTCTTATAATTTGACAGTAACTGCCCCTCTCCCATTGTCACATCTGCAAAGAGTTATAATTTGAAACCCCACCCTGCAAGACTGACTTTTCTTGCCAGCCATTATATAAATGCAATAGGCATGATATATAGGCAGACAGACATGGTCAGTAGAAAGCATTTTAGTGAGAGGTTGGGTAGAACTCTATGCAGAAGTTAGTTTATCTTAATTGTATTAACAAACTAGTCATAGAAATATTTTTGTACACAGATTATACATGAATTAAATCAGACATCATAAGAGAGGGAGCAGTAAAGCATAGAAGAACTTGAGAGAAAGAAGAAGAGGAGAAGAGGTCTCTAGGAAAAAGAACACCAAAAGGTGTACTTTCTGCTGGTGGTGCTGTGGGGGACAGTGGTAATGTATGGTAGTTTTGGTAGAAGCCATATCCCACCTACTGTCCCAACCGTCCCTACACATACCTCTTTCAGTACCAAAACAGTTTAGTTTTCCAAGAAACTGACACTACCAGAGCAGGCAGCGAAAGCATGGCTGTTTGTCACACTGTGTTCTCACCATGCTCTCCTGTAATCTATTTATTTTGCTGGTATGTAGCGCCAAACCTTACCTGATAGCATAGGAATCAAAAATGGAAAACAAATAACAAGAAGAACTCCTCAGAAAGGGAGGCTGATATTTCTCCAACTCTACTGGTACAGATATCAGAATTATCACATTCTCTCTCTCTCTATATATATATATTGTGTGTGTAATGTGTTTTAAAGATTTTTAAAATTTCTTAATTTTTTAATGTGAGGCTAAGTACTGTAACTTCACTGTTAGTATCAGTATATATATGTACATAGAGAGAGAGAGAGAGAGAGAGAGAGATCTACTTCCAGAAAACAGTTGAAAATATAACAGCCTTTCTTTATGGAAGAAAAATAATCATATATTTGTCAAATGAAAGAGAATTCCTACCCAAATGTCACAAATTGAAAGGATAACAATTCATAACCTGAAGAATTTGTAAAACACCTTAAGACAGAAAGCACAAAATGAAATGGACCTGAAAAAGCCCAAGTCAATTTAAAGAGGTAGAAATAATGATGAATAAAAAGTCTCTTGGAAGTTTACAGGTGATGCATAGTTTTTCTGTAAGTATGTTCATTATTAGAGCTTTAAAAATCTTTTAGCACTTCAAGCCAGTGAGTGACACTGGCTATAGTAATTTTAAAATTATAAGTGCCTTAGATAAATCAACCATTTTTTCTTCAAATTATTATTACTATTACTATTACTATTACTATTACTATTATTTTCACTAGAACTTTGCCAGGTTTCTTGGTTTAGTAATTCTCATACATAAAATGAAAATATTCAGAATTTGAACAATGAAATAATGATGTAAACACTGAAAAAGTACTGGCAGAGGGATGATCTCCCTCTGTTTTATATATTTATATATATTATTAATATAAATGCAAATCTATGAATCTTTATGCACAAGGGTGCCTTGAAAAATGCATCAGACTGTCACACACATCTCTCACATTATCTCTTCTCTCCGTAAAATAACCTGACAATAATGCTGTTTCTTCTCCCCTAGGCCCTTAACCTTCATTCTTAAATGACGTGTGCAGGAGCTTTGATTTTGACCATGGGGAACCCATGTTCTTCTGTGGCTGCTGGAGCATCAAGAAATTACAAAGTTTTTTGCACCTTTTGCAGATGTCTGAAAAAAGAGGTCTTATGTCTAAAAGAACATTTTTAAAAGCTGATGGTCTAATATCTGCCACCATAATGGGCACAATCTAACAGCTTACGCATATGCATCTCTGGGAAGGAGAAAATATACAAGACAAATACGGAACTGAGACATAGTCAAGAAGGACTGGAAAAGATAATATTCACAATTAACATATTCCATTAAATCTTGTAAATTGTATAAAAATTATTTCACTTTGGACTAGAAACTGATGGCTCAATTTGCAGAAATAAAGGTAGTCTCATTTATGAAACTTGGAAAATGCCAGGTTTATAGAGAAAATTTGCTCATTTCAAATTTACTGAAAATCTAATAAGGAATGTCCTCTTGGCTGAAAGAAGGTTTGAATGGATACAAGATTGGATGATAAACTGGAATTCTAAGAATTAAGCAATAAGGTAGCATCCCTTTCAAAACTGGAGAAGAAGTGCTATACTGGTCAAAAGAAACAATAATATACAGATCCACTTTATGAGTAAGATGATACCACATTTTAAATATTGTAAGTAACTCTGATTATTACAATATTTAAGGAAGTTACAATCTACTTCCTATGGTCTGAACAGTCTCCTCCAACTCCAGTACATTATATGATTGCTGTTGTTGTTGTTATTTAAATAAATGAGCTCCTCTAACTTAAATACCTTAGTCACAGAAATTAAGTTTCAAAACGCCTTCAAGTGAACATCTAGTTCAGCAAACTTTCCTTAAGAAAACTTTTGTATTCTTTTGTATCTCATTTCCTGATTTAAATAAAAAGAAAAAAAGAGGAAGAAGAATTCATCTGATTCATTAGAATGTAATTAGAATTCATTAGAACAAATGGCCAGAATTAGAAGAATGGCCAGAATGGGTAAAATTGGAGGTACAACTAGTTCCAATCCTAATTTAGTCAGAACCAAAAAACACATGCTTTGGGAAAAAATAAGAACATGGAAAGTATGCATGATCCACTTCTTTAATATTTTCCCAGAGTCTTACTAGTTAAGGCTCTGGAATTTCCTGATTTGGACTGGGTCATTATGTATTTAGTAACTGACAGTGGGTTTCTCATCCATGGGTTTATGCAATATCTCTTTTGCAATATCCTTCAGGTACAAATACTGCTCTTTTATTCACAGACAGTGTGGATGACTTTTGAACCTGGAATTCTGTTTCATTTGTTAATGAAGGGTAAATTTAAATTGGAACTGCTCATTAATGGTAATTTGTGACCAAGAAATGTTATACAGTAGGGGGCAAGACACCCTGCAAAACAGGTTAAACTGTCTGCAAGCCAGAATGCCAGAGACAGAACAAGCCCCTTTAAGGGAGGTGTAGAAAGATTCCTTTTATGATTTAAAATAATAATAATCATAATAAAATACCACAATATTGCTTTATAACATTCCCCTATTTCCTACTTATAGTGCTCAGAGGCCACCTTTGGTCAGCAGATATGGCTGTGGGGGTGAACCAAACTTTGGGTTAAGGCAGCCAATGCAGATGTTCCTACGATTGTTACTTGTGTTGCATCTTTACAGACTCCTTCTAGAACTACTTATGTTAGTAAGACTCTATCCAAAAAAATTTTCATTAAATCTTTTTATAAACTCAGATGAGTTTAATGTGTCTTAAGCGATATGATAAATATTCCCAGCAGTACCCTTTAGTTCATATACCTGAAGAAACAGTTCCTGTCTGTTCTTATGGAATTTCACTGAGCCATTACCTATTTGTAAATTTTTAACATATTTCTTGTTTCACTCTTTACAGCCTACGCATCCCAGCTTATCCATCATTCCCAGAATGGAAGACGTTCCATAACTTTGATCATCATGTTTTGTAATGTTTGTGAAGAATTCAGCACTGTAGATGATTTATATATATGTGTGTGTGTGTAAAAAACTGTGAAGAAATAGATAATTCTGTCTTCAGGGCAGAATTTGAATAATCTGGTGAGTAAGTCTGGGTACAGACTATTAAACAAGATGAATGCAAAGAAAAGGAAAACTGCTCATTAATGAGGACTATCTGCCTCTAAACTGAATGAGGCAAGGATTTGGAAGCATGTCATAAACCTAAAAACTGTAATGTGGCATTCACAATAATGGATATAGACAATCTAGATTCTGTTATTTCTAAGCTACTGTGTGGCATTTTGAGCTACATAATGGTCTTAAAACCTTTTTTCTCTATATTTGAATGACCAAGAAAGAAAAGTATGTTGCAGCTTTGGCAGAGACAAACAAGGGAACACATGAAAGCAGTGAGCTTCATCTGACTGTATTACAGAAAAAACGCCTTTTATGGCAGTCCTCAAAAGGCTGATATGACATTACAGTTTATGATAATATTTAGAGAATGGCAAGAAGAGAATGGTCTTTCACACTGACCAATCTTTTTTCCTTCCTGCTTTGCACCCCATTACATGTATATTTTAGTTTAACAGTAACAGAAGAGCCAAGAGAAAAGGATGAGAATGATGTGTCTGCTTTTGGCTGGGGAAGTGTCATTAGAAGCAAAGAAGTGTCAGAGATATGTGCTAAAAACTGGATTAGAGCCTCAAAAGTAGGTATATAGGGTATGAAAATGACTGCCAGAAGAAGAGCATATTCTATAATTAGAATCTAACTGTTTTATGATTCTGTGTTCCTATGAGAATTTTAGAGGTGAATATGAAAAAAAAAAAAAAAAAGGCACTAATTGAAGGACAGGTTCTTGATGTCAGTGGAATTCTTTTCATTATGTCATGGGAATTCAGTTCAGGGCTATATCAGGTTAACCAATAATGTGCATGTATCTGTATGTCTGCAATTCTTAAATTTCATTATATCTTGATTTATAGCTATTTATATAAACTATTTACAGCAAATAGTTTATAAGTTATGTACACAGATTATATCTTTAAAGTGTCCAGGAAAAAATAATCATGGTGATTCAAGGCACAAACCTATCAGTTTTCGAAAAAAAGGAAAATCACATATTTCTTTCTTACTGAGAATCTTAGATTTTTCAATGTATGCCATTAAAGATTTTGTTAAATAAACAAAAATTCCTTGTTTGCAGATATAATTTTGCCTTTGTAAATGACAAGGCCTTCAATGTTTTAGTTTAGTTTTGTTTTTCTTGATATATCCTTTCCATGCATTCTTCACTGTGGTAGTTTTGTTGTTGTTTTTTCTTTGTGACGGTCATTAAATGCATGTTTGTTTATTTATTCTTGTGTTGGTTGTTTTGTCTTATCTACATCTCCCAGAAGATGCAGATCTGATTTCACAGTCTGGATATATTCTGTGATTAGAATAGACAAGTATCTAATTTTTGTTTAATGCTGTTTGTTTAGTAATACTGATTTTTTTTTAGTATTTATACATCATATACATAATGAGGAATTCCAGAAAGATTTCACAAAACTTAGTGAACATAGTGGCAGATAAGCTTCAGTTTAGATAAATATAAAGTAATGTGTTTATATAAAGTGAGGGAAATATAAACTTAGCCACATTTATACAAAGCAGAATATGTCACTGGCATTTACATATCAGGAAAGAGATCCTGAAGACATTTCTGACATTTCTCTGGAATCATCAACAAAATTTGCAGTGACAACACAAAAGTAAATAGTGTTAGACATGATAAGGAAGGGTATTGAGAATGTAGAGTTGTCCCCTACTCCATTTCCACACATGCCATTTCTTCCATATCACAGAATCACAGAATGATTAAAGTTGGAAGGAACCTCTGGAAGTCCAACCTCCCTGCACAAGCACAGGCACTTACAACAGGTTGCCCAGGACCATTTCCAAGCAGCTTTTGAAGGTCTTCAAGAAGAAAGAATCAGTGACATCTCCAGGCAAGCTATTCCAGTGCTTCATCACCGACACAATAAAGAAGTGCTTCATGATTTTCAGATAGAAACTCTTGTGTTCTAATTTGTGTCCCTTGTTTTTTGTCCTGGCACTGGTCACCACTGAGAAGAACCTGGCTCTGGAGAAGATAAAGCTGTTACTCACCAGATTCCACTGAACCAGACCTTTTGAATTTTACAGCACCATAAAGCTGTGGAGGTAGACAATATCAGTGAACTTAATAAACGGATTACATGCTTTCATGAACAGCATGTTCTTAAATGGATAAAAATGGAAGTGGGTATCTGGCATCCATAAACTAAGTGGTTGCATGTGCTGGGAAAAGAACAAGGAGAATGTCCTGCAGGATACTGGCAAGGCTTGTGTGGTCTCCTTCAACAACCTCTCTTGATGGCACTGGAGGCACAGTCATGGGCTATGTGGACCACTGATCTGACACAGTGTGACATTTCGCATGCTATCATTTTACAAAAACACATTCCAACTTGAATCTCAACAGAAGTACTTATTTCTGAATGCCTTTCATTTTAAATAAGTAGTTTCTCAGTGATATTGACAGAGTTTATTAGGAAGAAGAAATCATAGTCTTAGAAGTGATTGTAACAATGGTATGTGATAACATGCAGTACTGACAATATCCCACTTGAAAAAGAATCTTTATGTAGCATTTTTATCAGTAAAACAGCTTATTTTCATTATTTAGAATGCAAATAGTCAAAATGATTTTATTTACTGCTTTCTGTAGGCAGCTTGATTCTTGTGTAGTGTCACAAGTGGTATTTCAGAATGTTCAGCTTCTCTAGGTGCCTAGAAAGTCACAATTTATTTAACCATTAAGGTTATTAATGCCTAAATAAAAGGCATTTATGAGTGTGCAAAATGTCTAACATATAATACTTGAACAGCATTTTACATTGGCCAGATTGGCCAGACTGGCTGTAACTTTATATTCAGCTGTTGCCTTCCCCCCCCCCGGAAACTGTTTCATCATGAAGTATGACTGAAGATGAAGAGTTCTGTGTAAGGCAAAATGCTTTGACATTTATCCTCCTCTTTCTGCTGCCCAACCTGATCAAATTAGATGGAATTCTACAACTGTAAAAACTGCAAAGAAAACAGGAAGCATGACATCTTACTTTACCTGTATGTATAGTATGTATATAGTATGTATGTATAGTATGTATAGAAACTGTATGTATAGTTTCAAAAAGATGACTGGTTTAGCTAATAAATTCTTCCAGTTTTAAGAGTAAAGTTATGTTTAGGTAATAACCAGTGAGTCTGCAAACATTTGGTATTGAATTTAAATCACATCATCTAATTTGTACACCTTAGTTCTGAGGCAATTGATCATTGATCATTGTGGAGATATGGTTCAGAACCTTTGGAGTGTGAAACAACAGTAATGATTCTTCCTTTGTAATCACCTGGAAATACACTAAGGTGTGTTATTCATCCACAAAGAATTGAAAACTCTTCAAGGCTGAACAATAAGAATGTCTATTATTTTTGAGAAATTTTCTCTTTAAAATATTTATTTTGGTTTTACATTTTACAAGAATTGTTGTTTGTTTATAACTTTTATCTTCTGGGGATGAGGAAAAATTTTGTTTAAATGACTTCTTACGTTTTAAATTCATTAAACCATCTCCATAGTTCCGTATACACAGTTTAATCTGAAATATCATTAATACATGGGATAATGTAAAATGTTTATAGCAGTGAAGTACAATGCAGTTAAAATACAGTTCCATAACTCAGTCACAGTTCTGATGTCTGATTCTTTAAGCAAACAATATTTTTTTTCTGTACCTCATCTTACTCTAAAACCTTGTTAATCCTGAACTAAGCTTCTAGTAAAGACAGAGGACACTGTACTTGCTACCAACCAAATATTTGCCACATAACATGAAAATATATCCTGTAATTTTGTCATTAACAGCAAATACTATTAAAGTGCAAAATATAAATATGGATATAATGACTACCTCATCAACAGTACAGTGATGTGGTTTTACCGTGCTAGGCAGCTGAACACCACAACCGCTCTCTCACTCCCCCTCCTCAGATGAGGAGGGGAAGAAGTAAAAGAAAGAACAACTCATGGGTTGAGATAAGGATAATTTAATTAAAGAGAAAAAAAAAATAAGGAAACATTATTATTAATTAAACAATTCAACTAAAGGGAAAAAAAAGGAAAGGGGAAGAGGGACTGGGAGAGGGAATAACAAAACAAAACAAATAAAGGCTATGTGGAAGTGCAGAGGAAAGAAATTACTCTCTACTTCCCACAAATGAGCGATGCTTGACCACGTCCTTGAAGCAGGGCCTCAACGTACATAGCCGCTGTTTGGGAGGAGGACAGATGTTTTTGCAGCAAGAGCCCACCCCTCCCCTCTTCTTCCTTTTTCTACCTTCTATTGCTGAGTCATATGGTACCATCATTCCATACCATCACATGGTATGGAATAGCCCTTTGGTTGGTTTAGGTCAGCTGCCCTGCTGATGTTTCTTTCTTACTTTTTTGCCCAACCCATTGGAGGGTTAGAGAGAGTCCTGATGCTGTGCCAGCACTTCTCAGCAGCAGACACAACACCGGTGTGATACCACTGCTGTTCTAGCTACAAGTGCAGAGTGCGGCACTGTATGGGCTGCTGCAGGGAAAGTTATCATCCCAGCCAGACCCAGTACAAGTGAATAACAGAAAAAGTGACTTTTTTTTTTTTTTTTTTTTCCTTAAGAGTAGCTATATGTCATATATAATAAATGAGGATATTAATAACTTTCATCTTTCAGTATTTTGTACAGACAGAAAAGCTACATACGAAGCTAGGCATGTAAACACTCATGGCATCTGTAATAGTTATATAAAGTAGCCTAAGAACTGAAGAGAATATCAGGAAACAAGTGCAAGCTGTAGCACAATTTCAATTTAGTTGTCTTATCTCAAATACCATGCAATCTTGCTTCCAGGTTTTCCTAGAAAATTTAGATTTTCCTCAGGGGATAATACTAGAGGCATTATCAACTAGCTGTACTTCTTGTACCTTACTTCACTGGGTGTTTTAAAAAAGAAATCTTTCTTTGTTCTTTGTCTCCCAGTCTGAAAATCAGTCTGGAATAGCTGTCAGATGTGAGACCAGAAAGACAAATTAGAAATAATAGAAATGGTGCCAGTCAAGGGTATATACTTTTAAAAGTATTGCTCTGCCCTTCCCAAAAATAAAGATACAGAATAAATTACAATAAAATACATTATGCAGGTTTCATTAAATTCATTTTCAAAACTCTTTTCTGTCATTGTTTATAGGCTTTTTTTTTTTTTGTCTACTCTTCAAAAATGATTTGTGTTTAATCAATGTTTTTCATAGTTTTGGCTTATCTTTACTGAGTGTATGAAAGAAATGTCTTAATTATATTCTTCTACAATGGTCCTGCAGTTAATACCTTTTTGAGGTATTAATGATCATTGGTCAGTGATGTCACATTTCAGAGTGAATACACACATTCCCATTATCTGGAAAAAGGAAAAAAGTAAGGCTCACAGATTATGACAACTGCAGGATGATCCTAGGACATGGTATCAAAATTATTGAGAACATTTGCAGTATTTACTTCAGTTAAATGTAAAAGGCTGAAGTTTCTGTGGCACGGAGACATTACCAAAATATACACAAACACAATAATTGTCTTACACAGTGTCTAATAAATCAGCTTTTCTTGTGGAGTCATTTTGACACCACTAATTTATCAATAATTTGTAACACAATGTAAAGGCAATGAAGCTGGGAAATAATGTGGCCAGTGGAGCTATGAAAAAAGTTTTCCACTCCATATTCTAACCCACATTCACCATGTAGTTATTGCATCTGGTTTCTGAAAATATGTTGCAGGTATCACCAAACTGCTAGCGAGGAAAATCCATTCCTGAATTAAGATGCCACACTAATTACTAAGGGAAAGAAAAAGGGTAAATTAATATCCATACTGAAAATACATCTATTAGAGTTTTGATTTAAAATTCATAACTGCTAATCAAAATGTTTGAAGTCCCTGCTATTTCTCTATTTGACAAGCATTCTTATGGATCTGCTCATGATGGTAAATGCACAAATAATTGAACAAATCAGGAAAAAAAAATAAAACTTTGAAGTTGTCAGGTCCATTGTTTGACAAAGTAAAATTGTTACTTTTATTTGAAATGTCAAAGACTACTGTAGTAGACCCAAAGGGAAGCATCTGAGCATCTCTGTGCATACTTGTTTTGCCAATTCCAGATGATCCCTCATTCTATATATCTTTGCTTTGAGCAGAAAGAGTGACTCCCAAGAACCCTATAGAGAACAGCTAAGTTAGTACTATATGCAGTATTCCTTGTGTTTACGGGAAGATTGTTATCCCTCACAAGCCAATCTCATCAACCCATAGCAGTTACAATAATCTATGATACGTCCACCATTTCACAGGTAGTTCACAGTCCAGAGAATATATTAATCTGCATAAACTATATGGTACTTGTATGAATTTTTTGACATCTCTATGACTTACCCACTTTAACCTTATTAAAGAGCAAGTAAAATGGGCTTTTCAAGTATGTAAGAACTATCTCAAATGTGTATTTGTTTTACAGGTATCCACACAGAGAGGGGGGAAAAAAATCCTTCTAACCTTTGTAACACTGGTTTAAAATCTGGCCATCTAGTAAATCACCCAGACTGTAAGTTTGTTCAGCAGCCCCTTTCACTGTTAAAGACTGATCATTTTACACTAAGGCATGAGAGAGCTGGTTAATTTTAGTGGTCTTTGTAATATTCTCTGATTAATACCAAAACAAATACTAAAAGAAATAAAAAGTTATTGTATGCTTACTTAGCTGTAATCTGGATCTTTTAATCCTTTTAAGTGACAGAATGGGAACATACAATATACAAGCTGTTCTTCCCTTAAGAGAGCAGAAATATTTGCAACTGCATTAGAGGAAAGATTTTGATGGCTATGTGGTAAAGTGAAATGTTAATTACTGTAACAAGAATGAGCAAGAGTTTTCTGTGATCATAAAGGAAAAAAGACTAAATTATAACCTATGGAATTTGTGCCTTCATGTACAACAAAATAAAAATAATATTTTTTAAAGAGTTTTACTTCTCTCTCTCTTTTTTTTTTTTTTCTTTTTTCCACTGAGTACCTGTCTGATAATAATTTAAACCAAGTTGCAAATTAAGTACTTATAGACTTTACTCTGAAAATATGCAGTGACACTAAGCTCACATACACCTGACACATTTGTAAAAACTCAGATACTGAAAAGGTAACAAGTCAGAGGAAGCAAGACAATGAAATTCGTTGCATCCAAATTTCTTTTCCATCTTAATGTTATGTATTGCAAATTATTTTTCTCTCAAAGGATTCCAAATGTGTGTGTTTATCATAGAAACAGAGAATGGATTGGGTTGGAAGGGACCTTAAATATCATCTAATTCCAACCTCTCTGCCATGTGCCGGGACACCTCCCACTGGATCAGGTTGCCCAAAGCCCCATCCAGCCTAGCCTTAAACACTTGTAAGGGTGGGGCATCTACAGCTTCTCTGAGCAACCTGTTCCAGTGCCTCACCACTCTCAGAGTGAAATTTTTTTCTTATCTAATCTAAATCTACACTCTCTCAATTTAAAATCATTGCCTTTTGTCCCATCACTACACATCCTTGTAAAAAGTCCATCTTTAGCTTTCTTGTAGGCTTCCTTTATGTATTGGAAGGCTCCAATATGGTCTCCCTGAAGCCTTCTCATCTCCAGGCTGAACAACCCTAACCCCCTCAGCCTGTCTTCATAGGGTGATTGCTCCAGCTCTATGATCATCCTCATGGCCTTCCTCTGGACTCTCTCCAGCAGGTCCATGACCTTATTTTGGAGGCCCCAGAGCTGAATACGGTATGCTGGGTGAGGTCTCACGAGAGTAGAGTAGAGAGAAGAATCACTTCCCTTGACCTGCTGACCCCACTTCTTTTGAGGTAGCCCTAGATACAGTTGTCTTTCTGGGCTGCAGGAGCACATTGACAGCTCATGTTGAGCTTCTCATCAACCAACACAACCCAAGTTGTTCTCAGGGCTGCTCTTAATCCATTTTCTACCCAGACTGTTTTTGTGCTTGGGACTGTCCTTACCCAGTTGCAGGAGCTTGCAATTGTCCTTGTTGAACTTCATGTTTCATGCAGGTCCACTCCTCAAGCCCTCTGGATGGTTTTCCTTTAGTGTGTCACCCTCTGCACACAGCTTGGTGTTGTTGGCAAACTTGCTGAGTGTTTACTTAATTCCACCATCCATGTCATCGACAAAGATGTTAAACAGCATTGGTCCCAATACGGGCCCCCAAGGAATACCATTTGTCACTGGTCTCCACTTGAATAGTGAGCCATTTACCACAACTGTTTGAGTATGACCATCCAGCCAATTCCTCATCCATTGAGCAGTCCATCCATTAAATCCACCTCTCTCCAATTTAGACATAAGTATGACATGTGGGACAGTGTCAAATACTTTGCATAAGTCCAGGTTGATGATGTCAGTAGTTCTTCCCTTATCTATCAACGTTGCAATCCTGCCATAGAATTTGTCAGGCACAATTTGTCCTTAGTGAAGGCATGTTCATTTGCCAATGAAATCACTACTTACTGTGACATTTATTGTAATATTTTAAACATAGAATATCTACATTTTCTTTTAATTACCTAAGTAATTTTAAAGATGTAGTAAAAGTGCACAGAATTAAGCACAGAAATAGCTAGTTATTTGTAGGATTAAGATCTTAATACTTAAAGTCTTCTTCGTAATATATTTTTAGTTGTGAATGTCTGAAGCACACACAATGTGAGAAGTATTTTAATAAAGAAAGAAAATGAGGTTTTGGAATATTATAAAACTTTAAAGAAGAATTGAAAATACTTTGTGTAGCTGTTATATACTATGCAGCATTTATAAGCTGGGTTGCATTCACGTGTCATGTTTTATGGTAGGTTTTTAAGATGAAATGATATTTCACTTCCAGATACTTCTGTCATCTACCTTCTGTTTACCCAAACAACCTGCATCAATAGGATGTTATGAATAAAAAATATCTTAATTTTTAAAGACTTATTTTACATATTTTCTTTTGCAAAGAAATAGTAATCATCAATGTTTAAATATCTAAGCTCTTTATATTAAAACTGTTCATGGAAGTTATTTCAGAAATGGTTTAGTGCACATTTGAAATGTTATGAACAAATGATGGAACAAGACCTGAAACAATGTTCCAGCCAGAAGTGCAGATTTTTCTCTGCTACATGTGGGAGACAGATTTGAAAGAGCCCTGTAATTTCACCAGCTACTGATTTTGAAATTTGAATCACAGTTCTCATACTAGCATTAAGCTGCACATCCAAAAAAAAAAAAGTACCTAGCAGACACCTTTAGTAGCAATTGAATTAATAGTGTATTAATGTTGTTCTCATGAGTTTTCATAAAAGACTAGACTTTGTTGCTATCATTCTGCATGACTTTTCTGACGACTATGAGTGGAATTTCATCAAAAAAATGCATTCAGGTTTTTGTATACAATTCAATGAACAACCACTAACCAAAAAACATTATGTTCAGTGGTTTCATCTGTTTTCTTAGGTAGAAGGTTCTTGCAAAATGTTAATGACTGAGCTTTTTCTTAGTAAAACTGTTCTGATCCTATTTCAAAATCAGTGATGATTTCAAAATCACAGCAAGAACAAAAATGTTTTTATCAACAAAAACTTTTTTTTTTAAATTGTTCGATTTAAAGTATTATTATAGAACGTAAACTGTTCTGAAGAAACCTTTAAACCTTTATATCTGATTTTCCAACAGAAGAATTCAAGCCCCCGTGTTAATTAACATCCTTATAAATCAATCTAAATCTTTGTCAAGGCTATTTATCTTTAATAATGTGGAGATAATGTTTGATGCACCGCAGAAACTTTTCTGACATCTCTTTGGCATAACACGTCTATCTTATCACTCAGAAGTAGTATCTTCATTTTTAAATGATGCCAAGAAAAAAAAAATAAAAGAAAAAAAAAAAAAGAATTCTTTATGAGCATAGCAACTACTATGTATTTTTACTTTATATTGAAAAAAGCATTTTTAAAACTTCATGACAAATGTATCTTTTTCATCAATGCAACTATCAGATTTCATTTTTGCTGGTAGAATGATTTGAGTGCTCCTAATAGTAGGAGTTACGGACACTGCCTAAAGACAGTCCTCAGAAAGCATATGGCTCATGTTTTCAGACTTACGTTGGTTATATGTTAATCTGCATTCTAAATGAGGCATCTTGCTCTAATAAACCTGACTTACATGTGCTGTGCACTGTTTTCCCATGCTTCGCACTCTGTTCTGCAGGTTTGCCTTCCAACACCTCTGTTCTTCTGGTCCCGAGTGTTTCAAGAACAAAGCCTGCTAATCTTGTCAGATTGTTACTCATTATATAACAGGACAAAATATCCACTGAAAATTAGAATAGAACCACACATCACAGTCTATTTGAATTGACAGAATGTTTGAACACTTGCATTCAAAGGAGGAAGCACAGCTACATTACTGTTGTTCCACAAAGTCTTGCTTTGTTAAATTACTGTATAAAGTAAGGCAAGTTAATGAGTCGTTTTCAGATTTCGTTTTTAGAGGGAAAATATAATGCTATAGTCCATCAGCTGGTAAACTGACCTGATATCTCAGGTATGAAAGAGGCCAGTTCATTACTAAGATATGAATTTCTCAAGTGCTTGAGCTACTTTAAAATTTTTAAAGCTGGTTCAATAGATATTTCAAATATCACGCACTAGACAGAAATTCCACTGCTCTTCACAGTTTATTTGATCAATAAACTGATGCAAATTACTCCTAACAAATTACAAATAACTCCCAATAAATGATTTTTATAACCTTTATTCTCCATTATATTGAAGAGAATCTTATTTTACTTTTCATTTATGGTGCTTTCACAATCCAATTCCTTTAAGACTCAAAAGTCAGAGTGTAAGAAATTGACTTTTACTAATTTACTTTATTATTATTATTTTGGTCAATTGATTTTGGCACACTATATTAAATAGTCTTCTTCAGTAAGCTATAACCTCCTGGCCCTACTACAATATTGATCTTATGCATTTATTCATTCCAGTCTCACTTAGCTAAAATTAGTACTTTCTCACACCATCAGCTGTGTAGCCCAAATCTCGAAAACTATTTAGTTACCTGGCTCCCACAGAAATTAGAGCAGAAATATAAAACAATAACATAAACATTACTGAACATACATATTTTTGAGAATATGAGCATCTTTCACTTAAGCAGGACAGTGGACTTAAAAATCTATAGATTCCTTGATATAAATACAATTAAGTACATATAAATACAATTAAAATATTAATACCATAAAGATATTTTAATATTAATATTAATACCATAATAATAAATAATACAATTATTATTTTATAACTAAGAAGTAAATCCAGACTTGATGTGAAGGGACTTCTAGATTTCTAAATTCCACTCCAGGCAGTCCTGCTGTGCCTGCTTATTTTTCAGCTTTCTAGGCAGGTGTCATAATCCAAAAAAAGAGGGAAGTTACCTGGCCCACAGGTATGTAGTGATTCTGTGATACACAAAGACACAGAGGCTTTATTCACTAAAGTTTTCTATTTATTACAAATCAATCCAAATCACCATTAACAAGAATACTATGACAGTGAAAAACAAACTTAAGTCTTATTACAGATTATACACATATATATTCATAGAATTACCAAATGTATCAAAGAGATCCTAGAGAAGAAAAAGTAGGGTGTGTATGTATCAATAAAACAATAACCAAAAGAAAACTGACAACCAGATAGGTCAAAAATAATTACCCAAAAGAAATCCAACTAACAAACAGGTCAAAGTAAAGCAATCATTAAAAAGAGAATGTTACAACTTAATGTTCAAAACTTAATGTTCAAAACATTTATTTTGAACATTAAAACAACTTAATGTTCAAAATAAAACAATTACCAACAGAAAACAAACCTCCCCTGTGACTGGGCCCTAAAGTATAATTTAATGGATGGAGTCTTACTTCAAAGTTGATCTGCTCTGCCAGGTGTAGAGCATTACAGAGTTTAGGAGTTGATGTCATCAAGTCACAGAGTGGAAGGAAGGAAGGAAGGAAGGAAGGAAGGAAGGAAGGAAGGAAGGAAGGAAGGAAGGAAGGAAGGAA
>NC_048896.1:76076335-76106125 GCF_011077185.1 Oxyura jamaicensis | reverse complement strand
GAAGGAAGGAAGGAAGGAAGGAAGGAAGGAAGGAAGGAAGGAAGGAAAACAAAGAAAGAAAAAGAAAGAAAAAAGAAAGAAAGAAAAAAGAAAGAAAGAAAGAAAGAAAGAAAGAAAGAAAGAAAGAAAGAAAGAAAGAAAGAAAGAAAGAAAGAAAGAAAGAAAATGAAAAGAGTAAGAAACTTTCCCCTATCATCAACAGCAAGTTCTTGATTTTTTGGTTATACAGTTCAACTTTCTTTTCTTTGAAGGTCTCCTGTTCCTTTTTTCCTTGTGAATATAAACATGGTATTTGCTCAAAGTACATATACCATATTGTTGGAACTCTTTTGGAAGGTCTCCAGCAACCATTCATATTCTCAGAGTTGATTAGGTTGGGAGCTGTGACCCCACATGCAAAAATGTGTTCTTATGGAAACATATTTTTCTGTTATTGAACATTTCACTTTTTAAAAGTCTGTCTAATCTGGGAAAGATCCAGGCCATACCAGAATTACATAGAAGCTTAAAAGAGGCAGTTCTGCAAGATTCAGGTACTCTTGTCTGCATCAGTAGAATGTTTTTCCAAATCATTTTATTATTCAACCCAGTTTATTGAGGGGTACTCTGGTATCTGATTTTAGTTCTTAAATCTTGAACTGGAGTTACACAGTAGTAAAGAACTTAGTGTTCCTAAAATGTAATGATTTTTCTTGTAATAACTATTAAAATTAGGTAATGACTAAAGATGAATTTACACCCTGCAATCCAAATAGTATTATGAGGTCTAGAAATTATAGCAAAATAAATGAAAATTATACTTATCACTATTGATACCTAAGTTCAGCAAGAGGTTTTCTCTCTCATTCAACTCAAAATCTGTCAGGATACTTGCACAGCTTCTGTAGCAAGAATCTAATTCTTTGGCAAGACTATTGTCTTTCTGCTAAGCATTCCATTCAGCTTAAAAACCTTTTCTCAAGATTCTTTTTTTTTTTTTTTTTTTTTTCCAATATAGAAACTCTGTTTAAACAAGTGAGATTCCAAAACTCTGTGCATAAAATAACTATTCAATACACAGATTCTTTATTTTATAGAAAAGCCTGCAGTCACAGTCTTTATAAGAGAAAGTATTTACATCTCTTAAGTACATTTAGAAGAAAAAGGCAGACTAGTTAAGAATTAACATTAATCACAATGGTCTCCAAGGCATTTACTATCTCCTAACCAAGTTCTAAAAAACCTTTTGGTATCTGATCCATTACAAATGGATCCATTACAAATGGTTCCTGATTAGCTAGCTGAGATGTTCCCTTACAAGATGTTTAAAGTTAGATAAGATTAATCCAATCCCCCTATGTCAGTATTGCTTGACTCTTAGACATATTATTTACTTTTTCATTGCATATATTTCTACAAAAGAAATTTAGTCTACAAGAAAAATGTGTCCATTTTCAGAATATCAATAATACTGAAATGTCTCCTGGTCAAGTACTTTCCAATAAAAAGCAAAAAGCAAAAAGAAAAGAAGGAAAAAAAAAAAGGAAAAAAAAAAAAGATTATGAAAGCTCAGATAATGTATGGAAATTATTCTTCAGCACTTCTCAAAAATGCCTTTTGGAAGCTGAATATTCTGACGTACAAGAAATTTACAGCAGGAGAAAGATTTTATGTAAAGTCCCTTACTAAGTACATTCTTCAGTTTCTTGTTTATAACTCCAGGGCTTCCACTGCTAGAGCATTTCTAATTCATTCTCATTTGTGTAGCTCTTGTTTTTTCTGCTTCCTCGGAATGCAGTATTATCTAATGTTATTTCATGCTGAGATGAAACACTGACTGTATCAGTAAGGATAACTGCTGAGAAAGAAGAACAAAAGAATTGTATACATCTAATAGTGCAACAGTTTCACTGGGGATATGCTGAGGTAGTGAATTTGCATCGTCTGTCCCTAATGAATTATCTCATGCAGTATTGGTTCCAGCAAATTGTTGTATGTGGAAAGATGCTAAGGGTGCACAAAAAGTTTTGTCAATAAAGTGAACCTGGAAAATTTATTCATACCAATAATAATAATAATAATAATAATAACAAATAAACACAAACTTTTTGTCAAGTTAGTCTTTGTTAGGATTCACAATAAATTTTTATTTGAGTTTCAAATACATTTTTGGCTGCCAGGGAATCAGTTTTCTGATCAGACCATAAGTTTTTAAGATTTTATCTGCTTTCCTGTTTTGGGCCAACATAAAACTAAGTCAAACTCAAGACGCATGAGGTTTTTGTCCATTACCAATTATTCCAAACTCAGGGCCTTCAAACTCGACTTTAACTTTCTGACCATGACACTGCTGTGGGAATCTTTCATAATAAAGCACTGCAACTTTCCAGAAGTTACAATATTTGAATTGTGAAAATGATCCCACAGATCATAGGTGGAACTTAGACAGAACCAGTATCTCTGATTTTCCATCTAGCTAACACAGAGAAAGCTGTACCAAAAGAATCTGTTGAAAAAGGGAGAACAGGATTCCAAACTGATGCATAAACTTCTGATTATTCACACAAGTGGAAATATAGTGAACAGAACACCAGAAAAAAATCAACACTCTAACATATTGAAACATTTCAACATACCATTTCTGATCTTCAGTGGATAAAGTTAAATTTCTTTCAAAACCTTTGGAAACTTATCATTTCAATTTAGAATACCCTCCTCCAATCCCTCTTAAAAAGGTGTTGGCTGGGATGTAAGTGCTTGTTTATTCTTCTTGTGTGAGTGCTTGCAAGAGCAAAGCATGAATGCAAGAACTGAAATCTTTTCAAAGAACAAAGTCTGATTATTATTGCAGGTTCCAAAAGGGCAGTTATTACTGTCATCTATCATTTTTTATATAATAATGAATTAATTAAATTAATGTTAATGTTTATTCTTTTTCCTCAACCATACAATACGGAAAACCTAAGAGTTTAGTGCTTTCATGGTGACTCATCTTAGGGACAGAAGATCTGATCATAACTGGCAACTCTAAGGATACCACAAAATCACAGAATCACAGAATTGTATGGGTTGGAAGGGACCTCAAGAGAAAATCGGGTCCAACCCCCCTGCCAAAGCAGGTTCCCTAAAGCAGGTTGCCCAGGTAGGCTTTCAGACGGGCCTTGTATATCTCCAGAGAAGGAGACTCCACAGCCTCCCTGGGCAGCCTGTTCCAGTGCTCCATCACCTTACCGTGAAGAAGTTCTTTCACATATTGGTGCAGAACTTCCTGTGATTCATTTTTTGGCCATTGACCCTTGTCCTGTCCCCACCAACCACTGAAAAGAGGTTGGCCAAGTCCCTCTGTCTCCCACACTTAAGATATTTGTAAACATTAATAAGATTAATAAGATTCCCTCTCAGTCTTTTTTTCTCAAAGAAATATTTTCCTTGGAGCGCAAGAGGTCTCTATTCCCATGTGTAAGCATGGAATGTAGGAAACTAGCATGGTTGAATAAGGATCTGCTGGTTAAACTTAGGAAAACGAAGGAAGTGCACATATGGTGGAAACAGATCCCATGTGCCCTGGGAAGAGCACATAAATGCTGTGTGGATGTAGAGGGAAAGGATCAGGAAAGCCAAGGCACTAACAAAACTAGACTTGGTAAGGGGTGCAAAGAATAACAAGAAGGGGTTCTACAGGTACATTGGCCACAAAAGAAAGAATAAGGAGTGTAGCACCTCTGACAAATGGAGAACTGGTAATAACAGATAAGAAGGCAGAAATACTTAAGAATATATTTGCCTCAGTCTTCACTGGTGGTCAGGCATTGCACATCTCCTGTCCCTGAACCTCTAGGCGAGGGCTGGGGGATCAGAGTCCCTCCCATGGTAAGCAAAAAGCAAGCTTGGGACCTCCTGATTCAGCTTAACAGCTATAAGTCTATGAGCCTTGATGACATGCATCGCAGGGTCCTGAGGGAATTGGCAGATGTAGTTGCCAAGCCACTCTCCATCATATATGAAAAATCATGGCAGTCAGGTGAAGCACCCAGTGACGAGAAGGGAAACATCACTCCCATTTTTAAAAAGGGTAGAAAGGAAGACCTGGGGAACTACAGACTGGTGATCCTCACTTCTGTGCCTGGCAAGATCATGGAACAAATCCTCCTGAAGGTAATGTTAAGGCACATGAAGGATAAGGAGGTGATCTGGGACAGCCAGCATGGCTTCACCAAGGGTAAATCATGCCTGACCAATCTGGTGGTCTTCTATGATGGAGTAACTGCATTAGTTGACATGGGAAAACCGACTGATGTCATCTATTTGGACTTCTGTAAGGTCTTTGATACGGTCCAACACGACATTCTCATCTTTAAATTGGAAAAATATGGATTTTAAGGGTGGACCCTCCAGTAGAGAAGGAATTGTCTCAATGACCCACACCTAGAGAGTAATGGTCAATGGTTCTATGTCTAGATGGTGAGACTGGTGATGAGCGGTGTCCCTCAGGGCTCTGTCTTGGGACCAGTGATTTTCAATATCTTCATCAATGACATAGACAATGGGATTGAGTGCACCCTCAACAAGTTTGCAGATGACACCAAGCTGAGTGATGTGCCTGATACCAAAGAAGGAAGAGATGCCCTTCAAAGGGACCTGGACGGGTTGGAGAAATGGGCCCATGTAAACCTAATGACGTTTAACAAGTCCAAGTGTAAGGTACTTCACCTGGGTCAGGGCAATCCCAGACAGAAGTACAGACTGGGAGAAGAACTCATAGAGGGCTGCCCTGACAGAGAAGAACTTGGGGGTTCTGATGGACAAAAGGCTCAACATGAGCCAGCAGTGTGCACTTGCAGCCCACAAGACCAACTGCATCCTGGGTTGCATCAACAGAAGAGTGACCATCAGGTTGAGGGAGGTGATTGTTCCCCTCTAAACTGCCCTTGTGAGGCCTGAACTGCATCCAGGTTTGGGGCCCCCAGCACAAAAAGGATGTGGACCTGTTAGAGTGAGTCCAGAGAGAGCCACAAAGATGATCAGAGGGCTGGAGGACCATTCCTATGAAGAAAGGCTGAGAGATCTGGGCAGGTTCAGCCTAGAGAAGAGAAGACTCCAGGAAGACCTCATTGTGGCCTTTCAGTATTTAAAGGGGTCTTTTAAAAAAGTTGGAGAAGGACTCATGTAGATAATGATAGGACACGGGGGAATGTTTTTAAACTAAAGATAGATTTGTTCTCTAGTTGCCCAGAGAAGTTGTGGATGCCCCATCCCTGGAGGTGTTCAAGATTAGGTTGGATGAGGCCTTGACCAACCTGATCTAGTGGGTGGCATCCCTGCCTATGGCAGGGAAGTTGAAGTTAGGTGATCTTTAAGGTACCTTCCAACCTAAGCCATTCTATGATATCGTCAGGCAAAGCTGATCAGAGAGTCTGCTCTACATTTACACCTATTCTGCATTCAAACCTACTCTGAAAAACCTGTAGAGACCTACTCGATAAACCACTTCTAGGTCACTAGTCTTAGGCATTATATAAAGAGCCAAAACATGCTCTCTACCATCCCAAAGAAACATTTAGTCAAAGGACATAATGGCTTTTGAAATAAATATCTCACATGAATAAGAGATAAAGAACCCTTATTATTTACAGCAATGTATACTCCTTTAAATCAAAGCATTTTATGAATAAAATAATATAGATATGTTATATTTTTAAACATAATACCTATGCCAGATGAAGCAATTCAAAATCTATCTTCACAAATATATCAGCTTGTGATTGTACACATTTATTTTAACTGAATGATACTCAGAAACAAACAAACAAATAAAATACTATAGGAGAATCCTTCAGTTTCAAAATAAAGTTGCTTTGATGTTGGAATAGTTACAATTTGACATTTTGTTGTTAAAATTACTATGAATATTATTCTAGATTAATCCCTGCTGATCATGATGTCATTATTTTTCCATCATGATTTTACTTCACCTATGTATGAAATAGTCCAAATAAATGAGAAAAAGAATAAACAAAAGAGAGGTTGAAATTTACAAAACAATTGTTTGTAAAATGCATCTAGTGAACTTAGAAGAGCTTAGAAGTTAAAAATAAGCCTAAGAGGAGTTAAAAGAATCCAGTTTTAGCTGAACTGTTAAATAGATATTACTCCTTTAAAACTCTTCCTTTTCATATGACTTGACACAATTAAGGTGAGTGATCTAGGAGTTTGTATAAGGCACCATTCTCATTCATTGCTTATTTTGGATATGGCAAACTGGACAAATGGCATAGTTTTTGGTGGCATAGCTTCTTAAAGGGCATGGCTCCTTAAATGTTAATTCTTTAATGTGTGATACTGTCCTTATCCACTGCACAACATCAAACACCAACAATGGTCAATAGCTATAAGGGAAAGGTGAGCTTGGAAGAAATTACCTTATCTTAATTACATCACAGTCCTTTTAGAAATTCATCTCCTCATCTCCTCTTTTTTTTTTTTTTTTTTTTTTTTTTTTACATTAAGACAACATCTTTAGTATCAGTAACACCTTGCCACTTTTAATTCAAACCATTTGTAAGGAGAAAAGAGAAAACAAAAGAGGTTGTAATACATTTTAAGTCCTGAAGATTATCCAATTTATTATTATTATTATTATTATTATTATTATCTGAAAGGTGCTGTTTAGTTCTGGAGATCTTCTATTATCCCTGGTCACAGGTAAATGGTGCGAGAGACTTGCTCATCATCCAGGCAATGAACATATTACCAGTCTTTTTATACTAGCCTCTGCACAGCAGAAAACAGATTACTAAACAATTTAAGATAGGTTAGCCTTTCCAGGCTGAAGTTCTAATTCTGGAAATACTTTTAATTCTTGATATTCACTAATGTTTACTTATTGGCAGAAGAAGTCAAAGCTGATACACACACCATGCTGTAAATTACCATATTGCAAAGCAGACTGTGACCAGTTAAACATGGCTTCAACAGGGAGGAATCTCTCTCTTCATGTATTTAGATTTTGCCCATAAATAATGAGACTTTCCTCATATTTAGCCTTGATTTTGCTTCCCACATTTCTCCAAGTTTGCCAAGTAGGTAAATAAGGAATCTTTATTTAAAAGAGGAAGCACTAAAGTAATGAAATGTAAAATAGTTGCCCTAAGGTAACAGAAACTGTGGGACTTCAGTTTCAGGAAAAGAAAGCCCAGGAATCTGATTAAAAAGTAATGTTCTGAACATATTATCAATAAACCAGGACTGTAGTATTTACTGCAAAGTGTAGTAGCATGCTTTGCAGCCTGTACACAGCCAAAGCAAGTTGATTCATTTGGTCTTCTCAGATTCATGTTTTCATATACTTCCTTGTATATGTCATCCCCATACCATACATTGAATGAAGATATTTATATCTGATTCAAAATACTGGACCTAAAATGCAGCCCTATGTACCACACATCATTGTGGCTGAAGTACTTCTGAAAGACAAATCAGCTCATTGATAGATTGTGTAGCTGACTGGTGTTGTGCAGAACTTCCCAAAAGCTGAGTCCTAGCTAATACCACTGAACACTGATTATTTTATTATTATTTTTATTATTATTATTTTTAGTGTCCTCTCTACATTATGCATTCGCGTAAAGTTGTCATAGTCTTCTATTCATAGCTGACAGTAATTATAATAGGGCAAATAGATAAATGTATCACTCTTGTATATCGATAATCGGTCACAATTCAACTAGTGACTGTTTAAATGCACTCCTTGCATAAAATTATCTTATTTTTGTATTTATTAAATATTTCTATAAAAAAATAAATCTTCTCATTCACTTAAATAATCTGTATTTGTGTAAGAAACATTTTAAAATATATATATATAATTATTTTCTGATGAAGATATATTGTAAGCATTTAAGTTATTTTTAAAGGTGAAACTATCTCAGTAATACTGTATATAAAATGATAATAGCAAATGTATTCCATGTACACTTATAATCAGATTTGTTTTCATACAAAGTGTAAAGTAGTTTTTTTCTTTTCATTTTATCATCTACTTTAGAGAGCTTTAATAACAACCCTTTGGGATAATATGCAGTATTTAAATATAGTTGCCACTATGTTTTCTTGTCAAAAAGAGAGATGAAAGCTTTCTCTCATAAAATAAAACTATTCATAGGACACAAGATAAGGATTTAAGTATATGCACCCTTTTTAGCCAAGAGGGGTAAGTATTATTTACCAAAACCAAGTAGCACATACTTTAATGTGGGTTATAGATGCATAAATTGTATTAATTTTTCGGTGAGTTTTCTGGGTAATATATTCATAATCCTTTAAAAACAGCATATTTTCACCAAATACAGAATATTTTATTCTTTAGGTTTATTCATGCAAACCTTTCTTAGTTCATGGTTCACTGAATATTAAAAAAAAAAAAAAAAAAAAGAGAATTTAGGCCTGAAATTACCTAAAAATATCCCCTATCTGTCTTAGAAATCTGCTTTCCATGAGAGATTACCTGCTCACAAAACTGATACCTATCATCCATCTATCATTGGCTTCAATCTTCCAATGGAATAGGCTAATTAATCACTACTATTTTGATGACATTCAGCTCTATCTATCTTTACCCTACTGATTCTATTGAGACCAATATACTTCCTGAGGAGTATTTAGATTCACAAAATGTCTCAAGACTAATATCTGCTGGATGAAGCTTCTGTTGATTGATTCCATTAGTTCTAGCACTCTTGGTCCTTGAGTGATATATAGCCACCTCTTAGGTGCTGTTAAACCCTTAGTCACAGACACTAATCAGGGCTACGGCAAGGCCATATCCAAAGTTTGCTGAAATCAAGTAACCACTGTGTTCTGGGAAACAATTTCTCCTTATCTCTGGTATGATTTCATACCTCTAAGTGAGGTCTAACCATGTTTGAATCTAAGAATCTAAGCATAGTGTATAAATTGGAAATAGATTTAAATATGGTTGTTTTCTAAAAAAAAAAAAAATAAAAAATAGTTTGGCTTCTGAAAATAGTGCCATACTGTTACAATAGAAGTTCATATGAAATCGTATCTTTCTCCAAAAATGTGCAATCAGGGGCTTTGGCAACTTGAACTTTTAACAGTTTTCATTTGTTTTATTGCAATGTATTTTTATGGTATATTTCAGATGCTGATGTTATTGTTATATTAATGCTGTAGACCTTAAGCTGTGACAGTAATAACTTATTTGTATACATTTACGTATGGTCTAGTTATGTTGAGTCTTTTTATGCCTAGACTAGATAGACTAAAAACTGTCAGAAAGTTGTAACAATTCCACTAGCATTATACAAGTTTTCTTTTGTGCTCTTAGTTTTCTCCTGCAGTTTTACATTTCTTCACTCACTTTATCTCATTTAAATGTCCTCAGCAATAACATCTATCACCAGAGAATTTGGTGGAGAGGTACTTTTAACCAAAAAACTTGACACGTATGCATTGTGCAGAGAAACCTTATTGGTTGGACATACAAACCTGACTGATTGATGGGAAACAAAAAGGAATCACACAGTTGATTGATGATAGGATCAACATATATATATATATGACTAATTAATGAAAGTGTATAGAATGCACAAAAGCATATATTGCTGGAAGGAGGTGCAGGTGCATAAACATTTTCTGTCAGAAGCAATATTTATATGTGGTGTTTTATTCCACTTAAAACAAACAAACAAAAACAACAACAACAACAACAACAACAAAACCTCCAAAATAATAAGTTTTGCAGACAGAGTACATGAGAGTTCTTGTGTAGCCACATTTAGATAAAGGGTCAGCATTTCTCCCTACACAGCTATCAGAAGCCGTTTTAATTTAAATCTTTCTTTACCTTTCCTAAAACAAACAAGCAAACACAAAAACCATGAACTACAGCTGGTTTGGGCTAGGATAGAGTTAATTTTCCTCCTAGTAGAAGGAATGCTGTGTTTTGGATTTAGGATGAGAATAATGTTGATAACAGGCTGATTTTTTAATTGTTGCAGAGCAGTGTTTACACAAACCCAAGGACTTTTTAGCTGCTCACACCGCCCTGCCTGTGAGGAAGGTGGGGGTGCATGTGGAGCTGGGAGGGGTCAGAACCAGGACAGCTGACATGAACTGGCCAAAAGGATATTCCATACCATAAGACATCATGCTGAACAATTAATGTGGGGTGGTTGGTCGGGGATGGAAGGGGTGCGATGGACTGCTGCTTGGTGTGTCATTGGTCAGCGTGTGGTGAGAAATTGCATTACGCATCACTTGTTTGGAACACTTTGTTTTTATTATTTATTTCATTTCTGTCCTATTTAAATATCTTTATCTCATCCAACAAGCTTTTACTTTTTTTTTTTTTTTTTTTTTTTTCTGATTCTCTCCCCCATCCCACTTTGGGGGGAGGGTGAGTGAATGGTTTTTAGCTGCCAGCCAGGTTAAACCACAACACAGAGATCTATGTCTAACTCAAACCAAAGAAACCATGTGAAAAGTCAAGACATCTCTAGTTCACCACTCTTACTCTTTATCTGATGTTTAAAACACCAATACTATAAATATTACATAGCATAGTTCGTACACACTAGAGCCTTAACTTATATGAATCTCTTTACCTCCCAACACAACAATTTTAAGCTTCATAACACTAATTCCTCATTAAGCATACAGCTAAATGATGCCTTATTTGCAAACATGCTAGGCAATAAAAATCTACAGACTTTTAAATCATATTCCAGTAATTAATAGCATCTCTTCCCAAAACAATTACCCTGGAACAGAGTTTAACATTCAAGTATAAAATAATCCATTAGATACATGATGTAGACTTAATCTGTGTGCATAATGTAAATTCAACACAGTAAATTCACAAGTAATGTGAATAAAATAATATAAATATAATATAAAAATAATATATATAACATAAAATATAAATATAATATAAAATATAAAATAAATATAATATAAAAGCAAACCATTTTTTTAATGTTAAACAAAAAGAATACAGTGACAATAAAACTTATACAACAAAATATCCTTGGTTATTTCCATCTGATTAAATTAATACTTTGTCTAGAGTAAAATTTATTTATTTTTCTATTAAATAATTCACTACAGTCCATAATTGGACTACTGGCTCATTTTACTTTATCTATTAAATTTGCTATTTAGACTTGAAACCAATAAAAAATAAAAGGAAAAAAAAGAAAAAAAAAAAAAGAGGAAGGAATTAATGCCACTGACTCTGACAATGAATGCTGTCAAGTGTTTGAGTGAAGGTGTATTGAAAATAATGAGCCTGTTGAAATACATTGACTATGGAGACAAAATACTATAATCTTGGAACCTGTGTAGCTTAAGGGAAAAATCGGGCACTAAGAAGACAACAACCATCTGATTGGAGTAAATTTCTTCAGCTGAAATTTCTTCAGTTTAGTTTAAGGCAGAAAAAATAACAGTTAAACACCCATGTTATATATGAAGTTGGATTCATTGTTTCTATTTAAGTAATGTGAGTTAATAATTTATATTTTTATATATTTTATATGTATATTTATATATTTTTATTTATACATAAAATCAATATCCTCTTTACAGTTTGTACTTCTATCAGAAAGATGTTTTTATATAATCTGTTACACATTTAAACAGAACATGCACTTATGGAAAGACTGAGTTGAAAACTGATGTCTTGTGTTTATCTTACCTTCACTGTCAGGGATGTAATTAGGATTAATGTTCCTACCCTGACCTCAGCATTGTCTTGGTTATGCAGAGTAGAATTTTTAGAAGAGACAGAAGGAAAGAAATAGGAAAAAGAGATTAATACATTTGCATATTTGGTGGTTAAAATCTAATTCTAAATTGGATATGCATAAAGCAGAAGAAATTCAGTCCAAGGGCAACCAAGGGTCTACAGGGATCAAGCAATATGGCATCATTATGCATCTGTTGAGCTACTATGGAATTATACTTACAACTCCCAGCTTTATTTGTTGGTAAGAATAAGCATTTTTTTAATGATAACAAAAGAAGTACAATAAAAGCAGGAAAGATTGAAGACTGGTACTTTATTCTCAGCATTCTACAAACTGTTGAGGTACAAAAAGATGAATTCTACATGCTTTTGCACTTGTATACCACATAATATTTTCTCATCTCATCATATATTTGTTTTTATCTCTGTAATCTATTGAAGAATGATTATGTGATACTTATGCTAGCAACTCTATTCCTGTAGTATGTCTTCTCATATAAGAGAAAGCAAAACAAAAGATAGAGTAGAAAGTTGCTTTAAGGTAATCTTCTTCTGGAAAACAAAACAAAACAAAACAAAAAAAAAACAGTCATTAATAGTGATTTTTTGAAATAACTTGCTGAGACATTTGAGAATAATTACTGAGTTAGAAATCCATGTAAAGAGGACATAGTAGTCTGAAACTCTTATAGAGTTACAGATAAATAGAAAGATTAATAACATCAAGAATACTACTTTAAAGGATTTTTATTTCAGAAAAAAAAAAAAAAATAATATGAACCATACTTGATGTCTGCAATGTGCCAAAGAATGTGATTTGTGTTTACTAAAGTTTGTTTATCCTCATGATCTGTTTTGGTATCTATTTTAAATGCCCTTTTAGTTTTATATAATTCAATAGATTTTATTTTTGGAAGAATTTTGGAAGAATTTTTAAATGATATTTAAAGCTCACCAGGCAGATACTTATACTGACTATAGTTACTTACATCAGTAATTGTCCCATTACAAATACAACTTCAAGACAAGATCATTCATCAGAAATGGTGCTGAGTACATAATATTAATTTTAAAAATACAAATACAAGGTTTCCTTTCTATCGTGTAAATTAATATTAAGATCAAAATTCTAATGAAACTAACACTTCCTTGTCTACAAAAATAAAACTAAAATTTAATGTGAAACTGTACCTGGAAGCTTATTCCTCACTTCTATCTGTATGTGTTTAACATGAAATAAATTGCCTATTGCCAGCTGTGCACAGTATGGGCTTAAAGGTTCAAACCTCTTACATTCTTTAATTGACCCCTGAAGCCTATGGTTGAAGCCAATAATACGTAAAGCTGCATATGTACAAGTGGTTGCAGGGCTAGAATTTAAACATGTAAAATTACTCAAAACTCTTAAGCTTTCAATAGTAGAATACAATGAAATAGCATCATAAAATGTCTCTACTGTATAATTTAATATAATATTTAGACTTTTTCCTTGAATTACTCCATGACATACAATACCAGAAAATTAAAAAGGCAGACTGATATTTTCAAAGAGACTAATAAAAAGTATAATTGCTAGAATTTTGTTTCACTCTGTATTGTTGAGCTTGTAAAAATATATATATATATATATTTCTTAGAATTAATCTCATGTAGTCATTTTAACTACATTGTTTTTATTCATCCTATATAGTAGTTTAATGTAATTCTTTAGTTATAATTCTACAAGTTTTACACTTATATTCTTACATTTACCATTATATTATTACTACCCTATAATACAACGATTTTTTAATGTTATATTATAATTAAAACTAGTCATTGTTCTTTTAACCAGAGACAACCTTTAAAAATTAACATTTAAAATAAAAGAATAGCAATGTAATAAGATCTTAGAAAGTAATAATGTAATAAAATCTTAGAAAGGCGATACTGAAATACATGGAATTTCACGTTTTGCTCTTCAGATAACATGTTCTAAGGAAAAAAAGTGAAACAACTACAATGCATTTTAACTAATGATGAAACTAACAAATGTGACTAGATCATGAAAATATGTTTTTTTAACTGATAATTAAATTATTTGGAGAAACTTTTTTTTTTTTTCTAATAAGTGACTGAAAAAATATGAAGTATAGAGAGATTATAAAACAAGAAAGATAGATGCCTTCAAAGTAGACTGATAACCTTCATGCTCTTATCTAAATAACACTGGTTATTTCTTCACTTAAATCCCAGCTAGAAAAAAAAAAGAGATTTTGCTTTTGTGTTTTTCTTCTCTCTCATATTAGTGTAATTTTGTTAAGTACCAGTACAAATTATGAGAATTGATAGACTGAACCATTTAAGTACTAGGCAAAGTTATTTCTGTAAAGATTTATTTCTCTCTCTCTCCAGCAACTTTTAGTAATGTATAGCATTATCTCTCATTTTTCTTTCTGACAAGATCTTGCAAATTAAGTTTCTGACATAAAAAGTGTTTTTTGAATGTCACAGAGTGAGATCAGAGAAACTGTGACATACCTGCCATAATATAGAAAAAAAGGAAATGTGATTTTAATTTATTTTATATATATTTCTCTTTAAATTGCAGAAAATAAAAGAGAATGATTTAAATTTAAATTATATTTTAGTATCAATCATTTTATCTAAAAAAAAAATCATTCAAAACAAACAAACAAACAAACAAACAAACAAAAAAACCAGACATTTCTAACCCCCATAACAAGCAGTTTAGAAATCTGACAGGACAGAATGGAAATTGATCCCTCCAGTTGTAATCAGTGAAACAAAACCTTACAACATTTCAAAATATGAAGACAATATGTCCTCTTTAGTTGTTTCACTTACAGGACAATTATCTCATAGAACAGTGTTCTTTTCTTCACTAAGAACCCTCAATTCTGGATCATGAATGGAGACTGGCACTTGCTTTCACCTTCTGGTTTATGGAATTCTTGGATGTCTCAGTCTTGGATGTAATGGCTAAACATTCTGACAATTGAGTTGTTTGACTTTCACAGTAAAAATCACAACAGCTCATTCTTTATCAACATGGGAGGAAAGCTGGAATCTTAGGCAAAGGAACTAGATACTGAACTCTACAGTATTGCAAGACAGAAATGTCAGTGAGTTTAGTTACATCCTAGTTTAGAAAGACTACAAATTATAATGATAATAATAATAAAACCAACATATTTATGTTCTGAATGTAATTTGATGTTTAAAGAATATTATGAAAAATAAATAGAACATTTTTTTTTTTTTTTTTTTTTTTTTTTACATTTCTTCATTTCTCTGCCAGAGAAATGGTCTTCTGGAGCCATTCTCCCTCGGTAGTAGTGCCTTCCATAAATTCCCACCCTTTTCCCACTATGGGACCTTAGTATCCAATATGATTTCTTTCATTTTGCCTTCTTTATCCTAACTGCAGGAGAAGGGAATATATGGCAAGAAGGGAATATATGGCAAAGTAGAGATGAATTATTTCTCTTGCAAGGGAAGGAAAATATACTAAAAGAATCAGGAAGAATCCTGAAATGTCTATTTATATCTCGAAAGACAGAGGTTTTAGTGCTAGTATGATTAAATATGCAATTTTAATGATGTTTATTCTTATTACTTTTTCAAAGTAAAAATATATATACTAAACATGATGTTTACTGAAAATACACTTTTGGTTAAATTGCATTTCAGGCTGAGCAAAAACTTCAAATTCACAATCAATTCTAACTCCAGAAAACAAAACAAAACAAAGCTACAACAACAACAGCAACAACAACAAAAAATCAGTTCTTGAATTGACTAAAATTTATATTTCAGTTCATTTTGCTTTAATAATTTTGCCCCTATTGGCTAACTTTGAGCAGCACCACAGTCTTTGCATTGTTTGAAGATGGTTCAGATGTTACCTCTTTTGAACCTAATTTTGAAGTGGCTAAATCCTCAAATAGGTATGGAAGCTTAATACAGTATTTTACTTTAAGGACCAGGCATGTAGAAATGAATATTCACAATTCCCCTTTCCTGAATTAATTGTTGGAGTATGTCTTCAAGTTCTCATTAACAGACATAGCTGATCAGATAAAATAGTCATGACATCACAATTTTGCTCTCTTTTTGCCTTTTGCTAATAAATAGGCATTCAAACAAAGTCCTTTTGCCTCACTCCCACTGAATTATCATCTTTGAACCATTTTGATTGAACTTAAGAGGGTAATAATAAGCCTCACTGGCCTTAAGTGAACAAAAGATCCACAGCACTCAAAGAATCTAGTAGAACCACCCACATATTCTTGAGTTTGATGTATTACAGTCCATTGCAAGCCTTGAAGGCAGAGAGGGTCTTCTTTTCTCTTGCTAAATTATTATGAGTGTTTTCATTCACTGTTTTTTTAAGAAGTCACTTATTTAGTTATTTCAGTTTTAATTAAATTGCAAGAAATTTGAACAAATGTTCGAAAAGTATGAAGAGCACCTCCAAATTTTTGTTTCTATGGTAAGATAAATTAAGAAGCTCCTACATCTTCACAAGAACTAGAGAAAATTCACTTACAGAGACAAGGAGTTCACTTATTTTTATTTTTATTTATTTATTTATTTATTTTCTACTGATGTATTACTAAATGATATGTGTTACCTTGTTAAAGTTTGTGGGTAAAAAACAGCTTCTCTTCATTTGGAATAAATTATAACACTCAGAAACTTCAACTATAATCTTCATTCCCTATGTATCCTCATGTGAAATGAAGCTACAGAAAAGAAATTGGAAATGTATGAGCACAGAAGTATGAGGGACAGGAGTCTGTGGGAGCAGATAGACAGAAGGATCAGGAGAGATGACAGAGCAAGGACATGAGCAAGAACAGCATGATATTTTGAGAAGCACATAAAGAGGGACATCAGTTACCTACTCAATAAGAAATGAAAGATATTCACATGTGTTACAAACCTCCCACCTGTAAGTATAAAGTGCAGATTTTCATAACATCTCAGGTTACTATTGATAATATAAAGTTGGGAGACAAACAGATGCATCTATTCAGAGAACTGAGAGCATAGGACAAAATTGCCAGGGCCAGCTCTTTCACAAGAGAAGGTAAGCTGGGAGCTGAGCACAGTAGCAGGGCAGGGGGCAAAAGTGGCTACACCAACAAGAAGTTGGGATGCAGAACAGCAAGTCTCAGTCAGGAGCAGGTCCAGAAAGAGGGATCAGGTCAGACACAGCACAGTGGTCCACATTGATGAGTCAGGTCCAAGAGAAAGGCAGGAAATCAAGCTGGTAGGTCAGGATCAGGGAGGCAGAATAGGCAGAACCATATCTACAGCATAGAAGTGGCAGTGGACAGCAGTACAACCTCAGTTTAAATGCAGTTCCCAAGTAAAAGAGGAGGAAACCCTTTCTTCCAGCTCCCTTCATAACGGCTTTTGACAGTGAAGGAGCTGACCACAGCTAAACTCTGTAACTTACCCCAACTACCCAGCTAACTTCCTGGAATGAAGATATCCACAAGAACCTTCAATATTTATAAAGAATTCCCCCCACACACACACAAAAAAAAAAAAAAAAAAGAAGAAAAAAAAAAGTATTAGTTTATATCTTAGTTTATATAGCTTTTGAATAGTTATCAATGAGATAACTATGCCTTTTTCTATAAAGCACATTGGAAAAAAAAAAAAAGGAAGACACATCAGAAGGCAGATTAATAGATTTTTATTACCTGGTTTATGTTAAATGATATGTAGGCTTTCAGGCATTGTTTGGAGTATGTATTTTGGATATGAATTTACTAAACATGCCAAGTATATCAGGTCTTAAAAATATAAGTTCTTTAAATTGTTATTATGTCTCTTGAAATAGACCAGGAAATGATACAGAGATTCAAAGACAAGAATCAGTTAATCTTCCATCATCAAGCAGCTACCACTACTGTGTGTAAGTTGATGAGATAAAGGGAGAGAAAAAAGCTGTATGGAATCAAACCATATTTATTTTAAATAAACCACATTTATTTTAAATAAATAAGTTATAGGAATGCTTCAGTTCCCAGTTTCCTTCGCCGAAAGTACATCATAGCAAAAAAAATATACATGCCAGTATCTAAATTATTATGGCTCCTCTGTTGGGACTTCAGCCTATTTCATTCAGTTAGCTGAAAGATGGGAGCAACCTGACATTCTTTCTTTATCTCTTTTCCCTAACATAAGTATTGTAGAACTCACTTAATCAAGACTCCTTGTTGGTCACAAACTCAATTAACCAACAGTTAAAATTTTAAATAACCTTTATCTAGACATTGTTTAAGCAATATTAGAACCACGTGTCTATCTTACTACACTCTGCTAAAACATTTGTGACCTTAAAACATTAAAAACATTAAACCTTAAAACCTTAATTGTAATTGACAAGGCAATTTCCTGGCTGTCATTGTGTAGAACAGACAGAGAGCACCAGTCAGGAACTTTTAACTGCCATATTAATTCTTTTAATTGTAACTGGCAGCATAATTAAGTAGAATATAGTCCCAGGAAAGTGGCTAGTACTATTATTATTGTCTCACCATAGTAAAGGTTATTTTTTTTCTTCATCTTGTTTAATCAGTAAAACATATTCTTGGAGTTTCTCAGAATATGTATATATATATTTGTAATTCACTCTGCCACCTTTATTATCTCTCTTTTTGTCCACTCTTGTTATCATATTCCAGACTGGTGTATTTGAATATCTCCAATTTCCCATTGCTGCCTTTAAAAACTTAAGAGTTTCAGAAGAACAAACTAGCATAAGCATCCAAATCCACCACCAGCTTTAGCAAAAATGCTCTCTGGCTTGGCATATATCCTAATTACATATTAGCACTGTTTTCATTATTCATAACAAGACAATGAAATTAATAAAATTAGGTATTTTAAATTTAATTTTAAGGACAAGTGTAAGTAAATCAAAATTATGATTAGCTTCAGTAACTAAAACTCCTTATTACTTTGCCTGAATAACTAGTCAGTGCATTGTCAAGACAAGAAATCTTCCTTCCAGGACAGTGATTGCTGTGAATTTAGATGTTCCCAAAGCCACTTTAAATCTAAAGTCACCTTTAGATTTAAAGTGGTCTCCATAGTATTTGACTCTATGCCAACCTTCTTAAATGAAATCTTTGCGATTTTCATTATCCTTTACATCAGGATGAAACTCACCTTAAGCACTGCCACCACATCTGCCAATATGTGACACAATTTCAGCAGCTGCAGTTCAAGATATTCCAGAACAATGACAGAATATCTATATGAATCATATCATTAAGTTCTTACTTGGTTTTCACTCAGCCTTCCCTCAGTTCAAACTGCTACAGGTTTGAAATCACTTTAGAATTTGTCCAAGTGTGCAAACAACGTAAGTTTTTTTTTTTTTTTTTTTTTTTTTTTTTTCTTCAAATGTGTATCTATCTTGATTAAAAATTGATCTTACGGTACATAGCATGACTTAAACTTTATAGATCTCCCTCTCACCATGGACAATATTTGAACTTGTATATCAGAAAACTTGTGAAGAATAAAGGATTTTAATATAAATTATTTTTGATTGACAGTTTGACAAGAAATGTCAGTATTGTGGAAATTTTAGAAAACTGCTATCTTTCTGTTAAGATCAACAACAGTGATTTTATAAAGAAGGTCACTTATTATGATTTTTGGAATTAAAACTCATCCAGCAGTGTACCTGATCTACCATGTAGGATGAAAGCAATTTATTGCTACTTCTCAGTATTGAAAAAGTTCACACTGTCATTGATTGACCTTTAAAAAGAAAAATGTAGCTGCATTATGGGTAAAAGCATTTCTTTCTCCCCCTCTTTCTGCATTAGGGTTCACTGCATAGTTTCACAGCATTTTTTAGTCTTTCAACATAAATCAAGTGTGCAGTTGTCAACGGTGCACAGTGATCTGATTGTATAAACCCTTAATTAATTATAATGTTTCATAATCATTATTTCAGATGAAGGAGTCAGTAAGTCAATGTGGTAGCTGACTAACCATCTGTATTTTGTGATTCCAGATAAGACTGTGGAATATATTGTGATGTCTAAGACCCACATTCTTTTCACATTCTTTTTTCTTGTGTGTGTGTTTGTGTGTGCTGTTGGATTTTGTTTTGTTTTGTTTTGTTTTGGTTGGTTGGTTGGTTGGTTGGTTTGGTTTGTTTTTTCATTTTTTTCCTAGACACAAAATAAACTACTTATTATACAAAAAAGTTGTCAGTATATTCATGATCTTTCACTTGAGAAGGAAGTATGCCTACCTAGAAAATAAAATTTTGAGAAAACAATTCAATGCAGTTCAAAGCAGTCTTTCTCTTGTAGTATTAGAAGAATATAAATCAACTTGTCCTGATGGCAAGAGGTATCTCTTTAACAGAAAGTCAGTATTAATCTCTGAAATTCACTCTTCAGGTACGAAAATGTGCTGCAGGACAAGTAGAAATGTTAAAATGCTACGGCAGTATATCTGCCATTGTATTCAATGAGAAACAGAGAAAAAATATCTTTAAAGAAATTAGAAACATTTAGCTGATATTTTAATTTATTTTAAAATAATAGAAATGAAGTATTGTTTTTTAGATAAATATGCAAAGTTCCCATCTCCATTCATTATTTGGCATAGTAAGAAGGTAACCATTACTGGAAAATTAATGGAAAAATTGCTCTTCCAAAGACAAAAAAAAAAAAAAAAAAAGGTGGGGGAGGGGTGGAATGTCTGATGAATACAACATCTTAAACTCTTTAATGATTTAGAATCATAGAATGGTTTGGGTGGGAAGGGACCTTGAAGGTTACCTAGTTCTAACCCCCCTATCTTGGGCAGTAACACTAGATCAGATTGCTCAAGACTTAATAATACCCATGTGTCCAAGGGAAAATGGAAAATTCCTTTTTTTTTTTCTGGATAAACACTAATATAGAAAAGATCACACAGTATATGAACAATGAATATCACTGGGTCATTCAGAACAATTTTGATTTTTATCTTTTGTTCTGTTGTTGCTTGGCAATACCCTAAACAATTCAGGAAGGTACAGACATCTCTTGGGACAAACTCTCAGGCTAATTAAGTCCTGAAGAACAGCAGAAACATCAGAAACAAATACTGGAATTGAAGTAATATTTAAAACTCAAGGAATGGCTAAAACTGTCCATTTTATGTTTTCTATTACTTTTTTTTCCTCTTCATTCTGACCATTATAAATGTGACATACAATTTAAATTACTATCAATTCATCTCACATACCATGGGAGTAATATAAACTCATTTTCTGCATGTGGAAAAATAAACCCAATAAGCCATGTAAACAGTGAAAGTTTTCTTTTTATTACACCTTTCCAAAGCAGAGTTGCACTGAATAAATCATCAATGCACTGCAGGTGTGAAATCCATTCCTTTCTGCCCATATTTTTTGTGCACTCTCTAATTCCCCTAAGTTATTAATAATAATTTCTAACCAATAAGATGTCTGTGATTGTAGGAAGCTAAAACTGTAAGACCATTTTATTCTTTTTTTTCCTTGAATAAACATCTGCCTGCACTGTATTAGAAACTGTTGTTTTTATCATAGGGAGAATATAGTAGCATCATTCTTAAAAAACACTCAATGTTATAAAAATAAATAAATAAACAGAACCATTTTTTTTACTAATCTAAAATAATATATTTGACAGCAATATTGTAATTCTCAGTGACATGGCCAAAAGTTAAGATTCTGAATTTTGTAGGCTTTGAACTTATTTAGTGATATTGATCTAAATATTCTTCATAAGAATATATGTATATAAACATCTTCTAATATTCTTCAGATATTCAGATATTAATCTAAATTATTGTTATTTTGAAAAGTGCAGATTCTAAGAGGCTGTACCAAACACCTGGCACACTTGAACAAAATATAGGATCTATTTGTCATTTCTTATGCAAGAAAATCCTATTTAGTAAAATTTTTAGGTAAATAGTCAGAAATGTAAGGAAATATTGAAAACCCTACTGAGAATTTGTATTTTTATCACTAATCTCTTTGTTTCCTTAGGGCACAGGACTGCCAGCAGAAGTCTGTACCTTGAAACAAATCAGTCATAAACAGACATTTAAAAATCAGAAGAACAGCTTTAAAATCTTAGGATCAGATCTCTTCAGTCATGTAATAAATGTATGTCAGAACTTCAGGTGCAGATAAGCAGATCTAGGTGAAACACATTTAGCTGAAATTGCTGTGTGAGCTGGGATTTAAAATAAATACCCCCATCCTCCTACCAAATACAACAATAAAAATTAAAATCCAAGCTAACTGATCAGATAGCAAAGTCCTAATGATATATATTCTTGGGACACAAAACGTATTTTATTGGCACATGGTAGATGTATCCTATGCAGGTAAATCTGTGTCAGTCACAGTGCAGTGACATTAGCACAGTTAATATCATGGTCTGGAATGTGCCACTGGAACTCTGAATTAGGATGAGGATACTGCCACAAAACTACTTTCCCAGGTGTCTTACAGATGTGTTTTCAGATTTACATTTACTCTTTCCGTTTAATGACTTTGGGCTGCTTAATGCTAGTGATGAAAGTGTACATAGCAATTAAAAGAGAGAGGCAAAAGCGGGTGTTGATTATCTTCTGATGCCCACACAGATTAAAAGAACTTGTACCACTAAGTACTGCATTATCACTGTGCTATATCCTCCAGCCTCTACTCCCACACATCCATATTTGAGAAATCACAGAAACAGACAATGCAACCACATTCTTATTATACTACTCAGATACTCTAAAATTTCTAAAATGGAACCTGCACATTCCCAGATTCAGAAATTCTTATTTAGTAGTACTGTGGTTGATCCTGAGGCTATGATGAAGGCAAGACGTATATTTATCCTTTAATATCTTCACACTACACGTATTTACTCTGTTCTGCTTCTATAATCAACCAAAAAGGCTGTTTTTAACTGAATCATTTTGATAAGGATGTAAGATCAATTTTTGTATTTCAGAATTTTCAGAATTTATACAATCTTATTTATCAAAATGACATTTGCATGACATAAATGAGTTTAACTTTAGTTTACTTCAGGAAGAATCAAACTGGATCTGAGTAATAAGCGTAATGAAAATGTGTGTCCTCTGAATAATCTTCTTTGTTTTTCTGTAATTTTATCTTTTGAAACACTTCATGGAAGTGAAAAAAAAAAAAAAATCGGGAAAGAATTAGTCTGAATATTTGAAAGAACTCTCCCAAATATAAAATTTATTGCATTCATATTATTTATGACTGTCTGTAAAGAACTACTCTATTTATTTCAGACATCTAAAACTAGACTAAAGAAAGCATGAATATAGTACCAGAAATAAACTGGTATATATAACAACAGAATAACTCACCTGTTCTCTTCCCCTCATATTTTGAAGGAGAAAAATCCTATTGGAGCCAAATCAGACAATGAAAGATAAAGTGTTAACATCAATGGCAAATATCTGTCCTTCTACTAATTGATGAAAAACATGTTTTAATATGTCAAATTAAATGCAATTGTTATATTTTTCTTTTATTATAATGATCCATATGATTTTATTAAAATAATCTCAATTATTGACACTAAGTTTTGTATATGTGTCAGAAACTACTTCTCTAGCCATGTTTTATTAATTTTAGCAATAAGTTGATAATTGAAAAAATAAAAATAGATGTCTATATCTAAATTTGTGTATGTATGATGTGAAAATTACATATTGAAAATCTGTTTTGGCACACAAAAATGCATTTCTAATTTAATAGGTTCAAATTAACAGTTGCATTTCTGTCAAGTCTATTGAAGAGAAGTCCAAAAATGTTAATTAAAATTCTACTATCTTGTATCAAGTATCTTTTCAACTCACAAGTAAAGTTATACAGATTTTTTTTGAGATGAAGAGAAAGTCTTATGAATATTTTATATACATCTTGCAGTTCCGTTGAATTTTTTTTTTTTTTTTCCAATTTTGGTAGTTCAAATACTCTTGGTCATTAGATTCTTTTCTATATATGAAATTTAGAAAGAGAAACTCAGAATTATCAGCCTTGTTTTTGTTGTTGTTGTTGTTGTGTTTTTTGTTGGTGGTGGTTTTGTTTTTGTTTTTAATGTGTTCAGAAGAATGCATTATATGTGAATTTACTCAGGTATAAATTTTACTTCCTCCAAAGCATGAACAGAAAATATGGGTAAAATGTTACTCAAGAATCACACATATTATAACTGTTTTAATAGGTTCAAAATACTATAGAAAAACTCTGACTGAAAGGAGCCTCAGGAGGTCTCTTGTCCAACTTATGCAATGAGCAGGGCTACTTCTGAGATCAGACCAAGTTGTTGATGGCAGGATCACAGTCTTAAACATCAAAACATAAGGCCTAGGAGAGGCCTGGCTGTCTTCACAGGGAAAAACTTTTTCAGTATATCATTTTTGTGTTGACTATAGAAATGATTAATATGACCATTTCTTTGTAAGAAAATCCTACAATATCCCAAATGACAGAAAGGAAGGAATCTCTGCTTTGGACAGTTTATGCATGGTGCTCAAGATTATCAGCATCTGAAAGGACGTAAAATTATCGGATTATCCTTTTCTCTCCTTATCAGTGTTAGGTCTAATTAATAGTATTTTAAATGATACCTTTGAACACCTTTCTTACTAGGATCTTAATAGACCAGCACCTCCTGGTACAAAACATTACCCCATAGGTGCTCATGTTAGGTCTCTCCAAATGTTTTTGTTCTGGCTGAACAAACCCAACTCCCTCAGTGTCTCATCACAAGGCAAGTACTCTAGCTCCTGGTCAGCTTGGGGTTCCTCCTTTAAACTCATCCCAATTTATCAATATGTTCCCCATATGTGAAGTTCAAATCTGGACATAGTACTCTAAATGTGGTATCACAGGTGCCAGCAAAAAGCCCCAGAGACATAGGGGAAAACTGGCAGAAAGAGCATAGAGTACCTCAGTCTTAGAACCACTGTTTTTAAATCATTTGTCCCATTCAGAAACAGGCCTAAATTGTTTCTTGTTTAATCTTTTGTTACTAATGTAATAGCAGAAGCTCTTCTTGCCCTTGACATCCTTTGTATACATTAAATTTCCACACATTATGTAAGGCAATAAAAAAGTGGGACAATAATATGAAATATTGAAGGATTTAATTTTAAGTATTTCAAGACTAGTTTTGAAAATGATTAATTTAATAAATCACCACTACTAGAGTCAGTAAACATTTTAATATTCATCTAGTTCCGTCATTGTGGTAAGAAAAAGTATACTAGCTTACTAGCCTACTATAGAAAGATAATGTTTTTACCAAGGAATACAATGCTAACAGAAAAAAATCTCCTAATATGAGTTAATCTCACTGATCTTTATGCTGCACATTTAGCAATCAAGTCAAAGATAGGCCTCCTGTATAGTAAAAGGAGAGGAATTTCTCTTTTTTAGAGAAAGTCTGAAATGTGATGTGAACTATGCTTCTTGTTCTTTGCCATAATAACAGGGGGGACCTGAACAACAAATTTGCACTCAACGACAAATTTTTAGGTAGCTAAAGTTACATGGGATGAATCTACCCTTAATGTTTTATATAATCATGTAAAATTCATTCACACAATTATATTCTTGAGTAAGTAGCTTCTTGTCTTTCATTCTATTGCCATTTACATTCCTGAAATCCTAATATTGAGATCCTAATATTATTACCTCCAATGTAACACTAGACGGAAATCTTCCAAGCTTCCAAAAATTTATTTCTTATTCTCCTTCAACAGAAAATATCAAAATTGGTTTTAACTTAAAAAACAAAAAATATTAGTTTCTTATTTTCTCTCAGGGAAAACAAACAAACAAATAAACAAACAAAAAGACTCAGAATCAGACTCATTTAATAGAAGTTTAAAACTACTGTAAAACACCAAGTGGGTTAATGAGGGTATTAGCTGCACAACTATAGTTTTATTTTGTTTTGCATTTTACAGGCATCAAATGTTTATAAATATTTTGTATATTTTAATAATTTGTATTTCTGGCTTTATTTTATTTTATTTTATTTTATCTTTTTTATTTTATTTTATTTTATTTTATTTTTCTCTTGTTAACCATTTTTTAGAGTGATCCAGGAGTTACAGAAATGTATCAGCTTATAAAGAATGTAAGTCTATTGCTCTGTGTGCATCCACGTCTGCCAGAAGCAAAGTGACAAATGGACAGGAATTTAGCCTCTGAGAGTTCAATAAGCTGGTATTGTCCTGACATTGCAAACTGTTTACCACAAAAGTCCTCTACATCTATCACCCAGACCCAGCCTTTGCCTGATTCTAATTCTACTGACATTGAAACCTCAAGCCCTTTGTGAGTCATTTATCACACTTATTAAAATGTTCCATTGTGGATTAGAATAGCAATTCACTATTACTTCTGAAAGCTGCCCAAGGGCTATTCTAGGCAGGAAATTCTAATGCTTTATCAAAACCATGGTTTGGTCTTAAATGATTCTTTTTAAAGGTACTGTGCTTGCAATTGTGAAAAATGATGATGGCATTTCAAAGCTGGCATCAGTGCCCAATATTATGCAAATCTTTTTACTTATTACTGCATTTACATCTCGCCTAAATACTTCACACTTAATATTTTAACATGTATATATCAATTGGATTATATAAAAAACTTTAAGTAAGGAATGGCTTTCTGCCTAGTGAATTATAAACATGATTCCAGTCCTTTGGAACGTGATAAAATCATAAATATTATCCAAGGGATATTCTTTCTCTGCTTAAAACTAATATAGTCAGAAACCCTTTCACAATTCTTTCCTAAACAGAACAAGATTGGGATCTTTTCTTTCCAAAACCAGGAACTGAGTGGAAGCAAATGAAACTTATGAAAGAAATTCTGAATCATGTCAGGTCTTTAAGGTCTCTTCCAATCCAAGCCATTCTATAATTCTATGATTCTATGATTCTATGGTTCCATGTCTTAAGTTACTAGTTTACTTTATGAATGTATGTATTAAAGTAACTATACAAGTATGTTTGACAAAAGAAGATGAATATTTAGATGATTATTTAAAATATGTTGTACATGATTGATTTTCATACATGTGGAACATGACTTCAGCACAATTACTTTATTTATATATTTAACATCATGATACTCATTCCCTTTGCAAACTTTTAAGTCCCCTGGTATTGCTTGCAGAGACTGTGTTTAAGATGTGATTAAAAAAAAAAAAAAAACTTTCAAAGTATTAGTTCTGTATATATAATGCCTTTATTTAGAAAAGTACTTCAGCAGTCAGGGCATTAGCCCCAGTTTTCAAACTCTGCAACTAATTTTTTTTTTGCTCTGCCATAGTCTTCCACTGTGTCCATGACTGAATCACTCATATATAAACTTTCAAGACCACTTACCTATCTTTCATGTTCTACACAACAATCTCACTTTTATGTCTTACTTTTCTTATTTGTAAAATGAGATTAGAAGCACTTCTAAATCTGACAAGTGTTTTGATTGTAAATGCTCTGAGGGTCTCAAATACTATCTATAAGAAATATAAAAAACAGCTAAGATCATCAGATTCATAGTAACTTAGACAAGATTGCAATCACTTAACCTTCCTTAAGAAAACATGGAACAAAAATATTCATCATTGTCCTCATTCATCACTAACACTTTTAAAAAGTGAAGATCATGGAAGAACTAAAAGGAAAGAATGCCTATAGGTACTCAGAAAGCATTCCTTGTAATCATGGACTTGTGTAAATACATGCTGCTGCAATGTGTTCACTGGGAAACATTCTAATTAACTTTTTTTCAGAGCAATTTTCATATACAAAAAATACAACATTTAAATGACTGAAAAACAGAACTCATATCAATTGTGGTTTAACCTATCTGGCAGCTAAGCACATACAACCATTTGCTCCCAGCAAATCCACCACACCCAGTGGAATGGGGGAGAGAATAAGAGGGAAAAAAATGTAAAAGTTTGTGGGTTGAGATAAAGACAATTTAATAGGACAGAAAAGAAACAGAAATGATGATGATGATGATGATGATGAATAAAAATAATATGTACAAAGCTAGTGATGCACAGTGCAATTGCTCACCATCCACAGATGGATACTCAGCCTGTACCTAAGCAGCGGTCCACCTCACCCTGGCAAGCCATCCCACATTAATTGTTCAGCATGGTGTCATATGGTATGGAATATCCCTTTGGCCAGTTTGGGTCAGCTGTCCTGGTTCTGTCCCCTCCCAACTCCTCATGCACCCCCAGCCTCCTCACAAGCAGGGTGATGGAAGCTGAAAAGTCCTTGGGTTTGTGTAAACACTGCTCTTCAACAATTAAAACATCAGCTTGTTGTCAACGTTATTCTCATCCTAAATCCAAAATGCAGCACCATTCTTGCAACTATGAGGAAAATTAATTATATCCTAGCTGAAACCAGGACAATATCCTCTAATAAAGTTATTCTATGTCATTCATTTAAATATATATATATATATATATATATATATATATACAAGTTATGGATAGAAATTATGGATTCAAACAACTTACTATCATAAAGTAATATGTATGGCCATATAGCCATAAATATAGGTGATTTACCTTTTTTTTTGCATTGTCTTATTCATGGAAAATAACCTGTAGCTCATTCTGAAATACGTATTTGTGCCACAAAAACATCTCATTTACTGCAGTGCAAAGGTAGAAATGAGACAAAATATTGTTAATTCTTAGATGTCTGTCTTTGTGCCTTGGCATATGTTAAAAAATATGGATGTGTGAAGTATAGAGAATTAAAAGTAGAGTAAGCGAAGCTATAAATTTTACAAATAACATTACATTTAAATTGCACAAATGAGAAGTGAAGAAATTATATCTAGAAGCTAAACTTCCATTCATGGCTAATAATGTGGCCAAGTCTTATTGAACTTTTAATAAAAATTATATCATTCTGAAAATTTACCTTAAAAAATAACTGAAGTTACCCTCAGCATGCCACAGAGCAGGCTGCAAACATGGACGTCGTTGTTGTGCTACAGTATGACCACCAGAGCGAACCAGAGAGTCTAGTTGGTGTTCATGGGCTGCAAGTCCTGAGAAAAGCATCTCCTTGAACTATGAAGTGCATTGGATACAGTGCTCTTTTACAAATGTCATAAAGAGGAAATACAATGAACAAGAGTAATAAAGAACAATACCTGCACCACATCTGGACTATTTAAGAAAGTATGCACATATTTGGTATCACATGTCAGCCAAGTAGGAATGTTCTATTTTGTTTTTGCAGACATTTTGCCAGAGCAATGACTGTGCCATCAGGAGAACTTTTGCTGATATATATGTATTTAAACTTTGATGATGAGGCATCCCAGAATCAGAACTTGGGCCCAGAGAAATTTCTTGTACATAGTAGATTTCCAAACCCAAATATTTACCTTAGCTTTGCACAAGAATGATATCAAATGACAATCTTAGTAAAACTACTGTTGAAAGTGTATTAAATGCATATTAATTTTGTGTCTCTTTTAAAATTTTTGTTGTCCTCTCATGATTTTCAATAATGTTTTAATTATTATAAGGAAAAATTATTTCATGTTTATTCTGAATGTTTCAGGTAATAGTGTTTTGAATTTAAATGCAAAGTAGTGAGTAATTTCTATCTATGGGTTATGGCCATGAATACGATGAGATGATACACATGCTTTCCCAGTTTTACCAATGCTTAGGAACATTCTAATTGTGTCAGATCAAAGGTCTATGCCAGTTTTTCTCTCCTGCAAAAAATATAACTTTCAGGCAATGGCAAGAGATACTGTTTAGGAAAAACAAGAAAACCAAGCCATTTTCTGTAGCTCATTCTCCATGTGCTCCTCTGGCTGTTGTACCAGGATGTCTTACCATATATTCCCTAGAGAGTCTTTTTACTATCAAACAGTGGACTTGTTGACAAATTTGTTTGTTGTTTTTTTTTTTTTT
>NC_048896.1:76050294-76076235 GCF_011077185.1 Oxyura jamaicensis | reverse complement strand
TTTTTTTTTTTTTTTTTTTTTTTTTTTTTTTTTTTTTTGGACCTATTGATAATCCTAGTCTCAACAGACTATTTTGTTAGCAAGTTCCAAAATTCACTCCTATGCACTGAGATAAATATTTTATTTCTTCTGAATGTCAAAATGAGGACTCAAACAATACTTCAGAAATGCAATTTGGCTACATGAGACACAGAAAATTCCAGGCTAGGCAAGTTATTAACACTACTTGCAAAAAGTAGACTTATGCAAAATATTCTATTTTAACTACCTTTCCTTATCCTTTAATCTAACCTCACTTCTATTTGTTTGCCTTATTCAGATACCCAATGCCTTGATCAAGGTCAGGAACTGATCTATCTGTGATTAGAACACTTCACACTTAAACTATTACTGCTGCTAGGTATTGTGAGACAGCCCTTTCTGTTTTTAATACAAGCCTAGGGAGTTGTGCTCCTCTTTAATTTAACTCTGGGTTATATCTGACCTTGTTATTGGAGTTTCATTTTATCTTTGCAAATCCTTTATATATATATATATATTTTCACTACTGACTGTTGGTAATTTTGTACTCTCCTGTGAAAAAGCTTAAATGATTACCATTTTTATTTTGATTCATCTATTGGAAATTGAGCTTTTTTAAAAGCAGGGGACTAGTTATGGTTCCATTGGTAAGGTGATGTGTCAAATTATTTCTGCAAACCTTTCAAAAGAATGCTTCTAGAAAATACTGCTCACAGAAGTAGTTAGGAAAATACTGTCAGACCCATTTTCCTGTGGAAAATGAAACTGCTAAAATAAATGTGCTTCATGGAACTGCATTGATTTTTTCCAGCACTTTAGTCATAGGAGAAAACAGCCCTAATGACAGTAAAAAGGACCTAATGTTTGTGGTTTTGAAATTAAAAGCTAAATTATCTTGCTTTGAAATAACTGTCTATATATTCACTCTATGACTAGTTTTTACAAGATTAAAGTGAAACATGTAAAAAGAATTAAAGATGTCTCTGGAGAAGGAATGTGGTAGTCATTTAAAATATTGCTATAAGTCAGACAAAATAAATTTCAAAATCTTAAGTTCCTTTTATTGAATTAAATTTATATTCTCTGTACAATTACATTCCAGTCAGAAATACTTCACTTTTACCTTGTCTTCCTTTACTTCCTCTCACTTTTCTTTTTGTCTGCTACTTATCATGATACAATACAGCTCACAGCTCCAGTAAGGACAAATGCTTAATTAGGTCTTCTGGCTTTTATTCTTAAGCAAATAAATAACAGCGGGCATAAAAAATGATTATATAATCTTTATTATTATTTAGCATCCTTAGCAGTGTCATGCATCTATAGTAAACATATGAACCTTTGCAAGAAAACACAGTAAAGAGGTTAATAAGATGAACTTTTTTTTTTTTTTTTTTTTTTTTTTTTTCTTATGCCTTATGCGTTCATGTATTGCGGATCTTATTTTAGACAATGAATCTGTCTTTGCTTTCTCTCATCGGTTAGATGCACCATTTAATGGTTCATTTCAAAAATATATCTGCTTTCCTCATATAGTAAGGGCTCATTAAAACTGGATTTGTCTGTAGGTTTTCTTTTAAGTATCATAATACAGGACCTCGTTTAAATTGAAATGTACTACTCACTTACAAGACTCACTTCCAAGCCTTGATACCACATAATGACTGATTTTTTTTAAGGGTAATCTTACCATTTTTAGAATCTAATAGGCCTACATTCTGAAATAAGGAAGAAACTGAAATAACAGCACATGAGGATGGCATATTGCAATACAAATTCCTGTCTGTTCTCTTCCATCTCTCTCCTATAATATCCTGGCTTTTTTATATTAATAACGTCTGCAGAAAGATCTCTCTTTCAGTGATGGTATAAAGTCACTGAATGAAAGTGATTAAAGGATGTTCTGATAAACATTGCCCCCAAAACACAGCCTGGGGGAGAGGATATACATTATCCAGCTTTATTTTTTTATTTTCTTATGCTTCCCCCTTTACTCAAATGTTATTTACAAACTTTCTTTATATTGCAGCTGCTGATCACTCATGTCTCAAAAAAATATTTACTGGAATTATCACAAACATGTGGTATCATTTGACACCAAATTACCAGATAATTCCAATTAATCCATTGAACCATCACAGTCTACCACTAATGTGCTGTGTGTTTTTTTGTTTGTTTGTTTTTTCCAACTGGCTTGACAACTCACATACTTATTTTCCTCTTCCTCTTTGTAAAACATTGCTAAACATCCACTTTTTTTTGGATAAACAAGAGGAAGTGTGGTCTGTTGCTACTGATAAGGCTGGATAGGTATAAGATAGTTTTGGAGATTTGTCTGCTATGTTCCGTACCTAAATCGCAGGTAATATAAAATCTGTTTCATTATTATATTCCATTTTGCTCTCCACAACTGTGAAGTAAAATGGTCTGCTTTCCTCCTCTGTAGCTCCCTGGGAGATATTTAGCAGATTATCCCTGTGAAAGATGGAATTTCTACCTCATGACTGATGAAACAAACAAACAAACAAACAAACAAAAATAAACATATGGAAAGCTGAAGCAAATAGACTTATGGGAGAGAATGAAAATCTGTTAGTTTAGAATGTAGCGACTATGAGTTAATAATCTTAGGGGGTAAGAATATACCCTGGGAGCAAGCAGATTTATGGTCACCTACAACAGAAAGATGTGTGAAAATGGGTGAAACCTCAAAAATGATGATGAGTGAGAGGTGTGGTAGAGGCAGAACAATAAGAAAGATCTTAAATTCTTAATATAATATTTAAAGGCAAACCAATATATTTCAGTAAATAGGTAAAGAAAGATTAACTGGGCAAATATAAACATATATATATATATGCATATCTATAAACATGCATACACACAAACAAAATTTTATTGTATACAAACACATTATATATACATTGAATTGACAGCTTAGTTAAAACCTTAACAGTCTAAACAGAGTAACTAACAATTAACTCCTGTCCATCTAGGGTAATTCTATCACTCAGTACCCAAATTAATAGATAGAAAAATAAATAACACCTTTAGAGAAAGAAAATTTTCTAGTATCTACCCCTGTTTTCCTGGTGTTATGCTGACTCACCAGTGTGGTCCTGAGCCCAGTAGTGCCAGTCTTCCTATGAATGGGAGAGGAAGGTCTTTACAAGTCATTAGCGAGATTTACAGAGAAGCATTATGTTTGTTCATAGTGGGGCTTTCTACCTCTTCCTCTTCAGGAGTGGGGACCATTTTGGACTATTTTTATATCTTCTCTTATCATAGGTTATCATCTTTTAATAAGTTCCCAGCTATAGTCTGGAAATTACACAATAGCCCAGGCCTCAATAATATTGTTTGGTGCTCAGTGACTGTCTTTGTGAGTCATAGCTTTACCACAGCTGACATTCACAAAGTTTCAGCTAAAACATATAAGAAGAGGTCACTTGACCAACAGTCAATGGTTTAGGCAAATTAAAACCATTTCAGGGCAAGGTAACCCTAAACCATCTTGAGCCCATGCGCGGTCTCTTTAATACAAAGTCTGACCTTTAACTACCAATGGCTAAACAACCTCCTTATTAGGACACATTATGTAAGAAAAATATGATGTGTATATCTGCATATAAAGGACATCAATTTAAGGCCCAAATGTATTAATGATTTCCTAAAATATTTTACTCAGACTGTGTGAAATAGTATGTATGTGATACGAATGTGAGGCCAAAACTGAAAGAACATCTGGTAGGTTAGCATAGACTCTTCTGCATGTTTTGAACTCTATGCATAAAGCTTTTATCTAATATCTACATCCTTTCATATTCACTACTATTTTTTTTACTCAAATTTTGGAAATTTCAATTCTAATTTTATAGTTGTGTTGGCATGCTGTATATTTCCTTCAAACACATTTTTATGCAGAACTTCTGCATAGAGTTACTGTGGTTAAACCCAGCCAGCAGCTAAACACCACACAGCCATGCCTATATATTGTTTAGCATGATGTCAGATGGTATGGAATACCCCTTAGGCAATTTTGGGTCAGCTGTCCTGGGTTTGCCCCTCCCAGCTCTTGCTGCACCCCCAGCCTGCCCACTGGCGGGACAGAGCGAGAAGCTGAAAAGTCCTTGGCTTAGTGTAAGCATTGTAAGCACAACAATTAAAACATCAGCATGTTATCAGCACTCTTCTCATCCTAATCCAAAACATAGCACCCTACCAGCTACTAGGAGGAAAATTAACTCTGTCCTAACTGAAACCAGGACAAGAGTACATAGTGTTCTGATAATTGTAAGACTCTTTTCATAGTAATAAGCTATTTGGTAAGATGTGTGTAACATCTTCCTTCAAGATGTTTTACATTACAAATTTACTTCACATTTTGAATAGATTTTATTTACTTCTTTATTTCACTTTTGATTATGATAAAATAAAGCCAGAAAATTATTATAGTTTAACAATCTGAGAAATATATTGGGAAACAGGAATTGTTTATGAGTTCTAAATAGCCTGATTTGCTTCTGCAATTTTGGCAGTCATTTAAGCAGGGAAGAGAGGAAAGGGAAAGTACCTGTATGTAGTGGACACAGAACTTCTGAACATACAATATCCATATCACGTACAAAAGTACTGTGCAGCATACAACTGTGTCAATATAGCAAAATACAAAAAGTCTTGTTGTGTTAACATGAACAAAACACTGTACACGTGTTATTGTACATCGATCAGTTTTGGGTGAGAGTGCAAGTAGAATGAGCTCTTCATGACAGTATTAAGCAGCCTGTACGCAAAAGAACTTATTGACATCTTCAGTAGGATATAATATATATATATATTAGCAATCTACAAGAATGCTTACAGGCAGATAGTTTTTTGATTCTTTTTGAGGCAGAATCAGTCCTAAAACTTCCGAAAAACCCTGGAAAGAGAGGGAAACTGTTCCAGCAATACCCAAAGGGCAGTAACTCTTTTAGACATCATTGGCTTTTCTCTTTTAAAATATCTGTATAAAGTTGGTGTTTCAATTTCCAAGATATGATTTTCCATTCATTATAATACATATGCAGTAAGACAGAAAGACAAGTCTAACACCACCCTCAGCCTATGGTGTTTCAAGTACACTTTTCTTACCAGTCTAGTTATTGCTCTGCCTTTATCACACTTTTTTTCAACTAATCCATCAGATATTTTTCTTCCACTACTGAAGCTACATGATTGCATAGAAAACAATCAAGACATACTAACCCAATGAGAGAAAAAAGAAAGACAAACCTAAAAAAAAATAACGCAATGTGCTGCTTGAGACACTGTACTTGGGAATTTTCCATTTACAGATCTTCAAATAAGATTCCTGTATTTGTTTTGTATATTTTTGAATAAAAACATATAATGCTATGACCTAGATACAGTGTCAAAAAGATCACCTTATGTGGGCACTGCCTGTGTGCTCCATTTCCAAAAATTCACAATTTTTATGAATCATAGTACAATTTTAACACAGACAGAGAATATTTCAGAACTGTCTGTAACATTGAGTTTGGAATATTCTCTAGAGAGATGAAATATTTGAATTCCCTTAGAAATAGGAAGGAACTGAAACTGAATAGAAAGAAAATACTATATATCAGTAGCATTATATAGAGAATGGCACCCCAAATTTTTTAGAAGGAAGCAAACACTGTGTTTTCATTTTGGAAGAAGTCTTACATGACTGGCAAAAGTCAGATGTGTTTTTAGAAGACCTGAGAGATCAAGTTCTGGACAAAGCTCAAATAGAGAAACACCTGTCTCAGGATTGTGTGCTCTGACTAACTCAACCTGAGCCAACTTATTACTTTTCAAACTGGAATGATAGGCAGATTGCACAGAATGGCATAACTGGATTTGTCAATTTGAATTGATGAAGTGGAGTATAAGAAAACTCACAGAGTTGAGTAGTGTTTTTCAGGGTTACCAATTTGAGAACAGAAATTTAAATTCTGCTTGGGTCTCTCTTGGATATCTTCATACTCTTTGAGGCTTGGATCTATTAGTCACTTAAATTGTTAGATTTCATTGTTGGATCGTGATTTTATGGACATCTATGAAACTATGCTAATAAGAAGTACACTGCAGAAGCAGTAGGAAAGACTGGCTTGAAAAAGACCTGAAAATTTCATTATATTAAAACATATACAATCAAGCATTATTACGCAGGAAAAAATAAATAAATAAATAAATAAAATACTTCACTGTTTCTAAGTTGCTGCAATCTAACTTTGTAGGAGACAGTGAATGCAGAAAAGGACATTGTGAAACTCTGTGGACTTTTCCTTCAATGAGATTTTACAAATGATTTTACTAATTGCACAAATATGTCACACAACTTAGGTTAAATTTCATTAACCGTGAGAGACATACATGCATTTGACAAATAAGTGAAAGCATTCTAGAATTAGATCTAATATAAGTACTTTTGACTTTTGCAAAGGTGTAGGGTAGACAAATGTTTATAGCAATACAGACAAAGTGTTTTCTCCTTGTGATGAAGTTTTCATCAGATGTGGGGAAAAAAAAAAAAAAAAAAAAAAAAAAAAAAACCTTCAAGCCAACTTCTTCAAGCCAGCTTCAGCTAATTATCTGTTGCATATCTGTTGCACTGAAATAAGTCCAGACTAAATGGAAGATCTACACTGGATTTTATTATTTTCAGTAATTGATGATTCTTCCACAAAGGTTAAGGTTTGCTAAAGACATATAAAAAAAAATATTTGGTAGTGAGGTGTGTGCACTATTTAAAATGAGTCAGGCTGAACTCTAGGTTTGGTGGTAGGCAATTATTATTTATTGACTAATACTTATTTCTCCACTTAGGAATCATTATATTTGTACTGCAAACTAAAAGCAAAAAGTCACATGCATGTGCATGTGTGAAAAGGCTGGAACTAGAGCTGTACAAGATACTAAGGTGCAATTTTTATTGTAGTCAAAAAGCAAAAAATGGCACTTTTGATTTGAAAAATTAATGTTCAAGTTCCTTGAGCTTCAGTACTACTTAACAAAACAAACAAGCAAGCAAAGCCAAACAACCAGAAAAATCAGCAGCTAATTCCTATGTGAATTCTAGCTGAAACTGATTAAACATACAGAAAAGATTTTTTTTTTTTCCCCATTTTTAACAAACCACATACAATACCTTTTTTCTTCCATTATAATATTATGAACCTTCTAAACTAAATAACTTTTGCTGACAAATATTTTGCTCAAGCAAATTCGGCACTCACTCTCCCTTCACCTAGGACCAGACCCAAGTTTCAGGATATATTAAGAATTTACAATACTTTAAAACACAAAATATTCATTTCATATTGTGTTTCAAAAAGGAACTTAACATGATGAAACCTTGAATTTTATTCAAAATAACCCACATCGGTTTCAAAAGTTTCTGTAGGTTTTAGAGCTGATTAGATCAAAATTTGGTATCTGAAAAAGTAAGATTTTGGCATATGTATCTCTGAGTTTAAGGGTGAGTTTCCACTCTTAAATGTGGATTTTTTGGAGATCCATATCAAATGGAGATTCTACTATTTTTTTCCACCCCATAACAAATTCAATACACTGCAGTAATGCTATTATATATAGTGTTATAAAATGCTACATTTCATCCATGAGGAAAGTAGTGTATTTTAATTTATGATAGTTAGAAACTTTCATCATTTTAATGAGTCAGGAATGGCAACAGATGCAGTACTTGTCGGCTTAAAAAAATTTTGAAAGTACAGTATCTCATAAACATATTTGAAATAATTCCCATTTTACTATTACAATTATGTATTGACACTGAATACTTCCTTCTATTTATTTGATGTAGAATGAAGTCATCAACTGCCATTCAAATTTACCATTAAATGTAGCTGCATTTACCTTTTCTTAGTTTTCTCCTGAAATGTCAGCAACAAAAAAGAACAGATTGCTATCTCCATTTCCCAAGTAAATTTGAACTAGTATTATTCATATTAAAACAATTCCAGAAATACACTCTCTTATTTGGTAGTAAAAGGGATTCCTATGAATTTGGTCTTTCTTTAAATATACTTTTTGGTTTTAATAATGTCTTAAGTATGCCTGAAGGAGAAAAAAAAGAAAATGGTAGCTTTTATTGTAATTTTGAATTGCAGGAATACATTAAATCATGTCTTCCCTTTCTTAGTAGAATATATTTTGGAAGTGTATGAGTTCATATACTGGGGCCTCTTCTTGGATTTGCAATTAGGTCTCTAAAATCTTTGGTAGGAAATTGAATTTGCAAGAGTATATTTAACTGTTTGTAATAATCTCATAGCTGTTGTGTGAACAATGATCCTGTTACTCTAATTTAAAATATAGGTACATTAGACCCTAAAGGAAATAGTTGCTTATGACAACTTAGATAACATAAAGCATTACTAGTGCTCTGACAAATTTATACTTTCTGAAACTTATGCATATGGAAGCACATTATTACCATGTATTATCATATACAATAAAAAAGTCTAAACATAACTCTCAACTTTGAAATTCTTGTGAATAATTTTAAAGACCTTAACAGCATAAGTGTCCTGATATGAAATTCTGACACGTACATACAAAAAGAGGATAACAGAAATTCTTTTATCAAATACATTGATAATGTATTTTCTCAAAACTTACAAATCACTGAACCAATCCCTTTCAAACATAGTGTATTCCCTCATTTAAGTGCAATCCATACAACAAAGCCTGAATATACTGTTTACAGTGTACTGTTTTATCAACAATACTTCTGATAGACAAGCAAGAAAGATTTACATTGTCTTGCTCTGAAACTGAGAAAATGAACTTTTACACAAGAAATACTCTGGTTTTCATTGAAAAAATAATAACAACAAATTGTACTCATAGTCACTTTTTATTATGAAAACACAAAGAAGAATCTTGTAAAACTTAAAATAAACAAGAATACACTGTAAAAATTAGTATAGTATTACCATCAACTATAAGTGTTTTGGCAAGTTTCCAAGGACTTAGGTTTTATATAGGCAGTAGTAACTAGCAGCTATTCTGTGCAGAACGAGATATTTATAACTATTATAATGACACAGTGTAGGGACATACGCCTGGTTCTGTAGCAGAAAGTGACATAGGGAAGCACAGGCCTCAGATAAGAGATGACCTGTGAGGGCTTGGCACAAGAAACCCCATAACTATATAAAACTTGTCCATGGTAAGTGAAATAAGTACAGACCTGGAGCTGGACAAATATAGTTTCAGGAGTACCACGGAGAAGAAGGAAAAGGAATTTGACATACACAAAATGTTCTATATATGGTGAATTTAGATGTAACATGAACTTGCAAAACAAAAGAGAGCAAGATGTAAAAACATTTTAGAAATAATACAAAAATGACAATAGATCATTTTCTAGAAAGAGGAAGAAGAAACTGTCAGTATCAAATTCCCTTTAGGGAATATACAGATTATAGATGACTTAATCTATCCTACCTCACCACACAGAAAACAACTCTAAGATCTTAATGGGCAGTAGAACAGTGACAAAAGAAGTAGAAACTGGAAGTGTGTGTAAAACAATCTTAACAGTATCAATATAGATATTTTTTATGTAATAGTGATATTCTTAATTTATTTTTTTATTTTTTTTCTGTAATAATTAAATCTGTACTAATAACTTTTTGATTAGCCTTTTAAAATTTTAATTTATTGGCTTTACATAAGAACTTCCTGTTTTTTCTCATAACAGGAAACTGAGTGCAAGATCTAAGGATGAAATCAACATTTGCATCTGTCAAGGTAAAGGGCATTCACTTCAGAAAAATTACCTCTCTTTATAAATGTAATTATGCCAGAGTGAGTTTTTCTTTCCATGAAGTATAAAGTATGAAAATAGTACAAAGAATGCCTTTTACTGACTCTTATTGAATTGAAATTCATAAATACTATGTGAAATTTGACACTTGGTAGTACTTCTGGTAGAAATCTACTCAAAAGAGACAGGGATAGATGAGATTAAGGCTCTTACTTGCTCTTTTTCCTTACACCAGTGATCATTTGTAATCCTTCATATGTGGAAATGAACATCAGACAAAAATGTAGTTACTTTTCTAGATTTTTTTTTTTGTTTGTATGTTTGTTTTGTATTTGTATTTGTATTGTATTTGTTTTGTATTTGTTGTATTTTGTTTTGTATTTGTATTTGACATATCTATGCTCATCACGTTGTCACTAGAGATCCTTCCCCTGAAGTTCTAAAGAATTGCAAAAAGAGCTAGTTTATTTTAATCTTCTTCTTTTCTATTTCTGTCCCCTCTCTTTTCTCTCTCCCTCTTTCTTTCTCATACAAACACACTACATTTGTTCAGTTAAGTTATTCTGACACTACAGCATTGTTTTTTTTTTTGTGTGTGTTTGTTTGTTTATTCATTTGTTTTGTTTTGCTTTGTTTCCATCTATTTTGTCCATTCCTTTTTTCCTCATTCATCCTCTCAGTTAATTTCTGTTGATCCTGGATGAAACCTAAAATTTCAATTTACTGTGAAAGACTTATCAAAGCAATGTTTTTGAACTAAATATTAAACCAACTCCAAAACAGAGAAAAGCAATTCCTTCCCAAGCTATAGTGCAGAGAGTAAAACCTGTGTATATTTACCTTTTTTGTAATCCTTATGAAATAACATATTTTGCTGATATTTCTTAGATTGGAAAGTAACATTTTAATGCTATTTTTATCTTCCCCATGATAGCAAGTGTAAATACTTCACTGGCAATAACCACTGAGGAAAAAATGTTTTCTATTTTAGGTACGTAGAAACATGGTTAGGACACTAGATGTCAAATTAAATATTTATTTAAAGTAAGCAAGGCTTAAGATAAATTGTGTCTTTTATTAAACTGTAACAAAAATAAGAAATGAAAAGAAAAAGAAAAAAGAAAAAAGAGAGATGCTTTGAGCATACAAGCGCTTCTTAAACTTACTAGGCAGTTATTTTTAGATAATACTTCTCCAATTATTTTATCTGGTCTTAGAAGAATTTAACTTTGAAACTCTATGAACCTCTCCTTCTGTCTCCTTCTGAGACAATCATAAAAGTTACCATACCTTTTGTAAAACACTCTACCTTTTGTAAACTGTTTACTGTAATCTTTTTTAAATTCTTACCCAGCTGTTAGTTGATTTTCTTTTTTTCCCCTACCCCAGAAATATTTGTCACCTTCCTCATCTAATACTTAGGCTACATTACATGCCAAGATCAGTTTATTATTTCACCATTTCATAAAATATGTTTTGGTTTCATAAGATAATTTTTTGGAAAATCAATGAAAAACATTTGCCTTCTCTAACAAAGTAAAGAAATAAAATAATAAACTTACATCACTGAGGTCAGTCATCAATGCTTGGAGAAGCAAGAAATTACATTTAAACTTCTTCAAGATTATTGTAATCCTCTTGAGACTACTGTAAAATTACCAGCACAATAAAATGTGATTTAATTTTTTTTAAGTCTGTAGAGGTTCCTCCCACTGAGGCTGAGGTCTAAGGCTATGTAAATAATTTGTTCATATATGATCAAAAAGGGGCTTAGATGAGCAACTGGGATGCTTCAGATGCTTAGTGGCAAAAATTAAGAGTTTCCCAAATAAAATAAATGGAACTATGCAAATGTTAACACATTGAATGATTGTCTGCTTTCTACTTTGTGCTTCTCTTTTCCCCTCTCATTTCTAATATTTCAAAAAATTCTTTGTCTGTTACAGTAATTCAATTCTTCCATGAAAAAACAAAGGAAGAATCTCTGATAAATATAACATTTATTGAGAGCAATGTATTCACTGTTGCAAAAATTCAGCATACCCAAAGTCAAAGTTACAGCAGCACATACAATATTTTAACAATCTGTTTTTCTTAAATGTCAATGGAACACGAAGAACACTAAGTGGAATGGGGAAGCTAGCCTCAGGGTAGATTCACTTGCTGCTCTGTATCCACACCTGTATTACCCATCCTAGAGTCCAAAAATTACTTGCCTATCTACTCCTTACACTTGAAACATGAATATATCATAAACTAGCCATTCATAAGAACAGATAAAACTATGAACTTACCACTTCTTTCAAAGAGTATCATGTTTCTCTCTCATTATTCTTCACTACATAACAAGGACTGGCAAAAGACCAGTTTATTAAAATTCTAAAGGTTATAATCTGCAGACACTTTGCTAAATAACATATCACATAACTGACTCTTTCAAAATACAAATATAAAAAACTTTAGAAAATTCAAATAGGATCAAGAACAGTGTTAAAGAAATAAATGTACAAAGTGTCAATCTTTGTCAAAAATCAGAGTACTTAAATGTCTGAATAACACAGTTAAGCATTTTAGAAAGTTAAGCACATTTTAGAAAGAGATCACCAGATGAAATGTGATCACTAATTTATTATAAGAAGCTGTGTGAACTACTTACAAGGGATATTTCACTATTTTAACTAAAATATGGATAAAAATAAAATTCCTTTTCAAGGAAGGAAGGAAGGAAGAAAGGATGGATGGACTATTAGCATTAAAAATATCATCTAGATTCAACCCCTCTGCCATGGGCAGGGATGCCTCCCCCTAGATCAGGTTGCCCAAACCAACATCTAATCTAGCCTTGAACACTTACAGGGACGGGTACTACATCCAATATAATCAGTTTACTATCACTACACTCCCTGTTGTAGTCCCTCTCCACTTTCTTGTAGGCCCCCTTTAAGTACCGAAAAGCCACTGTAAGTACTCCTTGGAGCCTTCTCTTCTCCAGGCTGCACCGCCCCAACTCTCTCAAACTGTCTTCATATGAGAGGTGTTCCAGCCCTCTGATCACCCTTGTGGCCCTCCTCTGGACCCACTCTAACATGTGTGTTAGCCTATCTTGTGCTAGCAGCCCCAGAGCTGGATTCAGTATTCCAGATGGGCACATATATGGAAACTGTTCTTTGAATATTCAACAGCTATTAGTGCTTTAAAATTGACTGACATCATAAATCTGTTTTATTAACATACCAATTGGAGTCTGCAGGTAAAACCACAACCAGGTTGTACTATATCTTATATAAATAATGAGCAACAGAGTTCAGAAACTTAGTTGGAAAATGCAGTTGGAAAAATTCAACTACAGAAGTTGAGTTCACAGTATCTAAGTGAAAGTTGAAATTTATTTAGTTAGTTAGCTTTCTCCCATTAAAACTCTGTCTCTCATGTAGAAGATACTGAACTTGAAACTTATATTCCAGGAATAAATGAGCCCAGAGAAACTGCTTTCTGTTCAATTGGTATTTTTCAAATATGGCAAGTAATAGAGTGTTCGAAGAGAGTAAAATTCATTATAAAATTCAAAGATATGTTTGCAAATATTTTTCCCTTTTATAATTAACCTACCTTCAGTTATAAGTAAGAAAATTATCAGCTACTGCTCTAAATTTGGATGTCTTCCAGGTACTATTTATCCTCACAGAACTGTTTGAGCTACAGTTGAGAATGTACTTAACAGTGTGTTAAACAGCATTGCTCATCTCAATGTGTAGTTAAAAATTCAGAGAAGTCAGCACCACAGACAGCAACTACATTCAAAGAGAAATTCTACATATGAATCAAATATATAGAATTCATATATCAAATTTTACATTCACTTTCCTCTCCAACACCAATTTTGGAGAGCTTTCTGGATAAGATAACAATGACTTAATATCACAAAGATGACAAATATATTTTATCAAGCCTGAGATATTGTATATTATATTTATAAATATTCATGTTGAAGTCTTCTAATAATACCTATGAAATCATATTATAGGTCAAAACATTATTCTAGATGCCATCCAGAGTAGGGATGCTAGTCATAACAAACAGGAATTAGATATGGAGAATGCTAGAGGAGATGCAATAATACTAAACAAAGAAAAAAATCTTTGACAACCTTTTAGTAGACATAGAATGCTTGATAAGTTACAAGCAACAATTGCAAGGGAAGAAAAATCAAAATAAATTGTCCCTGTCCCAGTTTGTCCCAGGTAAAGGGGACAAAACCTTTTCAACCTTAAGGTGAAAAAAAAAAAGTTAATAAAATGTCATGAAAGAAGATTCAGATGACTAAATAAAAACAAAATAGGAAAAAAAATATTCTAATTATAAAGTTTAATAGCCTAATTAGATTGCAAAATTAGACTGAAACCTAGACCAATCTACCATCTAACAATTTAAGTCCATCTATGTGTCTCATTTGTAATAGCATAGCTTTGTATCAGTTAAAAATAAACTTGCTGATGTTGATGTTGATGTTGATGTTCTTGTTGATGTTCATCCCTGATGCTGCAGTGAGAGTCTTGCATTTGCTATATGAGGTCTGGAAAAAAATATCCTTAACAGGTTGTGCCATTGTTAATTTTATTATCATCTTTACATTTTGAAAATTCTCTGACAAGATCTCCACCAGGTATTTCATTTGTATCAAAATGGTCCCTGAGAACAATATTTTTTCCAAAATGTTCACTCTTGTCAAGAATTCCTTGGCAAGTGGCTCCTTAAAAGGTCCAATACTTTAAGTAGCTCAGTTCCACTTGCAGAACTGGTAGCTGGCTATATACACATTTCTGAGAAAAAAATGCCACTCCACTTCAGGAAAAAAAAAATAAAATCAGATTCCTGTGGCCTCCAGTTTCTGGTGAGTATGAAAGATGCGACCTCTGGAAGAGAAACAATTTTCATTCAGCAGAAGCCCATCTTATTAATACACACAATCAACACAAAAATGAGACCCTGAAACAGATTACATACTCAAAAAATAATCAGGAGGAACAACAAATCTTTCTGCTTTCAATGCTGAACATAAAGCAAGCTGTGCTTCTAAGCAAATTTCTCCATGCAACATACTGTTCTCTTTGCATCACTGGCCTTAATCCAGTCTTCTCTTATCCTGAAATTGCAACTCAATTTCCAGCATAATGTTTTGCAATTATCACAACTAGATTTTATGTGCACAGAGGAAAAACAGGAGAATCCATATTTTAGAACATATGCATTACTCTGCATATGTGAGGGCACACCTGAACTGTTATGTCCAGTTTTGGGTTCCCTGATACAAAAGAGATGTGGATCTCCTGAACAGAATTCAACAAAGGGCCATATCCTCATGAGAGGATAAGAATCACCTCCTTCAACCTGTTGGCGTGTTAGGATACAGTTAGCTTTTTGGTACAAGGGGTCATCATTGGCTCATTTACAATTTGATGCCCACTAGGACACCCACATGCCCACCAGGACCCCCTACTTATATGCTTTATATGAGGTAAATGTTCAGTTTCTGGTATTCAGTTTATTCAATATACTAAGCATTCTGTTTTCACCATTTACCTAAGAAAACACAGAAATAAGAAATCCAAGTTTAAAAGCAGAGTTCAAAGATATTTGATTTTACTGTTTCCAGCATTCAATAATTAGAATTTCAGAAAGCAAATGGAAAATAATTATTATGTCGGACATGAACCAACATAGTTTAATAGCACAAGCATGGATTAGATTTGTAGTAGATCCTGAGGTAATCTTGAGAGTGAAAATGATATGTGTTGAAACCTCAGCTGAAATGACAAAGTAGTTTATGAGTTCAGGAGAAATAAAAGTAAGGAAAAACAGAAGGATAAATTAATAGAAAAATATGAATGTGACACAGCAGCAGAGAATACAGCAATAGACATGGACACTGAATGAGGGGTAACAAAGAAAAATATATAAGGAAAATACAGGAAATAGAGAAAAGTAGGAATATCTCTTTGTAATGGATACCTTTGTGCCATCATTAACATTTTCTCTCTGGCCATCTCTTTCTTTATAAGACATCTTATGAAATTGAATATTTTTTTTTCTTTCCCTATTGGAAACCCTCCAACTATTTTCACTCTCTCTTCTCTTCTGACTGCTTTTGTCAGACAAGAGCTCTAAAAAGACTCCTACATTCAAGTATTATAAAAAAATAGAATTAATTTACATGAGAAAGCATTTTTTAAAGGTCTGGAATACACTGTATATGCACTGTTTGAAATATTTTATAAAAACCTTATTTCATAATTGTTGACATTTACTATTCTAAAAGTCAAATTTGTAAACATGACAGTGATCACTACAGTTAAGGTTGTGTAACAGTTATGGATCTAAATAATCTATTATTATTTGTTGTATCTTTTTAAATTTTAACTTAGAGTTTTCTGTCTTTATGTCATAGAGTTTTGGAGTTTTGTCTTTGCCTGGAGTTGACTTTTTTTTTTTTTTTTTGGGGGGGGGGGGGCCGGGGGGAGGGTGCAAGGAGAGAATAATAAAGCTTCAGAGTTCTTCTGTCTCTAAAGTGAACAATATATATTTTTATTACAGAAAAAAAAAAAGCTAAAATATTGCAAGCACTGTAGGAACAACTTTAAAATAGCTGGGTTTAGGAAATTAAATTTGTTGTTGGAATGGAAGACATTTGAGGATTTTGCTGAAAACTGATGCTGATTCATTATTACTCAGTATACTATGCTTGTACATTTCATTTTGCATGAGATTTTTCTGTTAAATTGTAATGTCTTTCCATGGGGAATACATATATATATATAAAGCAAATCTATAGTCTGATGGAAAGCATAGCATAACCAAAACAAGTACACTACAAATGGTTTAGAAGTTTCTGCATATACTATGCTGCATATATACCATCACAGTCCCTCCTGACTGATGCACCTGACATTGGCATGTCCAAAGCAGCACCTGTATAGTAAGTGCTACACACCACTGAAAAAGGCAGGCTAAGAGCATAGGTCAAGATTTTTGGTAACTTGTCATGGTAACTTGTCAAGTCTCATGTCAATGAATTTATGAAAAACAGTCTGTTAAAATAAATCTATACCATGTCATATTTCAGCCACATCTTGGCTTACCCTTAGGCAGTGAATGATCTTGCTCAGTTGTCACATTGGCATGGTAGAAAAATGGGTAAAGCAACACTGCTGCCTGAATATTAAACATGTTCATCCACATAGTAGAATGTAAGCATAAGATCCTACATCCAGGCAAAAGAGTGTATAGGCATTTCTGAAATTTCTGTATGCAAATCCGGTTTTATTCTTTATCACTCTATAAGCAATCTAGGGAACAGAGGATTTCTTCTCAACTCAAGAAATGGCAGTTCAGACACTAACTTTTCAGCTTTCATTTTTCCATTTGTCACAGGCATGTCTTTACAAACCATGCCTCAAGCTGTTATATAAAGCTAGGAGAACACTTTCAGTGACATACATCCACCCTCTTCCACCTCCTCCCCCCGAGTGGCGAAGGGGAACAGGGGAATGGGGGTTATGGTCAGTATATAGCGCTTCTTTTCCACCGCTCCTTCTCAGTCACTCTCGTCCCATGTGCTGTGGGGTCCCTCCCACGGGATCCAGTCCTTGGTGAACTGATCTGGCGTGGGCTTCCCACAGGCAGCAGCTCTTCAAGAACTGCTGGGACCCAAGATATGGGTCCGTACCACGGAGTCCATCCCTCAGGAGCAAACTGCTCCAACCTGGTCACCCACAGGCAGCCACAGGCAGCAGCTCCTGCCAGGTCACCTGCTCCTGCATGGTCTCCTCTCCACAGGCTACAGGTCTGGCCCAGAATCTGCTCCAGCAGGTGTCTTCGACAGGCCGCAGCCTCCGTTGGTGCAGGTCCACCTGCTCTTCACGGTCTCCTCCATGGGCTGCATTGTGGAACCCTGCTTCGCCGTGGTACTCCATGGGCTGCAGGGGGACAGCCTGCTTCACCATGGTCCTCACCACAGGCCTCAGGGGACTTCTGCTCCAGTGCCTGGAGCACCTCCTTCTTCACTGACCTTGGCACCTGCAAGGCTGTTCTTCACTCCTCTCACTCTCCCAGTTGCTGTGTGGCGCAGCATTTTTTTTTCCTGTCTTAAATCTGCTCTCACTGAGGTGCAAAACAACATCACTTATTGTCTCAGCTCTGGTCAGCAGTGGGGCCCTCACCTAACATGGGGCAGCTTCTAGATTCTTCTCACAGAAGCCACCCCTATGTCCCCGTGCTACCAAAACCTTGCCACATAAACCCACTACAGTTACCTGCAAACATTATTTGAGACTGAAACTTTTCCATCTTTATTTTTCTGTATATAAATCGTATTCCAGGGACTTTAAAGAATACAACCATGTGTCCCCTAAATGACATTATTAATTCCCTGTCATTTTTAGACAGATTCACAAATTCATTTTGTTAAATAAATATATATATTTATCATTCAATTGCTATTAGTTATTACTAGACATTCCAAAATGTGTTAATGTTTGTAAAAAAAAAAAAATATTTTCTGGAAATGGAAAAAAAAAATAATCAAAAGAAAAGAGAAATTAGTTCTTTTAAACCTAAGCTTTTCTAAAGGGTGATTGAATTTCTTTAAGACATACACAGTCCCCGTTCCTGACTTGCTGATTTTTTTTTATATGTCTTTGTTGAATTATTAGTTTGTAAATGCATATAGTTTATGATGAAAAATATTGTTCTTTCCTAGCAGTTCTAGGTTACATAAACAACCTTCAAAGCTTGTCATTAAAACAGGATCTGGGAGTAAGCACTGGAAATTGCTTCATAGTTGATTAAAAAAAAATATTATTTGCAGCTCTGCCCAGCTCAATAACTCTAAAAATAACTTAGATACAGAAATTGCTCCTCAATTGTCCCTTGTCTACAATCTTACAATGAAATACTACGATTAAATTAGTGGTCAATGACTAACAAAATTACTGTCACAAATAGTAAAATCACTGGCTTTTGAGAGTACTTTAAGTGGGTTTATTATGTTGTAGTAGTGGGTAAACAACATGATATTTATGTTTCACTGCTTTTGCATTTGTTAAAGTATCAGGGAAAATATGAAAATAATTAGCATGAATTCAGTATTTCCTGGGTAATGAGAACAAGAGCAAAGCAGAAACAGCAATAATGGAAGTGCATAAAAGAACAAGATAAACTTTGGATGTGATTAGATTATAAATGCTTTCTTTCGTTAATTTAACAGATGTATTCAAGGTAACTGGAAAAGCCAAAACAAAACCAGAAACCTTAGAATAATAGACTTGAATATAAAGAGTTAGTAATGTCATTTTTTTTTTTTTTTTATGTTTACATGTTTTGGACAGTTAATGTTGATTATTTTCAGGAATTCATGTTTCCTCTAAGTTGTTATAATATCAGTAGATACTTCTGGAAGTGTTTAACATAGTTCTTATGAAATTCTTGAGATGTGTACCAACAGGATAATTTCAACCCATCATTTATACTTTGTCCATCCCCAAGTGTACCTGTTTACAAATTTATTTCCATTTTTTCCAGTGGTTGAAGGAACACATTTGAAAATGTGAAAAACTGAAAGCAGAAGTTGATAGCCTTGCAAATAGTACTGATAACTGATACAAATCCTTCTGTATGATTCTTGGAATTCCCTTGAATTATGAGAAAAATTAACCACTGCAAAAAAGGGAAATATTTTTGTGAAATATTCCATTAAGCTTTTTCCTTATAGCAAAATTATTTCCATATAGCAAGATCATTTTTCATTACTTTATTTATATCACCAATGATCCATCAAGTGGTTCTCAATATTTGTACCATATTTATAAAAAATCTGTTTCAATGTGAGAAATTATAAGGTACAAAGGACCCTTATAAGGTACAAAGGACCCATTTTATTAAGAAGCTTGAATGAACATGCACGAAAAATAATCCTAAACCTAGACACTTTGGAGGACATGCAGAAAATGAATGACATGGAAAAAACATTATTGTCTAATGTCATGAATGTCACAGCAGACAAGACAAAATGTCTAACACACCTTAATCTTGTAGAAGTGAATTTTGAATGACTGCATTCTGCAACTACTGGTATGCTGTGAAATGCAGTTAAGATAAGGAAGGCTACTGAAAAAAACATTTAACTGGATAAAATAATAAACCCTTTTAATATCCAAAGTTCTCAAAATACATTTTCATTTTTAAGTTATGAACAGTTGTATTGCATTTTAAATTTATCTTTCACAAGTGTAGATTTTATCTGCTCTTATTTATTTATTTATTTATTTTCAAAACTGACAGTATACCATAAACATTTTCTTCCATTTGCCCAATAGTCCATCACTTTAGACTGGATATCATTTATTTATAAAACAAGAAAATCATATCCTACGGCAATGCACTGCAGGAACCTTTCATGTTTAAATGACAGCTATTGAAGGAACAAGACATACTACAAAAATAATGCTAGCAAATAAGAGCTTCCATTATAAGAATACATTAAATTGATGCATTACCAAATCTGTGTTCTGTATCATTTATCAACAACACTAAGAATATGACAGATTTACTCAGAATGACTGGTTTATTAAATCTATTTCCTAACATCTATATCACAAAAAATATTAAAAGTAAAGATAATAATTGCAATTTTTAAAACTTGGTGAGTTTTTTAATACAATGGAGTAAGTTTATTCGTGTGTGTGTGTGTGTGTGTGTGTGTGTTTTGGTTTGGTTTGGTTTGGTTTGGTTTTGCATTTTGGTTTGGTTTGGTTTGGTTTTGCATAGGAGGGGAAAAATATTAAGACTGAGCTGAGATTAGCCAAATTTAACAGAAAACTGACTTCCTAACACCAGAAAGAATATATTTTTCCACTGCAGAGTTCATAAAAATCACATAGATTCACATATGACAGATCACATATGACTTAGGAAGGGAGTATGATTTAGGAAGGGAGTATGAAATAATATATAAAAATATAAAATAAGAGCAGAAGTATTCCAAGATGACAAGGAAACTGCAACTGTTTTAAAGCATCAATGATCTCATTTAAGTCTTACTGGCCTCTTTGTCTCAGTGCTTATATTATTTATTTATTTATTTATTTTCCCCTTCCTTCTTCACATTCTCATATTCCTGTAATAATATCAACATTCACGTCATCTCAACAGCTGATTCTCTTACATAAATTAATATAGCTACTTCAAGGAAAGTTAATCCAAAAGAAAATACCATGCATTAGTTTAGCTTTGCATTACATTTTACTACACTTTGTTAGCAAAATAGTACTGCTCTTTTGGCCCAGCAATCTTAAAGGATGAGTCTGAGGATGACTGCAGAAGGCAAGTTAGTAATGGCAAATATACACAATGACAGGGAAAGATAAATCATCAGCTCCATCTGCCTAAATAGATATAATAAGGAGACACTCTGCAGAAGACAATAGTAAACCATACCTTTCAGGGCCTTTACTCTCTCAGACATGGTTGAGGAGGGCTAGCTTTCTAGCTACATCCTTGTCATTTCTACTGCCTTTCCTAGCTGCATTCTAGGACATCGAATGAGATCTTCATATGCAAAACTTTTATGACCAGTGTTAATGAGCTTGGAGGGCGGTGTAAAATAACAAAACTGTTACATGAATTATCAAAGAAAATCTTAGAAATATTCTAAACTGGTGAAAATACTTTCCAAATCTCTGTTTTCATATTCCAAAAACTTTCAATTTTCTGACAGTGAAAGAAATTTGCTCATGGTAAAGCTAACTTTTCTTTTAGGATTATTATGCTTTTGTCTGATAAAGATACAAAACAACAACAGCAATATTTTCTCAACTACAGTATCATGAAATATGAATAAGGTTGGTACCTTTGGAAAAGTAAAATGAGTACTTTGTGTGAGAGTGGATGTTTGTGTGCAAAGGAGGTTCATAAATGGGTAGCTGGAGATACTGGGATGGCAGTTGGCTGTCTCGACTGTTCATGGTATTAAAGAGATTGAAATGGATATGCACAAGACATGTTAGAATATGATATTTCATTTAGAATTTAAATGTGTATTTATGATTATTTTGCTTATGCTTTAGTAAATGGATTTTATGCCTCGAGGAAAATTTCACTAAGTCCTTTAGAGGCTACAATTTTTTGTTTGTTTGCTTTTAATTAAATTCAAATATAAGTCAATTCAATATTGTCAGGACTCAAAAGGTATTTGATTGTTACTCCATTCCTATCTTAGTAGTAGAAAAGAATACTTTTTTTTTGTTTAAATCTTAATGCTATCCATAATGAATTTATTAGCCAATATATCCCTCCAGGAATAATATACACAATTTATATGCAGTGCAACAATAGAATTCTTCCTCATCAAGCACAAATGGGATAGGGTGAAGATAAAAGAGTATTGAAATGGTGAACCTTGCTAAATAATAGGAGAATACCCGCAGGTATGATATCCTTACAGTTGCCTGTAATACTATGACATTTGAAACTAAAATATAAGTGTCTTCAATGATGACACTATATTGGAAAGAACCCTGGAGATTTTCATCAATTTTAACGATATGACCAAACTAAAGCCAGACTGTAGAATCACAAATAAAATTTCACGTGCTGCCAATTTAATGTGAGGTAATCAATACAGATTGAGGTGTCAAAGACTGAGGTGTCAAAGAAACATGGGGAAATTATCTGTCTCCTAAACTCGAATCATCACAGTGGAACTCGGTATGGCAACACTCCAGGACTGGTACCAGCTTCTTCCTGTGCTCAGAGCAGACTGTTTTTCCCCCCTCTGTATCTCTCACTTCAGAGTGATAAAGTTCTAACATTTTGCTTTGCAATATGTACTTGCCTTGCAACAGATATACCACCATATTTAATGCCTTAAATGTAGTTTAAAATGTACATCTCAGAAAGATAAGATTTACAGGAAGAAAGCTAGGGAATGCTATCACAGCTTCATCCTTGAAGAAAACCTCGGGAAAAACTGTGAGAGTGTGGCCATGGGGGTAGACAAGCTCCATGGTTGGTGATAACATCGGACTCTTAACGATGAGGCCATCAGGAATGTAAAGAGTTTAGCGGGAAAAAAGAAGGGTGATTCAGGAGACGCCTTGCGGTCTCAGACTGCTTGTTCACCAGCCATTAAGACATGGAAGTTGCTGGGTGTTTGCTGTTGCCTGGCAAAGTTGTTTGACCAATGAATAATTAGTGGAAAGTACTGCTGTAGAGCGAATGGTATAAGAAGGGAGCATATCCTCAATAAAGGGATGATGTTATATCCTCAGTAAGAGAGAAATGAAGTTATGTCCTCAATAAGAGAGAATTGAAGTTATGTCATCAATAAAGTAGTAGCAGTTACTGATCCTGAAAGAACCCAGGTGTCCATGTGGTCTTTACACCACAAATGGCACCACAGATGGGACATGAAGAAAAGGAACAGGGACCTGAAGAAAACAAACAGGGACTACCTGAAGAGCAGGGACAAGCTAACAGAAAAGGGACAAAAACAAACAAACAAAAGAATAAACAGGGACAAGCTAACAGAACAGATACCAGGACAGGAACAGGGACATTAACGCCTCATGAAGGTAGGTTCGGCCTAACTCAGCAAACTGCTCAGAGAAGCTCATACTCAAAGTCGCTGAAAGGAAGCACACCCGAGCTAGAAGAAAGCTAGTAATGAAAGTTGCTGTAAAGAAGCGTAGCCGAGCTGAAAGGAAACTGAAGCTGAGAGAAGCTGACCCGCGCACGCAACTGCCCCTCACTGGCCGAAGCAGTTGCAAGCTATGGAGAATCATATGTCCTTAGAAACAAAAAATGTCCTGGTAACTTTCCAGCTTATTCCCTTTATTATGAATCAGACGGTTTATGATCCTGAAACATGGGACCAAATTGAGGTCAAGGTGTGGGACTCAGCTACTAAAAACGACAAGGTTGCGGTGGGATTGCTCAGCACCTGGCAAGCAGTCTCCGAGGCCTTAAAGAATCATGTGGGACCACAGTCAGAAACGTGTGGTTTGCCATATAGTGAGGGTGCTGCGGGCTCGTCTACCGATCTGCCTGCTACGCCAACGACCTCCCCCCCCCCCCCGCCTGTACTGCCATCATAGGCCTTTGCTGTTGCGCCCCCTGGTGACCTAGATGTTCCTTTTGATCCAGGCCCTATAGGCTCTGAAAAGGAGACGAATCTGTTTCCCTTCGATCCAAGAGGAATAGGATACATAAGGCCCGAAGGCTGAGTTGATTAACAAGTTAAAGCGAGACATATTGTTCCCACGACTAGCCCTGGAACTCTCCGGTGTTTGTAATCAAGAAAAGGAATGGAAAATGGAGACTGTTATCTGAGAAAAAATAATGAAGTCATGGAAGATATGGGAGCACTTCAACTGGGATTGCCATCTCCAACTATGCTCCCCCAGTCATGGACATTAATAGTAACAGACTTAAAGGATTTTTTTTTTTTTTATTTTTTTTTATGTTCATTTTTTCAATTGATGCCTTTTCTCATTGTATTTTTGCATCTGTTCATCCAGGAGACAAGGCAAACGATGTGTGTAAACATATTCAGTCAGCTTTTGTGACTTTAGAAAACCCCAAAATGATTTAAAAAGGTAATGGGTCAGGATATGTGGCCCATGCAAACCACTTCTTTTTCAACAGTGGGACATTCAACATCTGACAGGTATACCTCATTCACTCCATGGGTCAAGCAATTATTGAACAGGCCCATGGTATCCTATGCTTCTAAAACAAAGGGTGAGTAGGGGTGTGACCCCCAGGAAACGATAGCTAAAGCATGCTACGGTTTAAATTTTTTAATCAATGGACAGACAAAGGTCCTCCAATTCACCGACATTTTCATCACGATATTTTAAACTCGGTTAAGGACAGACAGAGCTGGGAGACAGATAGAGCTGGGAGAAACTCAGTTAAAGAAAAGGCACAAATCATGATAAAAAATTAAAGCACCAGTCATTGGGAGCGGCTCTACTCTCTAATAACTTGGGGTTGAGGTTGTGCTTGTGTTTCAACAGGAGCTGGTCCTAGATGGGTGTCGGCTGGGTCTGTCCGTCCGTCTCATCATCTGCATTAACATGATCACAGCACTATTCCTCCATGATTTGGACTCAAGCTCAAACAAAAAACAACGTATGGGAGGGTCCCGCTGGCATATGCAGGACCCAAAAACAAGGACTCCAGGAGCTGGAGGGGCAGCCAGAGACCCCCTTGCTGGGTAGCACTCAGTGCCTGCCTCTTCCAGGGACGTGGTTACAAAGTTTGTTAAAGATAGAATTAGTATGCCTGGTAGTTTTTCTCTGTGTTTTAATTTGTGTTAATCATGCTTTCTTAATTTGTGTTAATCACACTTTTTATGTTAATAAAGAAGGGGGAGATGTGGGAGTGTGTAGCAGTTTCTGATCCTGAAAGAACCCTGGTGTCCTTTTTTGTCTTTTTGCCACAAAAAAAAAAAAAAAAAAAAAAAAAAAAAAAAAACCTTTCTGAAAAGTGCCGCTGTGTACCTTAACACAGGAATCTAAAAGAGAATAATGAATGAAAGAGAAGATGTTCTCCTATGTTATCTCTTTTTTTCCAAATTAACACAGTTCAATATGTGTACATGAAAAAAAAAAAAAAAAAAAAAGTGTATATTCTGTTCACTGAAAGGATAATGTCAGTGTTATACCAGAGCGTTATTCTCTTAGACGTATCCTGAGCTGTTCACAGAATCTGTCTGCTTGAGATAGACAAACTTTCACGTGCTGCTAAATGAATTCAATGAAGAATTTGAGAATTTTCTTCAAGCCTTTTTATATCTTTCACAGGATAGCCAGATTCTTTCTCTCCACTAAATCTGATTTGACAAAGTCTTTAATTAAATATTTGTTCATAAACGAGTGTGTGCTTAAGATTGTTAAATAGCATCAGTGGTATAGTTTTTGAAATTCCAAATAGAAATGATAGGATAGGATAGGATAGGATAGGATAGCATAGCATAGCATAGCATAGCATAGCATAGCATAGGATAGCATAGGATAGCATAGGATAGCATAGGATAGCAT